>NW_022060005.1:1696357-1999589 GCF_007399415.2 Gopherus evgoodei | reverse complement strand
TGCAGGTCACTGTTTGTTAACCCTTTATAGGTGAAAGAGACATTAACCCATAGCTATCTGTTTATGACAACCACTTCAAAAAGTTCTTTTTTTTTCCTCACCTGCTGGTAATAGTTAAAATTATCTGATCACTCTCATTATAGTGTGTATGGTAAAAAACATTGTTTCATATTCTCTGTGTATATATCTCTTCCTACTGTATTTTCCACTGCATGCATCTGATGAAGTGGGTTTTAGCCCACGAAACCTTATGCTCAAATAAATTCGTTAGTCTCTAAGGTGCCACAAGTACTCCTGTTCTCCCCCTCCTGTTACTCACACCTTCTTGTCAACTGTTTGAAATGGGCCATCCTGATTATCACTACATAAGTTTTTTTTCTCCTTATGATAATAGTCCACCTTAATCGATTAGTCTCATTAGAATGTGTATTGCAACACCCATTTTTTCATGTTCTCAGATATAGATATAGATATAGATATAGATATCTTTCTATTGTATTTTCCACTGCATGCATCCAGTGAAGTGGGCTTTAGCCCATGAAAGCTTATGCTCAAATACATTTGTTAGTCTCTAAGGTGCCACAAGTACTCCTCGTTCTTTTTGCTGATACAGATTAACGTGGCTACCACTCTGAAACAGGTCTGTGACGGGGTCCACTTACCCCGCACTAGTCCAGACAAGGTTAAGCCCCAGGTATTGACATCAGAAGTCCTGCTCCCCTGGCAAGATTGGGCATGCTCCAAGTGCTCTAGTAGTATAAAGAGAGAGAGACCAGCTCATTCTGGACTGGAGGCCGCAGGGGAAGAATCTGCCTGGGAAGCTCCAGCGAAAGGCCAGCCACAGCCTCTGATGCGCTGGGAATCAAAGCTGTCCACAGCCTACCTGTACCCCAGAGACTGGAGGAAACCCTGGAGACGACCAGCCCTGCTGAACACAGAGGACCCATCATCTCATGGGAAACCCCAACACAGACTCTGGTAGGAAGTGACCCAGGGAGGGTGATGGAGTGAACCTCCCGCCCGGGGAAGCTCAACGTGTTTCAGTAGGATGCCCCCACTGAGTCAGTGGCAAGCCGCTATGCCACTGTTAGGGCTCTGGGTTGGGGCCCGGTGGAGTTGGGTGGGCCTGGGCCCCCTACCAGGACTGCCACACTCCAACGCTATGTGCCACTAAACCACACTACCCTACGCCAAAGGGTTGCTTTATGGACTTTGGCCATCAGGCCCCACTGCCGTGTAGCAAAAGGTGGCTCCATAGACTCTGATCATAAGGCCACACTGCCCTGCCCCAAAGGGTGGCACTATAGACTCTGACTGCTAGGCCATGCTGCCCTGCACCGAAGGGTGGCGCTATAGACTCTGGCTGCTAGGCCACGCTGCCCTGCACCGAAGGGAGCGCTATAGACTCTGGCCACTAGGCCAGGCTGCCCTGCACCGAAGGGGGTACTATAGACTCTGACCGCTAGGCCATGCAGTCCTGCACTGAAGGGCTGCTTTACAGCTGGTGACCTATAGCCCACGTGGCCCTGATCCGAGGGGCGTGGACTATGACAAGGTCATTTAGTCCCCTTTCTCAGCCCCAGTCATTGAGGTTGATTTTCTTCTCACACTGACCTCTAGATGGTAAGTTCTTTGGGGGCAAGAACTATTTGTTCTGTGGAAGACAAGACAGGGGAGGTGATATCTTTTATTGGACCAACCTCTGTAGGTGAGAAAGACATGCTTTTGCGCTTACGCAATCTGAAGAAGAGCTCTGTATAAGCTCCAAAGTGTGTCTCTCTCACTACTACAAGTTGGTCCAATAAAAGATATTACTTCACCCACTTTATTTCTGGGACCAACATGGCCACAGCAACACTACAGGCGAGTCTCATCTTACACTGGGGTTACGTTCTGCTGTCAGCACGTAAAGCGAAAATCGTGTATAGTCAAAATTACATTGAGTGTAATGGCAGGCGGAATCACCCGCACTACAGGTACAGTATTAAAATTGTTATTTTTCTCTTTTTTTTGTTTTGTTTTTGCCAACCACGCAAAGCTGAATTTGTGCATGTTAAATGTGCGTAAAATGAGACTCGCCTGTATTTATTCTGTGTTTACCATACCTAGCACTGGTTCTGAGTAGGAGTTCTAGACCTATGATGATGACTAGTACTATTACTACTAATAATAATACTAAATGGAGAGTTTAATAACTTAGCCCAGTGTAAATGAGATCACAATCTGTCCCAAAGGCCCCCCTTTTTTTTACAATGTATTTCTTAGCCACCTTTTCTTTTGTAACATTGTAATCTAAATATATATGTAAACAATTTTCCAGGATATCACTGTGGCAAGATAACTTTGGCTCATATATTGTAACATGATTGAGCCCATTTTATAAGTTCAAACAGCTCTTGAGATTGCATAAAAAAGAGTATTTTGCAGGCTCTTAAAAAAGAAAAGTTATTAGTTTAAGACATACGAGTAAAGTGACCTCTGCAAAAAAGAGCTGTGTGTTTCTGCCTGGTTTCAAACCAGGGACCTTTTGTGTGTTAAGCAAATGTGATAACAACTACACTACAGAAACAAACCTGGTTCTTATACCCCTCCGTAGTCTAACCTTTGTTAATGGAATAGGTTAAGCTCAGTTGTGTGTGTACTGCCCCCTTCTGGATGAAGTTAGACCTGGTATATGTGTGAAGCCTCTCAGGCCTGGTCCACACTATGCAGTTAAATCAATTTTAACAGCGATAAATCGATTTAACGCTGTACCCGTCCACACTACAATGCACTTTAAATCGATTTAAAGGGCTCTTAAAATCGATTTCTGTACTCCTCCCCAATGAGAGGAGTAACGCTAAAATTGATATTAGCATATCGATTTAGGGTTAGTGTGGCCGCAAATTGAAGTTATTGGCCTCCGGGCAGTATCCTACAGTGCACCAGTGACTGCTCTGGACAGGTAACTGAACTCTAATGCACTGGCCAGGTATACAGGAAAAGCCCTGCGAACTTTTGAATTGCATTTCCTGTTTAGCCAGCGTGGAGCTCTCATCAGCACAGGTGACCATGCAGAGCTCATCAGCACAGGTAACAATGCAGTCTCCTGAGAATAGAAAAAGAGCACCCGCATGGACCGCACGAGAGGTACTGGATCTTATTGCTATATGGGGAGAGGATTCAGTGCTAACAGAACTGCCTTCCAAAAGACAAAATGAAAAAACTTTTGAAAAAATTTCCAATATTGTGACGGAGAGAGGCCACAGCAGGGACTCAGTGCAGTGCAGAGTGAAAGTGAAGGAGCTCAGACAAGCCTACCAGAAAACCAAAGCAGAAAACGGCAGATCCGGATCAGGGCCAAAAACATGCCGCTTCTACGCTGAGCTGCGTGCAATTTTAGGGGGCTGTGCCACTACTACCCCCCCCTTGTCCGTGGATTCCGAGGTGGGGGTTATAATCTCAACCATGGATGAGGATTCAGCGGAGGGGGAAGATGACGAGGAGGAAGAGGAGGAAGAGCTTGCGCACACAGCACTCCATTCTCCCCAACAGCCAGGAGCTTTTTGTGACCCAGACGGAATTACCGTCCCAGCCCTCCCAAACCACTAGCCCAGACAGTGAAGCCATGGAAGCGACCTCTGGTGAGTGTACCTTTGTAAATATAAAAGATAATTTAAAAGCAAGCGTTTTTTAATGATTGATTTGCCATGAGTGTTTGGCATGCATTAGCAAGCAGTAAAGTTACTGGAACAGTTTGTTAACAAGTCTGGGGATGGAGCGGAAATCCTCCAGGGACATCTCCATGAAGCTCTCCTGGAGGTACACCAAAAGCCTTTGCAGAAGGTTTCTGGGCAAGGCAGCCTTGTTCCGTCCACCATGGTAGGACACTTTACCACGCCATGCATGTAGCAAGTAATCGGGTATCATTGCATGACAAAGCATAGCTGCGTATGGTCCCAGTGATTGCAGGCATTCAAGAAATATCCGTTCTTTATCTCTCTCTGTTATCCTCAGCAGAGTGATATCGTTCATGGTAACCTGGTTGAAATTAAGGAATTTTATTAAGGGGGCAGAGATGGCCATTCCTACTGGGCTGCTTGCCTGTTGCTTAAAAGAAATCCTTCCTTGCAGGTAGCCAAGCTGGGGGAGGGGAGGAGGGTTAATGGCGATGAGCTTTTTAGCGTTTGACCAGCAGGAATCTTCCCAGCTACCAGCCATGCGGTGGGGGGAGGGGGGAGGAGAAAGAGGGGAGTGATTAGCAGTGTCTGCCATTATACCAGCCATGCGGTGAGGGGAGGGGTAAAGCAATTCCAGTGTTAGGGTTAGGGTTTGGCGTCTGCTGCTTCTTGTAAAAGAAGCAGCACAGGGAGAAGCTATATGCCTCTTTGTATGCCTTACCATGACCGCATGCAAGCTGAATTGTGATGCCCGGACCTGCATCTGTGTTGATCTGTTACACCACAGCCGCAGGCACTCAATACTAAAAGAATCCAAATGCGACCTTGTCTTGAAATCACATGTGCTATGTAAGGTGAATAGTGTTGTTCACTGTGAAAGAGTATAACCATTGTTCTGTGAAATGTATCTTTTATAATCCTTCTATCACTATTTTCCCCCACTCATGCAGCTGCAAATTTTTCAAGCCTCCATCCCTAAGGCTAGCTCAGATAAGGCGGAGGAAGAAGAGGACACGAGATGAAATGTTCACAGAAATCATGGCAGTAACCCGCAATGAAAGAGCTCATCTGGAGGAGTGGAAGGATGTGGTAGCAAAGTACAGGAAAGATGCCAGTGAACGTGAGAACAAGAGGGACCAACGTGAGGATAGGAGAGACGCTCGAGATGAGAGGTGGCGGCAGGAAGATCAGAGGTGTAGGCAGGAAGATCAGCGGTGGCGGGATGCAACGCTGGAGCTGCTGCGTGATCAAACTGACATCCTCCGATGTCTGGTGGATCTTCAGGAAGAGCAGCGGGGTCACAGAGTGCCGCTCCAGCCCATGTTTAACCACCCTCAGTACTCACCATGTTCCATATCTTCCATACCCAGACGTGTAAGAACGCGTGGGGGAAGGCTTTCTGCACCTACCCACTCCACCCCCATGGACAGTCCAACCAAAAGGCTGTCATTACATTGAAATGTCCTTAATGGCCTTTTTCTTCCCTCCTATCCTCCTCCCAAACCACACCTGTGATACCTTGTTAATTCTTTGCCTCTTTTTATAATTACATGCTTCTTAAATGATAGTAATTTTATTTCCATAAGCAAGCTGTAATCGAAGGGGGAGGGTGGGTTGCTTACAGGGAATGACTCTTAATAAAGAATACATGCTTTTTAAACGATAGTAACTTTATTTCCAGAAGCAAGCTGTAATTGAAGGTGGAGGGTGGGTTGCTTACAGAAGGAGTCAATAAAGGGGGGGAGGTTCATGAAGGGGAAACAAACACAACAGTCACACCGTACCCTGGCCAGTGATGAAACTCGTTTTCAAGGCTTCTCCGATGCGCACCACTTCCTGGTGAGCTCTTCTAATCGCCCTGGTGTCTGGCTGCGCGTAATCAGCGGCCAGGTGATTTGCCTCAGCCTCCCACCCCGCCATAAAGGTCTCCCCCTTACTCTCACAGAGATTGTGGAGCACACAGCAAGCAGCAATAACAAAGGGGACATTGGTTTGGCTGAGGTCTGAGCGAGTGAGTAACGTTCTCCAGCGGGCTTTTAAACGGCCAAATGCACATTCTACCACCATTCTGCACTTGCTCAGCCTGTAGTTGAACAGCTCCTGACTACTGTCCAGGCTGCCTGTGTACGGCTTCATGAGCCATGGCATCAAGGGGTAGGCTGGGTCACCCAGGATAACGACAGGCATTTCAACATCCCCAACTGTTATTTTCTGGTCCGGGAAGTAAGTCCCTTACTGCAGCCGTTTAAACAGAGCAGTGCTTCTGAAGATGCGAGCGTCATGAATCCTTCCTGGCCATCCCACGTGGATGTTGGTGAAATGTCCTTTGTGATCCACCAGTGCTTGCAGCACCATTGAAAAGTAACCCTTCTGGTTTATGTACTGGGTGCCCTGGTGCTCCAGTGCCAAGATAGGGATATGGGTTCCATCTATCGCCCTCCCACAGTTAGGGAATCCCATTGCAGCAAAGCCATTCATTATGACCTGCACGTTTCCCAGAGTCACAACCTTTCGTAGCAGCAGCTTAATGATTGCTTTGGCTACTTGCAACACAGCAGCCCCCACAGTAGATTTTCCCACTCCAAATTGATTCCTGACTGACCGGTAACTGTCTGGCATTGCAAGCTTCCAGAGGGCTATTGCCACTCGCTTCTCCACTGTGAGGGCTGCTCTCACCCTGGTATTATGGCGTTTCAGGGCAGGGGAAAGCATGTCACAAAGTTCAAAGAAAGTGCTCTTACGTTTGCGAAAGTTCCGCAGCCACTGCGAATCATCCCAACCTGCAAAACTATGCAGTCCCACCAGTCTGTGCTTGTTTCCCGGGCCCAAAATCGGCGTTCAATGGGTAGAATCTCCCCCATTACCAGCAGGAGCTCCAAAGCACGGGGGCCCGCAGTTAGGGAGAAATCAGTGTCCATGTCCTCATCATTCTCATCGCCGCGCTGCTGTAGCTGCCGTAGCTGCCTCCTCCTCTCCTGCGTTTGCAGTTCATGGTTCACCATAGACAGCACGAGAATGCGTGAGGTGTTTACAATGTCCACGATCGTGCTACTGAGCTGAGCAGGGTCCATGCTTGCTGTGCTATGGCGGTTGCTCAGTTCACCCAGTAAAAAAGGCGCGAAATGGCTGTCTGCTGCTTTCAGGAAGGGAGGGGTGAGGCTGTACCCAGAACCACCCGCGACAATGATTTTTGCCCCATCAGGCACTGGGCTATTAACCCAGAATTCCAAGGGTCAGGGAAGACTGTGGGAACTATGGGATAGCTACGGGATAGCTACCCATAGTGCAACGCTCCGGAAATCGATGGTAGCCTAGGACCATGGACACACACCACCGAATTAATGTGCCTAGTGTGGATGCATAAAATCAACTTTATAATATCTGTTTTATAAAACCAGTTTAAGTTAATTCGAAATTATGCTGTAGTGTAGACGTTAGAATGTGAAATGGTGTGGCCTTCTCTTTTTTGATTTTTTTAATTGTATTTTTTCTCCAGGTGTAGTTTTGTGTGAGCATGAATCTGAGAGTGCATGACTTCAGGTGTATTTCCAGGGAGACAGATGAGACCATGTGAGATGAAGTGGTGGTACTCTGGAGATTTAGCTACCCATACTTCTGCGCTGCTGCTGCTGGTGGTGCTGCCGTCACAGCTAGGTGACTAGAGAGTGGCAGCTGCTGGCCAAGAGCCCAGCTCTGAAGGCAGAGCCACCGCCAGCAGCAATGAGAAGTAAGAATGGCATGGTATGGGATTGTCACCCTTACTTCTGTGCTGCTGCCTTCAGAGCTGGGCCCTTGGTCAGAAGCCAACACTCTCTGGCTACCCAGCTCTGAAAGCAGTGCAGAGGTAAGGTTGGCAATACCACGACATCCTTACAATGACCTTGTAACCGCCCCGTACACCTCCCTTTTGGGTCAGGACCCACAACTTGAGAAAGACTGGTCTCACCAATGAAATCTATATAGTATAGGGTAAAAGCACACAAAACCAGATTTCATGAACCGTGATACGTTTTTCATGGCCATGAATTTGGTAGGGCCCTACTGATGATGCAGCATCTCTGTGTCCACTCACTTCCTCCAGAACCCCAGAACTCTCCGCTTCATCTCCCCATCGACCTCTTTCTACAGCCTGCTTCCATAATTCCTCCATAGTATTCAACATAAAAACAAGAACAGCCAGACTGTGTCAGACCAATGGCTCATCTAGCCCAGTGTCCTGACAGTGGCCAATGCTAGGTGCTCCATGGGGAATGAACCGAATGGGTGTGCTGCCTCTTAAGTTTTGTAAGGTGCTGTTCCAGATTCTCCCCATTCACTGCAATGGGTTTTGGCTGAGGCACCTCTCTCACAGCTCCTCTTCCCTGTTCTAACCCTCTCTCCCTCACCTGTGCATTTTATGGTGGTGGGGAGACACCGCCCCTCCAAATCCCATGGGTTCTGAAACAAAAAGGAATCACCAGGTCACACCAGCAGACAGCTGGCTTTGATAAGAACAGCCAGACTGGGTCAGACCAAAGGCCCATCTAGCCTAGTATCCTGTCTACCAACAGTGGCTAACACCAGGTGCTTCACAGGACATGAACAGAACAGACAATCATGTTGCCCTGGTCTATTTCACAATCCCCTGCTGCTCCCTTTTTCTGCAATGAGAGTAGCAGATGACTAGCAAGCAGTGGCAAAGGGCCAGCAACTGAGAGAAACAGGGTCTCGCAAGGCACCAGGAAACTCAACCAGGAGAACAAACAGCTGCTTCTTTTTCCAACAGGGCCTGAAACTCCAATCGCTTTTAGCTGTGTGTAGGCTGGGAAGATTTAGCTTTTTAAAACCCCAAATCAAGGCTCATGTAACTTGCACTGAACAGACACACTGCTCCTGTATTGTCACTATCACCCACTAGGTTTTATGGTAATAGAGATTGTCGAAACTGAGCTGATTAGCTAGAAAATAAAAAAAAAGAAAATGTTCTAAAGACAAGACCACGATTTTCTTCAAAGAAAAGAGGGCTCGTCCGGGATTTGAACCCGGGACCTCTCGCACCCAAAGCGAGAATCATACCCCTAGACCAACGAGCCAACTATTTAAAAATTTTAGCTGAACAATTCTTGCCTCTTACCACAGTTTTAGTTTTGTTAATTTGTGAGAGTGATAAGGTGATTGGAGTAGTCTCTTTTATTGGCCCAACTTCTGTTGCTAAAGAACTTGAAGAACAGCTCTGTGAAGCTCGAAAGCTTCTCTCTTCACCAACAGAAGTTGGGCCAATAAAAGGTATTACCTCACCTACCTTGTCTCTCTCTTATGACTTTCTGTGAATTCAGTTGCCTATTTTCCATGTTCACCTTTCTACTGCCATTTATTTCTTTTTGACTAAGTGGATACATTCTCTGGCCAGATTTCCTTTTCCTAGAACCTACCTTCTCTCCTCCAACACTCAAAAGTGCCCAAGTCCTTCAGGACTAGAAAGCATCTTCACTTTCTGAACTTCTTCTGTAGTTTAGCCTTTTTTCACTGTCACTGTATGTGTACTGGATGCTGTTGACAGAGGCGGTACTGCAGTGCTACACAGCAGCATTCATTTGCCTTTGCAAGATAGCAGAGATGGTTACCAGCCCTATTGCACCGTCTGCTGCTTTGGAAATTGGTGATGACGGTTACCAGTCATATTGTACCGTCTGCTGCTGTCATGGGTGCTCCTGGCTGGCCTCACTGAGGTCAGCCGGGGGTGCGTGGACAAAAATGAGAATGACTTCCCAGGTCATTCCCTTCTTTATGTTTTGTCTAAAAATAGAGTCAGTCCTGCCTAGAATATGGGGCAAGTCTACTAGAGAACCAGAGAGCACAGCTGCTCCGTGTCAGAGCCCCAGAGATCCCGCAGAAATGATGAGCTGCATGCCATTCTAGGGGGTGCCCCTGCAACAACCCCACCCATTGCTTCCTTTCTTCCACACTCCTCCTGGGCTATCATGGCAGCTATCCCCCCATTTTTGTGATGAGGTAGTAAAGAATGCAGGAATAAGAAACACTGAATTTTTAGTGAGATAAAGTGAGGGGGAGGCAGCCTCCAGCTGCTATGATATTCCAAGCAGGACATCTCCATTACTTATTAAAGGGAGAGGGGGGAGAGGACCACAACCTTCCTCTGCTATGATAGTCCAGAATCTCCATTAGACATGAAAAGGGGGGGGAGTGGAGAGGAGCTCAGCCTCCAGCTGCTATGATGAGGACAGTTACTAGCTCTATTGCACCATCTGCCAGGACTGAAACTCCAGGAGACAAAGCTTAAAGAAGGGAATAACCGGGAGTCATTCCTATTTTTGCCCAGGCACCCCCGGCCGACCTCACCAAGGCCAGCCAGGAGCACTCACAGGATGATGACAAGGACAGCTATCAGTCATATTGTACTGTACCATCTACGGGAGGGGAGGGGAGGGGAGGGGAGAGGATGCTGCTGTTTAGTGCTGCAGCACCCCATCTACCAGCAGCATCCAGTAGACATACAGTGACATTGAAAAGAGGCAAGAAATGATTTCTTTCCCTTTTCTTTGGGGGAGGAAGGCGGTAAATTGACGACATACTCCCTGAACCACTGGCAACAATGTTTTTGACCCTTCAGCCATTGGGAGCTCAGCCAAGAATGCAAATACTTTTCGGAGACTGCAGGAATTGTGGGATAGCTTGAGTCCTCAGTCCCCCCTCCCTCCATGAGCGTCCATATGATTCTTTGGCTTTCCGTTACGCTTGTCATGCAGCACTGTGCTGAGTCCTTGCTGTGGCCTCTGTCTATCATATCCCTGAAATTTTTTCAAATGCTTTGGCATTTTGTCTTCTGGAACAGAGCTCTGCTAGAACAGATTTGTCTCCCCATACAGCCATCAAATCCAGTATCTCCCGTATGGTCTATGCTGGAGCTCTTTTTGGATTTGGGACTGCATGGTCACTTGTGCTGATCAGCGCTCCACGCTGGGCAAATAGGAAATGAAATTCAAAAGTTCGGCGGGCTTTTCCTGTCTACCTGGCCAGTGGATCCAAGTTCAGATTGCTTTCTAGAGTGGTCACAATAGTGCACTGTGGGTTACCGCCCGGAGGCCAATACCGTCGAATTGCGGCCACACTACCCCAATCCGACATGACAATACCGATTTCAGGGCTACTCCCCTCGTCAGGGAGGAGTACAGAAATCGGTTTTAAGAGCCCTTTATATCGATATTAAGGGCTTTGTTGTGTGGACGGGTGCAGGGTTAAATCGGTTTAACACTGCTAAATTTGATGTAAACGTCTAGTGTAGACCAGGCCTTAGACTTGTCCTTTCAATTTCAGCTCTCCCCCGACAGCATGCACAGTGTCTGTGAGGAAGCCTGAGTGGTGCTCCAGAATTTGCATTCTGAGGATTAGTAAATAAGACACTTTCATCATGGGATCCCATTCCCTTCCAATAGATTATTCCTTAGATAAAATCTGTCCATCGATATATGGATAAGGTGATAACGTAAGATGGTAAATCAGTTTTCAATACAAAGCCATATTTGTCTCGCTAATTAAAACCTACCAAAGACAGAGATGGGCTCCTGAAATCATATTTTTTAAAACTTTATCTTACAAAGATGTCAGGAACAGAGGAAACAAAGGAAAATAGGAGATTTGTGTCACTGAAGAATTAAGCTACCTTGAGTTCCTTAAGACTTGCAAATTTTTTTTGTATTTTTAATTTCAGTGCACAATTTCCCTGTCTTTTTAGTGCTTTAAAAGTCCAATAGTCATGAAAGAATCTTATAATCTTATATCTGCAATTCCCAAATCTATCTATCTATCTATCTATCTATCTATCTATCTATCTATCTATCTATCTATCTTTCTTTCTTTGTTCTCACAGAGCTTTTAATACATTATGGGACCACATTAGAATAAAGCAGTGCTCTTAGATCAGTATAAAATTCTAACCAGCAAAAGGAGAATGGTGTCCATGCATGCATTTGCAAATTTAGCTCAGATTTAATTCCTTATAACGAGTCAAAAAAAAAAGTGCAAAGTCAGTCACTGTCACACTTATAAGACTAATTTGTTTTTTGCATAACAGAGAACAGAAACTTTGAAACAAAGTTTTGTTGACCTATTGTTGCCACAATGGCTTATCAGATTTCCTATAAAAGTGAACAAGAGCTATCAGTACATTCTTCTAGCCTGCCATTTTTTGAAGTCAAATGACAGTAAATTTGCATCTTCCACAAGTCTACTAGTTACAATATTGTCTACCTAGAGTACATTACCTCATTTTATCACAGCTGGTGCTAACTGTAGTTTACAATATAAATCCACTCAAAAACATCACAACTATTTTTTCTTTTGGACAGGAATAAACTATGTCCTTGGAGTTGATGTGCTTTATGTTGAATAAAAATGCATCAGCCTCATAGTCTTTGTAAGTATATAATGCCCTATTATAGCTACAAATTTGTTCATTCTATCTATCTGTCTCTCTGATTCACTCCTCCTTCACCCCAACAAAACAAAACAAAGAAAATTCTTTATGTGGAGATAAATTTGAAATTGCAAGGACATAATTCTCCTTTTACTGATAGATAAGTCACCCTGCTGGGAGCTTTCAGGGCACCTAGGACCCAATTCATGCCTCAAGCAGACATTGCTCAAACTTTTGGCCATTTCCCCATCACTAACAATCAGGGGATTTCTACCAGAGAATAACATATAATATACTAGGATGCTTGACACTTAAAACAACAGCAACAAAACAGGTCAAATCAAACCTTTCAGTGACACTTAGGAGCTGGGTCTAGTCCAATAACGTGAACTGTAGAAAGAATGTCTCAGCTAAAGATAGCATAACATGATAACTAAGGCCTGGTCCACATTACGCCGTTAAACCGATTTTAACAGCTTTAAATTGATTTAACGCTGTACCCGTCCACACTACAATGCACTTTAAATCGATTTAAAGGGCTCTTAAAATCGATTTCTGTACTCCTCCCCAACGAGAGGAGTAATGCTAAAATCAATATTAACATATCGATTTAGGATTAGTATGGCCGCAAATCGAAGTTATTGGCCGGATAATCATAGTGATAGCTACCCACAGTGCAACGCTCCGGAAATCGATGCTAGCCTCGGACCATGGATGCACACCGCTGAATTAATGTGCCTAGTGTGGACGCGTGCAATCAACTTTATAATATCTGTTTAATAAAACCAGTTTAAGTTAATTCGAAATTATCCTGTAGTGTAGACGTACCCTAACAGGTCAACTTGCAAACAGGCAGTTACTTGAGCCCATGTGCTTAGCTGTAGGCAGAGGAATGGAAGGTGAAATAAGAAGAGGGATCTGAGTAATTACAACAGTAATAGAAGACACGGAGGTGAGGGGCAGAGAAGAAAGTGTGTGTATGAGAGGCAGAATATTCAGAATGTGGGTGAGTGGAGGACAGTGGGTAGCGTTGGGGGCATGTGAAACGCAGAGTGTGAATGGATTGGCTGCAGATAATCATGAAAAGGAGTGGAATTTCCCTCACTTTTTCATTTAGTTACCATTTAGCAAAATCATTCAGGTGTTAAAATAGTTTGTCATTGATATCTCAGATAGTTTCTACTGGAGGGGGGAAAGAGAGAGACACAGGATGAGAGTAGATATTCTGTTCTGTAGAAAAACCGATAATAATAATAATAATAATAATAATAATAATAGCTCTCTCTCTTCCTCTCCTCCTCCTTTTTCTTTTAAATACAGTCTGTAATAATTATGTCAAAAGACAGATCACTGCCCTTCTAGCTCAAGAGTAAGCTCTCACATCTGAAAGAATGTAACTATGGATTATCAAGGAAATCTTTTATTACTTCAGTTGTTTGGTTTTCTTTGTGTGCCAATCTACCTTATACACGAGCAGGGATATAGGCAGCAGAGGTTTGACATTAAAATAAGAACAATAAATGGCTTCTGTAATTAGAACTATACTTTTTTATTGTGTATTAAAAATGAGACGCATGCAGCACGTTGTCAGATTGCTTTTGACAAACTTTTTTTTCAGCAGCGCACAGAGCACTATAGCAAGGAAAGAGGTATTCAGAGGAGAATATTTTCAGTTCGGTAGCGTGGCCGAGCGGTCTAAGGCGCTGGATTAAGGCTCCAGTCTCTTCGGGGGCGTGGGTTCGAATCCCACCGCTGCCAGACTGCTTTTGTCTGCCTGACAAAAGTGCTTTTGCACTTGCCTGATAGCCCCCTCCCAGAGAACACTGACCTTGCCTGAAGAGAGAGTCAGTTTTCAGGAAGGTGCTGTTTGTAGACAGTTTTCACAGCTCTAAAAACATCCGAAGTGGAACATCCTCTGTGCATGACAGCTATGGATTTATTCTCCAGCCCAGAGAGCACAGCAACTATTCAGGGCATTAGCAGGGGGCTCTGTATGGATCTCTGCAAAGCTGCTTTGTCTGTCACTTCTTCATGACAGACAATGCTCCCTTCCCTTTGGCATTATAGGCAAAACAATTCACTGCAAGATAAATGTAAGAGAGATGACGGAGTTTTTCTTTCCCAGTCCTAAACTAAGTACAAATGGCCTGTATGCAACGTACTCGGTGTTTCAGTCAGACACAAGTTATTAGAGAAACAAGAATCAGCTGAGGTGCCACAAGTGTGTAGCCTTAATCTTCTGTGCAACGAGTTCTTATAAATTTAACTTACTTTAGAAACCCTACCCCCCTCCTTATGCACCACATCAAAATTAGCCCACTTGTTTCTGCCTGGTTTCGAACCAGGGACCTTTCGCGTGTTAGGCGAACGTGATCACCACTACACTACAGAAACCCACATAAAAAAAAGCTGCCCCTTTATCTTCTAGATATGTCCAGGCTCTCAGTAGTGCTGCTTTACTGATGCCTTCAAGCAACTGTACTGGTTGTTGTTAATGGTTTTGTGTTGGCAGATGATTGTAACTGTTACTTTGGTCTGTATGTGTGTTTGTGTATGGTGAAACTGTGTGCCCACAAACGTTCCTTAACTAACTGCTGTGATATTTGTATGTGTGTGTATGTTTATGGTCTTTATGTGCCTATGTATGATTTTGCTTTTTGAAAAAAGTCTCTGGGCTTGGTTCTGTTTCTTAATCTGTGGTTTATACCTTCCTGTGCACTTACGAATGATTGTGACGTCTATGTCTCTGATAGATGTGTGTGCACACCTCCCCGTATGATTTTTGTATTTGCAGTTTTATTATTACTATTATCCTCTACTAGGATAACGTCTGATATCCAAGATGAGGATCTCATTGTGCTAGTTAGACTAATAGTTTGTGTGTCGAATACCTCTCCCTGTGTGCAAGCACAATAACGTGATTAGTGTGTGTGTGTGTGTTAGTATTGTGTGGTTTATGTGTATTTGCGCTTAAATGTGTTTTACTGTGAGTGTTCTTTCTTTGGATGCTACATAATTCCATTGGACTGAGCTACATGCTGGCAATTTGTAGGCAGAATTTATAGGGTGAAAACTCTGTGACGCATTTATCCTGCAGTTTTGCAGTGAATGGCTTTGCCTGCACAGCCCGTACATGATTAGCGTGTGACTATGTTAACGTGAGGGGTTTTTTTTTTTGTTTACTATAAAACACAGTGTGATTTGTGTGCCTGCACCTCTATGAGCTGTTTTCACAAGAGACTGATTTGCCCAAGTTTCCGTATGCAACAGCGCTGGGGGGTGGGAGTGTTGATGCATTCTTGTCAATATGTGCGGGTGCAGTTGTATTGCTGTGTGTGTAACAATATGACTGTTTCTCCATCCGCGTGTGTGCAGCTAAGAACGACTTAACTCGCCTCTCCTCCCCTCCCGCGCCCACCCCAACCCTAAATTTCTGCTGCGCTTTGTCCGTGTTTCTCTAGCTATAGCAGAAATAATCAGTCTTGCTTCCTCCTCCCCCCAAAAACAACACTCTCCCGCAGCAAAGCATCCACTTAATTATGCTCTGCAGGTCTCCATTCAAGTGACCCAAATTCCTCCCTCCTTCCCGTACCAAGCAGTCAGTTCAGGCAGCCCGGCCCCGCACCCCTTTCCCAAAAATAACCCTGCTGCTTACCGCGCCCCTCTTTAAACACCGCCCCCCTCCAGGCCGCGCTCTTTGCCAGGAGCCCTGAAAACACTTCCCACGGCCCGCGAATTCCCCTTTCAGAGCTCCCCCCAGGAAGTCCCAGCTGATCCCCACCCTGGCAGGCTGCCCCCCCCACAACATGCCCCCCCGGTTCTATGCCCTGCTGTTATGCCACTTCTAGCTTTTCAAAGCCCCCTTTGGGGAGCTAAGAGCCCCTTGGGTGACTTGCAGGGAGCCCTGCACTACGGGGTACATGTCACCCTGGGTAAGGGTTACCCTAGAAGGCCTGTTTTATCCACAGCCTCCTGACATCGCTTCTTGATTCCTTCTCCCCTACGAGCTCTTTTTCCCCACCAGCTTGGTTCTCCCTCCCTTAACTCCTCCTCCGTTTGCTTTGTTTTTCTTCCTGCTATTCCCTTGTCTAATCCCTCTTAGTGCTGCCAGGCTCAGCAAAAACTCATCAGGCCACGTGGCAAGTCTCCAACCCCAGAGGGAACCAGCCACTGCAAAAACACAAGCTAAGGATCTCACTGCCTTATCGCTGTGTATTTGTACAGCTCACCCTGAGAAAAGATCTCCTACGCGGTAGATTTACGTCAGGACATATTTTGTATTGTCCAGAGGCAAACTGTGTATGTTTTTTAGAGTGTCAATAAATATTTAAGAAAAGATAAACACGGGCTCGTCCGGGATTTGAACCCGGGACCTCTCGCACCCAAAGCGAGAATCATACCCCTAGACCAACGAGCCACATATGTTTTCAGCAGCTGAGGAAGTACTACAGAGCTGCCATCAGATAATGCTTTACATACGGATTTTGCTTTTTCGGATTTACATTTTTCTTCTTTTCTCTTGCTTCAACTCACTCTCGTCTCCGTCTGCCAACACTTCGCCCAGTTTTGCTCATCTTCAACGAAAGTGAATTGAGTTTAATTCATTTTTTCCCTTTAATCCCTTCCCCCCTCCAGTCATTCATTCTTTCTTTCCAACAACTTAAGTGAAAAACTTATCACTCATCTGATCTGCCAGTCTCTAAGTTTCTGGTAACAGCTGTAGAGAGCAGCGGATTTTTATCCTACTGATTCCTACCCCCCACTCACTCTGTTTGTAATGTAAACAAAGACAGCAACTGCTTCCAGTTAAAAACCTTCCAAAGGAAAAGGACTATAAGGTACTAAATTTTAAAATCCATAATTGCAGGTGCTTAGATGACCCAACATTATATATCTCTGGCCTTTCTAAGAATTTACCGTTTGCAGTGTGGCCCCAAGGATATTAGAGTGACAAGGCGGGCAACATCTCGTGTTAGACCAACTTCTGTTGGTGAAAATGACCTGAAGAATAGCTCTGCTTCAAAGTTTGTCTCCTCACCTAACTGGTGGTTCATCAAGACACCGGTTGACCTTTGAAAAAGTCAAGGAATGTGACTGATCTCCTGGAAAGCGAGATAAAAGCGTTTGTTGAAATAAATAAACAACAATTTTTTAAAATGAAATGAAGGTATGGAAAATACACAGGACAGGCCCCAGCGAGATTTGAACTCGCGACCCCTGGTTTACAAGACCAGTGCTCTAACCCCTGAGCTATAGAGCCTCTTACCAAAATAACTTCTTGTGTCTTGCTCAGATTGGTGAAGATCTTTTGACTTGTGCTTTGCTAAGGATCCTGCTCAATGTTCTGTCCCCAATTAAAAGTATCTTTATTCACCAGGAGTCGATGACAATGTAAGGAGAATGATCACTGCACCTAGATTTGCATAAAAAGCCTCCTTCGGATCGTCCTCCAACCTCTGTAGCCAGCTTTAACAAACAAACAAGAAAAGGGACTTGCCACATGCACACTGCTGGCCAGCTGGCTCTGTCCCTCGAAAAAATGTGTGGTAATGCTACCACCTGCTGTACTGAATGTGTATTGCACCCCGAAGGTTGGCTAAGTTAAATACCTCTTGCCAGAAGCGGAAATCAATAGTTTGCGGTGTTGTGTGTTCTCTGCACTTTATTTGCTTACAATAAATGCAGCAGATCATATGTCGGCACATTAATTTTGGGTCTTTTTCTTATATAGGATCTTATTACCCCCCACCACCTGTTCCAATTTTTCACACTTGTTGTCTGGTCACCCTAGGGTGTGCACATGTGTGAGTCCCAGCTACTCCCTGCCCCCTTCATTGAAACAGGTGTGCAGGTTTACTGCCTTGGGAACTGCAGGGCACCAGTGGACATGGGGCTGGCTAGAGGCAGGGCAGGGGCTGGCTGGAGGTAGAGTGTGGCTGCAGGCAGGGCAAGGGGTGTGGGGCTGGCTGGAGACAGGGGGTGTGGGGAGGGCTGGCTGGCTTCAGGCAGGGCTGCAGGGAGGTGCGGCATGGGTTGGCAGGGCTGGAGACAGAGGAGTGCAGGACTGGCTGGCTTCAGGCAGGGGGGTGCTGCAGGGGTTGGCTGGAGACAGAGCAGGGGTGCCGGGTTGGTGCAGGCAGGACAGGGGGTGCAGGGCTGGCTGGAGACAGGGGCTGACTGTGGGCAAGGGGTGCAGGGCTGGCTGCAGACAGGGGCTGGTGCAGGCAGGGCAGGGTGTGGATACAGTGGGTACAGCCCACCTCCTCCCTCCCCCACCAGAGTAGCAGCAGCAGCCTAGGGCTCTGGGTGCTATTTAAAGGGCTGGGGCTCCCCTGCTTCCACAGCCCCAGCCATTTAAATAGCCGCAGTAGCCCTGGGGAAGCAGTGGGGCTCCAGCGGCTATTTAAAGGGCTGGGGCGGTAGAAGCAAGGGGAGCCCTGGACTTTTTAAATAGCATCCAGAGCCCTGCAGCCCTACCCCAGGGTTCCAGCAGTGGGGCTCTGGTGGCAGTTTAAAGGGCGATGGGCTCCAGTCCCTGGTGGGAGCCCCAGGCTCTTTCAATTGCCCCCTAGGGAAGCCGGCCCAACCCAGTACAGCACACCGGCTCTTGCCAGTATTCAGTACTGGGGTTTGGGCACAGGACGCTCTTAGGGGCGGGGCCCAATTCAGAGGCATTGGTTGAATCAGCCTTAAGCCACCCGTGGTGAGAGCTTCTGGAGGCAAGGTCCTGTTGGGTGGTCTTGGAGGTTGAGTCTCATACAAAGAGCACTTTCTGCCTCAGTAATTAAACTGGTAAGAACACATATAAACATGTTATTAAAGCTAATGTTAAAATTACATAATACACAGGTTGAGATAAAGCATGTCTGTACAATATATGCAAGTGCTATACCATAGCCCCAGTGCTCTTTTCTGCTCTCCCATAACTAGCTCCAACATGCAATCAGTCATACAGAAGATACTTCTGGTTTCTCTCCATAGCAGTCCAGTGCCTTGCCCTCGTATAGCTGCATATTCTGCATGGCTTATCCCCATTCCCTTGGCAAACGGCTCCCTTCAGCAGGTCACAATTGAGCTGGGCCCTATTGATGAATCTCCAGCTAGCAAATCGGGTGAAGCTGCCTCGAGGGAGGAACCAGTTATTGGCGTCCCAGTTGCATGTCACTTTGAAGGCCTTGCCCTGCTCTGGCTTCCATCTCAGGTTTTCCTTATACTGCCAACAGGTGGCATCCTTCAGGGTCCTCTCCAGCACGGTTTTAGCTCTCAGTCTAGAAACTTCCTTTTAAAGAAAATGACAGCTACCTGCTCAGCGTGACTCTGGGCAGGTAGCTGGGGCTTTGGCACAATACGCAGTATCTATAGGCACCGATTTCTGCTCCCGTCAGTGGGTGCTCGACCTGCCTTTGCCCTGGCCCCACCCAGACTCCACCCCTTCCATGAGGCCCGGCCCCGGCCATGCCCCCTCCCACTCCTGTCCCGACCCCATTCCAACCCCTTCCCAAAAGTCCCCTTTCCAGCTCCGCCCCCTTCCTGCCCCTATTCTGACTCCTTCCCCAAATCCTCACCCCGGCCCCACCTCTTCCCCGTCTCCTCCCCTGAGCCACCATGTTCCCGTTCCTCCCACCCTCTCACGGGGGCAGCAGCAGGGTGGGAAGCGCTGGGAGGTAGGCGGACGAGTGGGGACATGGCACACTCAGGGGACGAGGTGGCAGAGGAGGAGGTGGGAAGAGGGGAGCTTGGCTGCTGGTGGGTGCCAAGCACCCACTAATTTTTCCCTGTGGGTGCTCCAGCCCCAGAGGACCCATGGAGTCAGCACCTTTGCAAGTATCAGCAGACTGGTGATAAGATCACAAGCACTGGCAACCTTGGGAACTACAACTCATTGCTTTCCACTTGAGAAGAGCTTGAATGCTCAGTGGATTCACCCTTCGCTAATAGACTTTCTGGATATCATTAATAAGTGAAAAATCATTGTGAACATTATCATTGCCAGTCTCTTCTCAACTGGCCTTTGTTTTGAATGACTTTGTCCAATTCTGTCCCATATGTCTCTCTGTAGTCACAGAGCTTCTATAAGGTTATCGGGCCTTGTTCTTATTTTGGTTTTTAGTTGAGTTCTTAATCTCTCTAGCACAGAATGATGATGATCTTTTGACCTGTGCTTTGCTCAGATTGCGATCAATGTTCCAAACCCAAGGAAATGTATCCTTATTCACCAGGAGCTGATGGAAATATATGGAGAGTGAGCTTTGCACCTAAACACACACAAAAAGCACTTGTTGGAGCTTCCTCCACGCTCTTCAGCCAGCTTTAAGAAAGAAACAAGAAAAGGGGCTTACACCAACTGGAGTCAGCCCACCAGTTGGGTCTTTTCTTGGAAAAAATAAGTGGAAATGCTACAAGCTGCTGCACTAAGTGTGTTTTGGACCCTGAAGGTTGGTTAAGTTAAAAATATCTCCCCAGAAATGGAAATCAATAGTTTGGTGTGTTGTGTGTTCTCTAGACTTTATTTGCACACAACAAGTACAGATTGTATGTCATCATATTAATTGCTTGGCACTTTACATTTTTTTCCAAAGCACCAAGCAAGCTTTTATTAAGGAATGTATTAAATAGATGCATTAATTGGTGAGAGATTATGTCATTGTGATAGCAAGGACTGGAACCCAGGATTCTGTTTCCCAGTCCCCTTTTCTAATCCATACACAATACTGCCTGTGCCTAGATGTTTGCTGCATATGCATGGTTTAATCAATGGCATCCTTCATGGCGTGCACTTGCATTTCTACACTGTGCAATAATGAGAAGAAATATACTCTGTCAGATTCATTTAGGATTTTATATCACGCTGATCACTCAAGATAAACCTGAATAACACTCTTCTGAGGGACAAAAAATTGAAATTAATACCATTCCCAACCTCCGTAATTTTCATTCATCTCTGCTCTTCTTGGCTCTAGCCAGCACCAGTCTGACAACCACAGAAATACTATGAAAGATAATATTCCCCCATCTGTCATATATGGTCCCTATTAATACAGTATCCAAATACCTCTCAATCATCAACATATTTATCCTCAGAGCACCACTGAAAGGAGTTCAGTATTATTGCCTCTTTACAGATTGGCAACAGGAACACAGACAGATTGAGCGGTCCAAGTTCACAAGAGGAGTTTGTAGCAGAGCAGATAATGGATGCCATGTCTCTTTCATTGCATGCTAGTGTTCCTATAACTTCACAATCCTCCCTTATGCTCCTAGGGGTATTTTCAACCAGTCTTAGGGCTGGTCCACACTACGGGGAGAAATCGATCTTAGATACACAACTTCAGCTACGTGAATAACATAGCTGAAGTTGAATATCTAAAATCGGATTACTCACCCATCCTCACCGCGCGGGATCAATGTTCGCGGCTCTCCCTGTCGATTTCGCAACTCCGTTGGGGTTGATGGAGTTCCGGAATCGATATAAGCGCGTTCGGGGATCGATTTATCGCGTCTAAATGAGACGCGATATATCGATCCCCGAGCAATCGATTTTAACCCGCCGATACGGCGGGTAGTCTGGACGTAGCCTTAGAGCCTGAAATACTGAGGAAAAGTTTATTTGCATGAGACACATTACTCAGGTTTTCAGATTCAACGGGTTATTAGTCACTATAAGGTTACAACATAACAAGGTGTTTTCCAGACAGAACTTCCCACCACACTGAAGTTTTCCTGTATAAATACCTAAGTCTGGGGGCTTCTAATAAAAATAAATTATGAGAGATATTCCCCCCACTGAAGAAAGTCCGCACAAGACCAAAATATCACTTTCATCCCATTTAAGTCCTGTTCCTTGGGCCTGGGCTTGACTTGACTGTATGGAAAATACAAGAGGCCAATTCTGAATAATATCAAATGAAAGCAAAACAAACATTCACAGAGTGCCTTCAGATTTTATTTCTACTACAAGGCCTTTTGACAATCAGTGAGTTTCCAAGTCCCATCATGTAAAGAATTATTTGCCATTGACTTTTAAACAATTTACACATCAAGAGATATAGAAGAGGTGCACAGGTCACACAAATTGGACTAGCATCTAACCTTCAACAATCAGAGGCTCTCACTTCGGCCTCCACTACTATAGGGAAACTGTTAAGCAATTGCTGGACTGGTGATGCTCCAGTGATGGAAGCTGTAGTTTAGACAAGACTCAGCTATTTCCAACAGCGTTAGACCTGGCTTGTATTAGAAAAGTTGCAATTGTTTAACTATATGGATTTACGATTGATCTTGTTAGACTAGAGTAAAACCCCAATGCAGATGTAGATGCATTCAAAGGAGAGTAATCCTTATTTAAATTGGTTTGGCTTAAACAAATTTACAAGTTCTTAGACCCGGTCATATTGCTTTTTCCCTGCTGACAATCTTTGTCTACACTGACAGTTTTCTGAAAATCTCTCCTCATTGCACCCACCCCGGGGCCTGATCCAAAGCCCACTTGAGTCAACTGGAGTCTGTTGATTGATTTGAAGGAGCTTTCGGCCCAATCTCACGGATCACAAATGTAGACCAACTACTGTTGCTTTTACTGCCATGTTGTCTGGCCCTGTTCTGCTCAGGGCTAGATGATTCGACTGTGAAAACACAAGAAGCTGCCTAGGCTAGCTAGCTAACTACCTAGCTATTGCATTAATGCCATGCTCATCTTCATGGTTTCTGGCTGCTTTTTCTGTGAGGGGCACCTGGGCAAGTCTTCAGTGAATTGTTTTGCAAGTTTCAGGGACACAGTTTAATGTAGGTGATTGTGGAGCAGACGGAAAAGAGGGGGAACACCCTCTCATTGAAGGCAACGTTAAAGGTAAACATGTGCTGCATGTTCTCAGCATTGTAGAACGACACTTCTTCCCCTTCGTAGTCTAGGTAAACCCGGACCTTACTGAGCCTCTCTCCGATGCAAAGCGGGGTGCGTTGAGGGGAGGTGACAGCCCAGTAGCGCCCTCCATTTTGCTGCACTGCCCAGATCCCCTCCTCGGGGGAAAACTGAGTCAGACCTTTCCTCCTCACTGACTCCCTGGCCACCCCAAAAGCCCAGCCGTCTGAGGCCCCCACTTCCACCTCCCAGTAATGCCTCCCTGACTTGAATCCTTCCAAAGCCAGGACCCGGGAGTTAGTATCGAATCGCTTGGGGTTGTCAGGCAGCTCCTGTTTTCGGCATCCCATCCTCACACTCTTGAGATCTGTGGATAGGATGAGCAGCTGGTTGGCTGTATCAGGATCCAGAGTCAGGTCCTCTGTGGAGAATAATAAGAACAACAAAGTAGAATTACCAATGGAAGGTGAAACAATGCAAATCCCATACAAATGATTAGCAATTTTATATCTGCACTAGGAACTTGATTTCATAGGTGCTGACTCCATGGGTCTCCAGGGCTGGAGCACCCACAGAAAAAAACAGTGGCTGCTCTGCACCCACTGGGAGCCCCATGGGTCAGTGCCACCCTCTCCACACAGTGCCTCCTGCCTGCCGGCTGTCCCTCTCTCCCACTGCCTCGCGCCTGCCCCGGATAAGCTGTTCTGCAGCATGCAGGAAGCACTTGGAGAGAGGGGGAGGAGTGGGGCAGGAAGAGGTGGGGAAGCGGCTTGGAGGAAGGGGTGGAATGGGGTGGGGCGTGGGGTGGAACGGGGATCGAGCACACCCCAGTAACTTGGAAACTACGATTGATTTTATGAATGACCATTTTTCCCAGTGAGGGTAGAAGGAGGAAATCCCATCATGACAGTGATGTCAATGAACAGCTTGTTCTTGTTCCTTCATGTTCTGATGCCTTCAGTGCACTGGAAATCACTTTGCTGTGGTTTGAAGGACTAGAAGTAAGCAACAAAGTGCTCTCTGTTGCATCTTACACACTGCCCTGCACTGTCCTTTTGTGAGGTGCATTTTTATGAACTTTTCAATGTTATGAACGCCTCAATCCCCAATTAGTTTGTAAAACAAGGGTTCTGTTGTAATAAAAAGCAACTGATCCTTAGGTCAAGTTTTTCAAAATTGGAGTGCTCCATTTTCTGGGAGGGGCCTAAGAACAAGAGAGACCTGGAGCCTCCAGTCCAAACTGGTTCCTAGTTGAGATGGTTCAGATCTGAATTTGCAGCTTCCACTTGCTTCAGCTGGATTTGTGGTGGCTCAGCACTTCTAAAAATGAGGCAACTTATGTATTTAGGTGTTCAATGTGAGACACATAACATACTTGACACCCCATCTTCTAAAAACCAGAACCTCTTAAAAACTGAGTATCCTTAGAATATCTACCAGTCAGTGTTGAAAATCTTGGCCTAAACATATCTCAGTACCTCAGATTGGATTCAGATGGGTCTTAAGGAAGAGGGTAGATAAAATGATGCTTTATTCACAAAGTCAGGCTTAAAAGAATCAGGTAGCTTAAGGGTATGTCCACACAGCACAAAACCCATGGCTGGTCCGTGCCAGCTGAGTTGGCTTTGGGGGTGGGGTGCGGGTAGAGCCATTTCATTGCTGAGTAGATTTTTGGCCTTGATCTGGTTCTCAAATCCTCCTACTTCACAGGGTCCTAGAAAGCACAGATGTCTACACAGCAATGGCACAGCCCCGCAGCCCAAGCCCTGCGAGCCTGAGTCGTCTGGCACGGGCCTGCCGCAAGTGTCTAGTTGCTGTGCAGACACACCCTAAGGCACCTCAAATTGTGACTCTAGGCAGCAATGTTGCAAGGAGAAAATGGCATGCTCTCAAGCAATACAGATGCCTCTCA
Organism: Gopherus evgoodei; assembly: GCF_007399415.2. Lineage (NCBI taxonomy): Eukaryota > Metazoa > Chordata > Testudines > Testudinidae > Gopherus > Gopherus evgoodei. The sequence goes on along the minus strand of NW_022060005.1, from coordinate 1,974,747 downwards.
TGAACTGTCAAGTCATGTTAACATAAGAATTTAAGAACGGCCGTACTAAGTCAGACCAAAGGTCCATCTAGCCCAGTAGCCTGTCTTCCAGCAGTGGCCAGTACCAGAGGGAATGAACAGAACAGGTAATCATCCAGTGATCCAGCCCCTGTCACCCATTCCCAGTTTCTGGCAAACAGAATGTGGGAGTTTAGGAGCATCAGCGATCTGGCTTCCAAAGCCTAAATTCCCTTACGCGTCACTGAAAATCCCAGCTTTTTAGTACCACAAAAAAGGGCCTGAAATTTCCCAAAGAACTTAAATAGGCTCCATCTTTGTCTTCATGGACGAAACCTTGGCCCCACTGAAGTCAGTTACAAAACTATCATTGACTTCAGTAGAGGCCAGATTTTGCCCCATGGTTTTATGCCTGTTGACCCAGTTTTGTCTCCCTGAAACTGCTGCAGGTTTATGAGTGTTCAGCTCTGGCTGTGGAACTCTTTGCAGGAGGATGTTGTGAAGGATAAGACTATAACAGGGTTCAAAAAAGAACTAGATAAGTTCTTAGAGAATAAGTCCATCAATGGCTCTTTGGCAGGATGGGCAGGGATGGTGTCCCTAGCCTTTGTTTGCCAGAAGCTGGGGATGGGCCACAGAGGATGGATCACTTGATGATTATCTGTTCTGTTCATTCTCTTCGCTGCACCAGGTATTGGCCACTATTAGAAGACAGGCTACTGGGCTAGATGGACCTTTGGTTTGACCCAGTGTGGCCATTCGTATGTTCTCTGCACCTGGGTGGATTTTACACCTTGCAAGTTTTTAACGCCAAATTGTTCAAAAATTACAAGTCTGATCCCCCTCCCTACAGAAATCTTGAGATTGGCTTAAACATCACAAAGTTTTAAAAAAAACAATGAGCAATGTACAGCTATTTGCTGGCAGGTTTCTGAGCCTTTGGGATGCCCTCTGGTCACATTTTTCCAATCTTTCCACAGGGCTGGGAACTTATTCTCTTTTTAAAAAAATGAAAGCTCAGATTCTCTCGAATCACATGATTCCTGGCACTGGGGCTTTAAATAAAACATCAGCTATCATGAGACATGTGATAAGATTGTGAGAGTTGACATTGCCGTGAATTATAACTTAGGGTCTGATCTAAAACCTGTTGAAAAGAAAATTGGACAGCAATTTGCTTTGGATCACTCCCTTCTTCACAGTGTGCTCTCTTGATTTCTCATGGAATAAAGGCCCAATGTGGTCTTGTTTACACTTAAAAGGGTTTGCTATCAGTAAAGTATAGCAGCATAGCTAATCATAGTGGAGATGCAGTTGAGTTCTTTTGCTGGTATAGCTTAAACCAGTTCCCTGAATGGAATAAACTGTACCAGCAAGGTATTTTTGCTGGTATAATTACATTTACACAAGGGATGTTACCAGCACAGATACAGTAGAATCTCAGAGTTATGAACACCTCAGGAATGGAGGTTGTTTGTAACTCTGAAAGGTTCGTAATTCTAATGTAACGGTTTTCAAACTATGGGTCAGGATCCCAAAGTCGTTTGCGAGCCTCTTTTAATGGGGTTGTTAGACTTGCTGTGGCCTGAGGCCCAAGCCAAAGCCCCAGATCTTCAGCTAGGGTGACCAGACAGCAAGTGTGAAAAATCAGGACAGAGGTGGGGGGTAACAGGAGCCTTATAAGAAGAAACCCCAAATATTAGGACTGTCTGTATAAAATTGGGACATATGGTCACTCTATCTTCAGCCCTGGCTGGTGGAGCTCAGGTTACAGGCCCCCCACTTAGGGTTGAAACCCTCAAGCTTCGGCTTTGCCGCCACCCCACCCCCACGCCCAGGGTAGTGGGACTTGAGCGGGATCAGGGTTCGGTCCCTGCTCCCAGGGCCATGTAGTGATTTTTTTTTGTCAGAAGGGGGTCGCGGGACAATGAAGTTTGAGAACTGCTGCTCTAAACAAAACGTTATGGTTCTTTCAAAAGTTTACAGCTGAACACTGACTTAATACAGCTTTGAAACTTTACTATGCTGAAGAAAAATGCTGCTTTTCATTTATTTATTTATTTAGTAGTAGTTTATGTTTAACACAGTACTGTCCTGTATTTGCTTTTCTTTTTTTCTTTGTTTCTTTCTTTTTTTTTTTTTTTGGTCTCTGCTGCTCCCTGATGGCGTACTTCCGGTTCCAAATAAGGTGTGTAGTTGACTGGTCAGTTCGCAACTTTGGTGTTTGTAACTCTGAGGTTCTACTGGATACCCATTAGAGGTATGATTTTTTCACATTTCTGACATAGCTATGCCAGTCAAACTTTCTAAACCAGACCTCAGTGTAAGTTTGGCAAAATCGGGACCTTAATTTGCTGTTTGAAATGCCTGAGGAACCAAGCCAGAGGGGATTGGATGAAACCAGTGTAAGTTAAAATCTCTGTGCTTTCCATTGCAAGCTGCAGGCTGGTGTGTGTAACAGGCAGAAAGGACCCAGCTTGATTTGTGGAGCCTCAGTGAGATAACCCATCTTTTGACTCTTGAACTGAGGGCTTGTCTACATTTGAAATGCTACAGCTGCAGCTGGGCCACTGGAGTGCTTCAGTGTAGACACTACCTGTGCTAACGAGAGGAGTTCCCGTCAGTATGGGTAATCCACCACCTCAAGAGGCAGCTAGGTCAACAAAAGCATTCTTCTGTTGACCTAGCACAGTCTACCTGGAGAATTAGGTTGACTTAACTTTGTCACTATGGGGTGTGGATTTTTTACACTCCTGAGCGACATAGCTGGGTCAACTTCACTTTTTAGTGTAGACCAACCCTAAGCCAACCACATCTGGAAACCATCGAGAGAGAAGAACATTTAAATTGTCATTTTTCTTCCATGAAAACCTGTAGGCGCCGACTCCATGGGTGCTCTACAGTGGAAAAAAAATGATGGGTTTAGCACCTAATAGCAACCCGTCAGTCAGCTGTTTTGAGAGCTCTGCTGATCAGCTGTTCAGCCATGGGCAGGAGGCGCTGGGGTGAGGGAGCGGAGTGGGGGCAGGAAGAGACAGAGCAAGGGTGGGGCCTCAGGGCAGAGGAGTTGGAGCACCCACCCGGAAAGAAGAAAGTTGGCACCTGCGCCAAACCCCTGTGTAAATTACAACCACAATGTAAAGACTGCATTCCTTTTACCTTTTTCACCTTTTCCCAGTTCATCCTGCAGAGTCTCTGAAAGAAGAAGAAAGTCAGTTATTGTCAATGCTGATATATCAGTGAGGATCAGTAAAGAACCTGCATTCAGAAGAATATTGCCACTTCAATGGGACTGCTCCTGTGGGTAAGTTCCCAGTAACATGACTAAGGGCTGGACAATCTTAACCTCAAGTAACATCACTAAGCGCAGGTCTACACTTACAACACCGCATCTTGCTTCAGCATAGCTACGTCCCTCAGGATGTGGAAATTCCACAGAGACACAGATCTATTGACCTAACCCCCAGTGCAGACAGTGCTAGGGCAGGTCTACACTTAAAAAACTGCATCTACCGCAGCTCTACTGATGCAGCTGCTTAGGTGCTTAAGTGAAGACGCTCCAAGGCCGACGGGAGAGAGCTCTCCCATCGACATAGTTAATCCACCTCCCTGAGGGGTGGTAGTGATGTTGGTGGGAGAAGGTCTCCCATCAACATAGCGCTATGTATGTGGGGGGTTAGGTCTGCATAAGTAAGGGTACCTCCAGACTACCTGCCGTATCAGCAGGTAGCTATCCATTTTTCGGGGATTGATACATCGGGTCTCATCTAGACATGATATATCAATCCCCGAATGCGCTCCTGTTGACTCCGGAACTCCATCAGAGTGAGCGGCGGTATCGGAGTCCACACGGGGAGCAGGGGACGTCGATCCTGTGCCATGAGGACCCGAGATAAATCAATCTAAGATACTTCAACTTCAGCTACGCTATTCACGTAGCTGAAGTTGCATATCTTAGATCGATATCCCCCCCCCCCAGTGTAGACCAGCCTTAAGTCACTTAAGTGTGGGAGGAATTCAGTATAGCCAACATGGGCAGCGTGTGATTCCCGCATTTGGAGAGTCTGGGCACAAGCACACACGTACTATGGCCCTGCCCACCTGATCCATCCTGAGGCCCACCTCCACTCAGCCTCCTTACCCTGAGATACCTCCCGCTCTCCACTCCCACTCTGCGCCAGGCCATGCTTCCACTTGGCCCCTTCTCTCAAGGCCCTCCTCGTCCCCTGCTAGCGCCTCTCCATCCCCTCCCTCAAAATCTTCCCATCCACCACTCACACTTCTCCATCTCTCGCCTGCTGTTCAATCCTTTCTGCCCACCCCCTTCCTGGAAAAGGGAGTGGACCACCATGGGGTCATGGGGCAAACCCCCAGCATTTTCTCCTGCCCTAAGCGAGCAACAGAGGGGGAAGAGGTGGGGAGAAGTGAGCAACAGGTTGGGGCAGAACCTCAGGGGAAGAGGTGGAGTAGGGGAAGAGTGGAGCCCAGGCCCCACCCCCCACTTCTATGGAGCTTCACTTCCGGTGCTCCAAAGGTGGTGACTGGCTGGTGTGCCTCCGACACGATGACCTGCAGCACATCCACGGCATTTCCACCGTGTATAGCTGGCCTTTCTTGGGGAGGCTTAGCCTCTCCTGGCCTCTTGTACATGCCACCCAGGATGGCCAATCCCTAGCACTCAAAAATCATGAGTCAGCACCACCCCCCAAAAATCATGAGATTGGCTTAAAATATTAATACTTTCCTTATTATTTTTCTGTCCTGTCTGATTTCTGAGACTTTAGGCTACACTCTTGGGCCATGTTCTCAAGCTTTTCTGAGCAACCACATGATCTAGAAACATCCTTTTTTAATAACATGGCAGCAGAGATTCTCGAGAAATAGGCTGACTCTGGGAAGCTGGGGCTTTGAGCACAGTGCCCAGTGTCAGCAGACTGGTGATAAAAATGACAACCCTGGCAACCTTGGGAACTCCACCTTGTTGCTTTCCACTTGAGAAGAGCCTGAATACTCAGCTGAGTCACCCTTAGCTAACAGACTGTTTTTGGCTGTCAATAATGAGTGAAAAATCATTGTAAACATTACCATTGCCAGTCACTTCTCAACTGGCCTTAATGTTTAATGGTTCTCTCAAATTCTGTTCCATGGATCTGTCTGTAGTCACAGAGCTCTGCAGAGCTTCTCTAATGCTTTTGGGCCTTGTTCTTATTTTTGGTTATTAGTTAAGCAAATTGTTCACTGAAGTCAGCAGGTGAAATTTCCCCTTCTGCAGATGTCTAGGCACCACTAAAAACCTCAAAACCAGGCTTCAGTGGCAAAGGCTCTCGGTTCAGGAGTGAATTTCATCTCATGAGATTTTCATGGAAGAAAGGCCCTGTTGTTTTTAGTTTCACTCATTTGTCATGCTTTTGAAATCTCTTGGCACCATCTACTGGCTATTCTTGGTTGGTGCAATGATCTGTTAACAAAAAGGCTAAACAAGACGCCCACAAAGAATCATTATCTTTTCCCTTGGGCACTGAACATATCAGTGACCTCTTTAGCATTAAAATCCATAGAAAACATTGCTGAAGACCAAGTAACTAGAGGTTTTGCTTCCACTCACCTTTGAATTTCTTTAACACTCCCTTGAGGACAACGGTCTTGAGAGAGAAATTGCTGATAGAGCTTTTCATATCCGAAGAGACGGGAACCGGCTTCTGAAACTTCAGACCAGTGCTTCTGAAGAAAAAATGGAAATGATTCTATATTATGATGATGATCCGTAGAGCTGCTCCAATGCTCACAAGTATTCACCAAAGTATCCAATTCGTTTTGTGTTAGCGCTTGAGGGTGAAATTCACCCCTTGGGCAGAAGGGCCAGCACAAATTTTAAGCCCCTCTTATGTCTTCTGCCACAAAACTGGGCTAGTCAGACTGAAGTGGTGTTGTTTAGTAGAATTTCTCCAGCTATAGTGCTAGCTGAATATGTTTACTGAAAAAAAATGACAATATTCTGCAAATAACGAATTCAACGTGTAGTATTCATCAAGATCGATTTATCCGCACACGCTCTATCTATCTCACTTATTTCTCAGGGGAACATGTGTAGTAAACCATGAATTAGCATGCCTGTCCTCACATCCTCTCCACTGCTTGGATGTGATCCATTGATGTCAATGGAAAGAATCCAATTAACTTAACTGGGCACTGAATTAGTGCCCTACCCTATCCTCATCCCATCGACTCGTCATGGACAGATCCCCAACCACTCAGGGGGCCAGGAGAAGCATGGACAGCGCTGCAGAGATAGATGACTCCCTGCTCCTCCGGGCGGACATGGGGATATGCCTGCAGGGAGAAGACACTCAAGTCCTTTCTGTTAATGTCTTGGCTTTTTTTTTTAATTATTTATCACCACAACTAAAGGATTCAACCCAGAGCTAAGGGACCGAACAGTCCAAGGAGACCAGCCCTTCTTCTCACCCTTTGAGTGGGACCTACTCGAGTACTGTATAACATAGATTGAAACAGGAGAGGGAAATTTCCCCATGCCAGCCAAAGAGGAGGAGAGTGGACTGCTGACGCAAGCCAGACAAAGGAGAGGGAGCTGTCCCCTACTTTTAATTATACATAGCTCTTCTCATCAGCAGACTTCAAAGGACGTCAGTATCATGATTCCCATTCACAGAGGGGGAAACTGACGCTCAGATCAGGGAAGCGACTTGCCCATCATCCCCACCTATAGTCACTGGCACAGCCAGGAATAGAACCCACATCTCCTGAAGCCCAGAGTTGCCAACTTTCACATGGCAAATAAGCACCCTGGCTTTCACAATAAACCAAAAATTAAGCTAATCTCATTTCAAAACAAGGCCAAAACAAGCCAATCCCTAAGAACCCCAACACTCTATGTGACTAGATCCCCCCAGTGTGCAGTCTGGGACTGTGGTGGGCCAGCTGTGCACCCCTGCCCCTGCTTGCTAGGAGCCGATAAAAAAGAAAAGAAGAAGAAGCAGCAGCAATAAGATACAACAAGCTACAAGCCAAAAACTAGCCAACAAGCAACTCGCAAGCCAATTAAGCCAAAAACAAGCCCAGTTTCTGCATATTTTTTGTGGGTTTGGCATGTCTGCTGAAGCCCCATCTAATGCTTGGATCACTAGGCCAAACTGCCTCCTTTAAACAACAAGCAGGAGCCCAACTTCTTTGTGCCCGAGTCAGCTGGCACAGGTCAGCTGTAGGTTTTTCTTTGCCATGTGGACATACCCTAAGAGACTCTAGAAGTCTCTAGCAGAGCAAGGACTTAAGCCCAGAATTTCAAAGTCCTCCACTAGCATCCTGGCCATTGTGCCATACTTCAGGACAGGGTTATGATACCTTGGTGGGGAAGGCTGTCACCGACTCTGGGTAAAATCCATCTCAGTGCCAAGGGCCTGCTGAGGGAACTATGCAACACTGGAGTCCCACATCAAGGTCTTAAGAGAATGGCCATCGAAGTCACTGTAAAGATGTCCAGTAACCTCAAAGGGCCTTGGATCAGGCTATAAGTGGGGCTTAAGTGGTAGTATGCTGCACCATGTCTGAGCCACTGTGCCAAGCTGAATTTCATCCTAAGGGTTTAAAGCAGTGGTCCTCAAACTTTCCAGGACTGGGAGCAGGGCTACAGCTTCCAGTGGAGGGTGGGGACATGGACAGGGGTAAGACGTGAACAGGGGTAAGGGGGCCGAGGCTGGGGCCACAACTGGGGCAGGTCTGGGGCCAGGAATGGCTGGGGGCAGGGCCGGAGCTGGGAGCGGGGCCTGAGCAGAGCTGGGGGTGGACTGGAGCTGGGTGGTGCTCCCCCCCCCGGCTGTCCCTTCCCCCAGAAATGTTCCTCCACGCCCCACCGGTTGGGAACCACTGACATAAATGGTGCTCGTGGGATACGTAAAGAGTGAGTTGCATGTTACTCAGATAAATAAAAGCAGGACTCCAACCTCCATGGTTTTCAATCTGGTGCTTGACTGAGCTCCCTGGTAGAAAAAGGAGATCTGAGAGTTTCTGAGGGTTTCTAAATTTCCACAGAAGAAGCTAGAAGGAGCCCAGGGTGTGGGTGGAGTGGCAGGCGCCCTTTCTGTCCCAGGTGCCCAATTGTCTCTTATTATCTCTGAAGGGCTAACACTGACAGTTCAGCAGCACTCGTGAGAAAAGCATGAGAGAGGGTAAAAACACAGCTCCGTACCTGTTCAAGATGCTTGTCACATCCTAGAAGTGGGAGAAAGAAAGAGATACTCCCTTGCATTCATGTCACTCACTGGACAGGGTGTGTGCTTCATTCCCACCCCTTCTGTAGGCTAGCCACCAAGCACAAGCCTGTAAGTGCTGCTGTTTATGAGTCCTTATCCTTAACTTCAAACTCGTGCTTTTAGTTCTGAAAGACCCATGGTTCAATCCCCGTCATGGTCAAAATCAAGTCCCTACACTCTGGTGCTTTCTTTTTGCTGGTGGGTGCTCCACCCTTGCTCTGCGCTGAGTCCCCACTCCTGCTCAGCCTCTTCCCCTAGAGCCACCCATCCACTCCGTCTCCTTTAGCCCTTGCTCTGCCCCTCCCCCAAGGCTGCCCCCACCACCACCTCTTGCTCTTCTCTGTCCTCTCCCCAAGCACCTCTCACCAACTCCTCCTCACCTCCTCTCCTGACACTCCTCCCACCTACTTGCCACTCACTGCTCTCCACCCCTCACCCAAGTGCCTCCTGCCCTGCTGCTTACTCCTTTCTGCCCCCTCCTTCCTTAAGGGTGAGTGATGGGGGGCAAGGAAGTGGAGAGGGCCCCCCATGGAAGAGGTTCAGCACAAGTAGGGCCACGGGAAAAGAGGCCGAGTGCTGGTGGGGCCACGGACCATGGGTTCTGAGCACCCCCTATTTTTTTCCATGGGTGCTTGAGCCCCGAAGCACCCGTTGAGTCAGTGCCACTGACATTCCCCACATTGATAATTCCAGATAAGACATTCCCCTCATTCCTTACATTTTATAATTGCTGAGGGCCAGATACCCATCCCGTGTGTATATCAGCACAGGTGACTTCAATGGATCTGTGCCGATTTTCAACCAGCTGAGGATTTGGCCCTATGGATGAAATGGACCCTTGTGCATAGGGCCCAACCCAAGATACCACTGAAATCCTCCAACCAGTTCTTCAGTGTAGGGTTGTGGTTTGGGCAAAATGTCATTGAAGCTAAGGGAGAATGTCAAATACCTGCAAAATACACATAACCTCATTTATTGCAGGCCCCCGCCCCCCGCACCTAAAATGTAGGGATATGCAAGTTTGCCCAGGAATTAGAACCATATGGGCTGGTTACTGAGTGATGGTGTGTGTGGGTGAACCACACAGGAACAGACTGGAAGAGACACTACAGATATACCCTGGACAATGATAATGTGGTGCTAGCTAAAAGAGGCTTGGAGATATGAGTAAAGATACGATCATCTATTGTTTGTGTTCTCCTGTGTTCAGGACTTGTAAATGAACTAGATTGCATGAAAGGTCTCTGACTCCACCACTAACTTCTCCTCCCAGCTGGAACAACCTACAAGGCCCCGAATGTTTTAGCTAGCTGCTTAGGCTAACAGAAATAACATGGAGTGGCAGGGATGAATTTCCCTATAATGCACTCTCTTTTGTGTACCAATCCCAATAGCTTTGAATGCAGCAATCATTCAGAAGTAGAGCTGGTTGGACATGTTTCAAATCAAAATTCCCATCCACGCCCCACACCCAGCCATTCATTTTTATTTATGCATGTATTTGATGGGGTAATGGCCACCATTATTGAGGTGTCTTATTTTTGTAATGCTGATGGGTAAAGGCCTTCTCCTTCCATGCCCAAGAGTTCATGGCCCCAGCCTTACCTTGAGCAACTCAAGCACCGGCTGTTGGATTTTCTCTTTCAAATCTGTTATCAGTTGGTTGAGGAGTGAAATCTCCTTGGAGAGCTCGATGAGGTTCTCATTCTGCTTCTTGGCGATGCCCTTCTCCATCTTCTCCAGCTGGCCCAGGAGGAGATGCTCCTGGTCGTGCAGAAACTGCCGCAGACTCTCAAATTCAGAGATGAGCATCTGCCGCTCCAACTCTATAGTTTTCTTCAACAAAAATAAATGACCAGGTAGAGGGCAGGTCAGTAAACTCATTTGATGGATTGTACGTCACTGAATGCAATGGTAGCATGGTAGCATGAAGTAGTGAATAGAGCTGGCCAGAAAATTTTGCTGAAACAGATTTCCACTGACGAATACCAATTCAACCAAAACACCCAAATTTCCATAGATTCAGGTGCCAGAAGGGACTGTTGAGATTATCTAATGTGACCTCCTGAATAACACAGGATTTAGAACTCATCCCCCCAAAAGAATTCCTTTTGTTACTAGAGCATATCTTAAATAAATTAGCCTTCCCACTTTTTACCTGCCTTAAGGGCAAGCAACAGGGGGAGGGGGCAGAGAGGAGTGAACAGGGGGTGGGATCTCAAGAGGATGAGGTGGTGCAAGGGCGGGGTCTCAGGGGAAGAGACTTTGCAGGGCAGGGTCTCAGGGCGAAGAGGTGGTGCAGGAATGGGGACCAGAGCTGGTGCAAGGATGTTTCGCGCCCTAGGCGAAACTTCCACCTTGCGCCCCCCCCGTCCCTGAGCCCCTGCCCTGAGGCGCCCCCCCCGCGGCAGCACCACCCTGCGCACTGAGGCACCCCCCATGCGGCAGCCCCCCACCCTCCACCCTGATGCATCCCCCCATCCCCAGCTCACCCCTGCTCCACCTCCATCCCAAGCACGTTGTCACTGCTTCACTTCTCCCGCCTCCCAGGCTTGCAGTGCCTAAGCTGATTGGCACCGCAAGCCTGGGAGGCGGGAGAAGTGAAGCAGCCATGGTGTACTCGGGGAGGAGGCGAGGCAGGAGTGAGCTGGGGCAGGGACTTCCCCTGTGTGCCACCCCTACACACACACACACACACACTTGCTGCAGGCGGCCCTCCCCACACTCCCCTGCCCCAGCTCCCTTCACCTAAATGCCAGCAGCGACCAGGGCGGCTGAAGATCTGGCCACTGCGGTCGCTGCCGAAGAAAATGTCGCCCCCCCAAATCCTAGTGCCCTAGGCAACCGCCTAGGTAGCCTAAATGGTTGCACCGGCCCTGATGGGGCCTCTAGGGGAAGAGGCCGCACATAGGCGGGGCCTCAGGAAAGGGGCAGAGTGAGGGGCAGGGCTATGGTTCAGGCACCGGTGCCCTCCCTCCACACTTCTCGGAAGCTTCCAGCACTCCTGCCTCAGGGTCTGATCCTAAACCCATTACAGTCAATGGGAGTCTTTCCATGCACTTCAGTCGGCTTTGACTTTTGTCTTTCTGGGCCTCTGTTCTCCACCTGTAAAATGGCGGTAGTAGCATAGCCCTGCCTTACAGGAATGAAGTGAGGATGACAACATTAAAGACTCTGAGGTGCTTAGATATTATGGTAATGGTGGGCTGATAAGAACCTCAGATTACCTATAAACTTGTGAAGAACATGAGTGAATTTCCGCCTTATGCCATCTCTGAACTATAGATAAATTCACACTACTAGTTAGTTACACTCTCATTTAACCCAGTTCCAACCAACTAACTACATATTGACTACATCATTTATATATTGAGGGTGCATTTCAAGGCCCAAAGAGCTTAAAAACTAAGCCCTGGTCTATACTACAGAGTTAGGTCAATGCAAGGCAGCTTGCGTCAACCCAACTCAGTGAGTGTCTACACTAAAATTTCGCTTTCACTGACATAACTTACCCACTACACCCACTTAATAACTCCACTTCCACAAGAGGTGTAGAATCAATGTGGATGTAGTTAGGTCAACACAGTGTCAGTGTAGACACTGCGTTGCTTACATCAACTGTTACTGACCTTCAGAAGCCACTGTACAGTAACAGTACAATCAGTGCAAGCAATCCCAGTGAGGACATGCACCACTGACACAAGCAGCAGAGTGTAAACACACCCAAGTGATGTAATTACTGCATCGACTGTACGCTGACGTAAGTTGGGTCAACTTCATTTTGTAGTGTAGACGCGCCCTAAGAGGCAAAATGGAAGAGGCGGATGGATGAGACCAGCAAATGGGGAGGGAGTTACAGAGTGACAAATATGTGCGTGCCTTTCTGTACGCGTCCAGAAGAGGGGAGTTTTGAGAAGGGACGTGTGGTGACGGCTCTACAGATGTTGATGGGGCCCTTCTGCTACTTTAAGGAGACGGTGCAAAGACTAGGGCCTGTGGCCACAGGTGCCACCTTCCTCCTGTCCCCAGGGGTGCTGAACCCCCACTCAGCCCCAGGCCCTGTCCCCACTCCACCCCTTCCCCAAGCCCTACCCCCGCCTCGCCTCTTCCTGCCCAGTTCCACCCCCTCCCTGAGTGGACCTCATCCCCACTCCTTCCCCTGGAGCACCCCTGGAGTTGGTGCCTATGCCTGTGGCTGCTGGTTGTGTGCACATGGTGGTTTTATCACCACACCACTGGGGTTGAAGTGCATTTGTACACGTACAGCCATCACACAGCATGGCCGTGCTTGTATCGATGTATTCTGGACAAATATGTATGTGACTCAGCAAGGTATAAAGTGCTCAGATGCTAACACAGTGTGGAACAATGTGTTCTGGGATATCCAGTCACGCAGAAAGCCAGAAGAAAGACCAGGCAAATTGGTTAGACAAGCGTGGTTAGGTGACCCCGGCCACAAGGCACAAAAATAATTGCGGGGACAGTTATCTAACCATCTGCCAGCCTGGCCTTTGGGGTGAAATGTCATCAGAATTATTAACCAGTGCTGTTAGCTCTCATGATTCTATCAAAAGTCTCACCATTTTTAGTGTGCAATACTCTCCCTTTTATTTGAACAGCCTGGGGGGGATATCCAAAACTTTCGGACAACTTGGAAGTGCTATTTTTGAGCTGCGTTCTAGCTGCAAACTGGCAGGCAGTCATAGTCCAAGTTCAGCTGGGAATAACTTTACCTGACTGGCTGCTGTCATTGCCATTCCAGGCTATCAGTCAATGAATGGCAGAATTCTGTCTGTCAGCCTCTCCCCTGCCAGCCCTGTGGCTGTCCCAGATTACTTCTACTCTGCAGGCTAAGGGTATGTCTTCACTTATAAGCTACTACAATAGTGTTTGATTAGCATGGAGAAAGTACTCCCGGGGCGGGGACTTTTAGTTGTGTGTTAGTACAGTGCCTAGCACAATGGAGTCTTGCTCCATGGCAGGGGCTCCTAGGAACGGTAATAATAATAATAATAATCAATAATTAATAATAGCAATATAGTAAACAGAAGGGAGAAGGAAGGGCAACAAACTTTAGCTTTGAAGAAATGACATGAAACAGGCACTAGATAGCAGCAGAGGATAAGGAATGAAATGTATTGCTTTAATGCAATGTATAGTCAAAAACTTCCCCTAGGTTCTTTCTCTTCTTTCACCTAGATTTGGGCTGCATGAATTTTCTAAGTTAAATCTGGATTCCCCCCCATTTATTTTCTTTAAATCAAGCATTTATGTTCCACTCCCTTGTGACATCCTCCTTTCACACCCCATCCCCCCTCAATTTTGAATCAGGCAGGCTGATATAATATTAAGCAGGGGAAACTGTAAATCTGTGTAGAAGTTTGCATGGTACTCAGGCCTCTGAGAATGATCAGGACACGTGAAGCTCTGTGGGGCATGACCTTGATCTAGTCCTGTGGTGATTTGCATAGCTCTCACCAAAGTTACACAGGTTCAACGCCTCTGTATTTGCTCAGCACCAGAGGAACTTGTCAAGTTATCAACAGCTCCCCTTTCCTTCTACCAAGACAACAGCTGGTGATCCAGCGGGAGGCCAGAGCCAGCAGTCAATAAATGTTGACTTAAATAGCATTTTGCGCTGCTTGTTATGTAGTTGTGTGGCACTTTGACTAGACAAGAACTACTTTACTTTTACACTGGAAAATCTCTTTGTTGTTGCTGCTGCCCTACATTCTCAAATGCAATCTATGATTTTTTGCAGGGGAGGGTTTTCCATTTTGAAGGGCCCAGTTTGAGACACCACAAAGAGTCGAGGATTTCAGAAAGTGCTGAGCTCACATCCCCTGAAAACTAAGCCCCTTTAACTCACACTAGAAATGAGACACACATTTTTGACAGGGTAATTAACCTTTGGACACCTCCCGCAGGCATGTGGTCAGCGCTTAATTTTGTAATGAAAGAGGTGCCAGGGCTCAAGCAATTTTCTTACATTCATAACTGAAGAAACAAGCCCAGAAGTGCTGGGGTTATGAACTCCCAAGGCAATAAGTGTTGGGGCTCGGCACTGGCACAAATTAAGCACCAGATGTGGTGGCTTCTCCATCCCTGAAGTCTTTAAATAGAGATTGGCTGTCTTTCTAAAAGCTATGTTTTGGCTCAAACTGGGAAGATGGGCAGAAATTACTGGGTGGGGGGCTCTGGGTCTGTTATGCAGGAGGTCAGACTGGCCTCTAAAATCTAGGGCTCCATGACTCTAAGGTGTCTTAAATAGGGCAAGGGCACCAAAAAAGTGTGTGTGGGGGGAAGCATCAAAAATCACAAGTCCCTTTTCAGATTTTAGGCCAGTTTTAGTATTTCTATGACACGTATCTCCATAATAACCCAATGGGAATCAGGAGCAACGGAAGCGCCTGTGAAAGTAGAAAGAATTATATTGTAAAAATAAGAATGGATTACAGAAATGCTGTCTGTACCTTTAAGCAGAAATAAGAAATGTTGAAATACAGGTGTCAGGAAAAGAAACATTAGACATAAATAATAAGTTCACTTAAGCTAATGGTGAAACGTTAACAGAAGATCAGTAATAGTTAGTAAGGAAATTAACTATGCATGTCTAGCCCAGGTAAACTTATCAGATTCTGCTTCCTTTGTTATCTTGTTAAATTCTCACCCTTTTATCTGTATACATAAGATAATTTGTGTCTTGCATGGTGCCAGGAGCGGCGCCAGAGCTTTTGGCGCCCTCGGCGGGGGTCCTTCCGCACTCCCAGTCGTTGGCGGCAATTCTGCGGTGGGGGGAGCCTTCCGTGGCTCCCGGTCTTCGGGGCACTTTGGCGGTGGGTCCCGGAGCGAGTGAAGGATCCACCGCAGAATTGCCGCAGAAGACTTGGAGTGCAGAAGAACCCCCCGCCGCCGAATTGCTGCCGAGGGTGGCAAAATGCCGCCCCTCCAAATCCTAGTGTCCTAAGCAACCGCCTAGGTCACCTAAATGGAAGCGCTGGCCCTGCATGGTGCTCACATTATCTGAGTGTTATTAGCAGAGCGCTGTGCTAATAAAACAGAGTGGTCTGACAGACTGTGAGTCCTGAGTCTAACTTTGACATGCTCTAAAAGTGGTGGAGGGCTACTGGTGCCTGAATTGCGGCTCTGCCCCCTGCTGCATGCCACCCCTGAGGCACCATTCCTGCACTGCCCCTTCTCCCTGAGCCCCTTCATGCCACCAATTCCCCCAAGGCCCAGCCCTTGCACTGTCCCTTCCTCCAAGATCCTGCTCCCCACTGGCTCTTCTCTGCCCCCTCCTGCCATCGCTTACCCTTACAG
Organism: Gopherus evgoodei; assembly: GCF_007399415.2. Classification (NCBI taxonomy): domain Eukaryota; kingdom Metazoa; phylum Chordata; order Testudines; family Testudinidae; genus Gopherus; species Gopherus evgoodei. Next base: position 1,959,163 of record NW_022060005.1, on the reverse strand, counting down.
CCAGTAAAAAGTGTGGGGCTATGGCCCCCTAGTCCCACCTGTTCCAGTGCCCCTGATGGGAATGCAATGTTACACACTAAGAAGTCTCAAGTTTACCACCGTGCAAACATAAATGTCAATAAGAGTTAGGCTCCTAACTCATTGCTATCTTGTCATTAATAGCAGGCACCCACCAGTAGCTCTTGGCTTTTCTTATCATCCTTTGATTTAAATTCCAGCAATTCTTGTCTCTCTTTCTTCAGGAAATCCAAACGGCTCTTAATTTTTTCCTAGGGACAAGGGGAAACATTCTATTTGATTATTATTATTTGTTTTTGTTGGGGTCTTATTGTGTTGGTGTATTTTGTTCTCAGTGCACAGAGACAACACAACAGAAAAAACTCAGTGTTACTCACACAAACACATTCATATAAATGAAACGATCGTGTTCGCACACAAAAAGAGGCAGACATGCATACATACAAACAGACAGACATACACAGAGAAGGAGCGCAGTCATATATGTGCACGCGCACACACACACACACAGAAGAAACTCACACACACATATGCATTCATATATACATGAGAGAACATTCTCATACACACAATACTGCTGCATTTATCAGCTGTGAATTCCATTTTAATCATCTTCACTGAAGACATAAACAGAAAACTTAGCCCCGGCTCAGGAGAATCAGTATCTGCAAAAGACCTTATTCACCCTTGGGAATTCTTCCTTGCCAAAAATAGATCGGGAGACTCTCGCTCATTTAACCTTTTGTTTTCTAACAAGGCAACTGAGTAAGTAAGTGTTTGCAGCGTCAGAGAGACCGGTAGTTTATGATGTTTCAGCTCCCCACAGAAGACTGCTCTGTGGAAAACCTCTGAACTAGGTGATTGCCATGTGCTTTCATGGCCTAAATCGGTGACTCTCAACCTTTCCAGACCACTGTACCCCTTTCAGGAGGCTGATTTGTCTTGCACTGCCCCCAAGTTTCACCTCACCTAAAAATGACTTGCTTACAAAATCAGACCTAAAAATACAAAAGTGTCACAGCCTCACTATTACTGAACAATTGCTGACTTTCTCATTTTTACCATATGATTATAAAATGAATTGACTGGAATACAAATATTGTACTGACATTTCAGTGTACCGTATATACAGCAGTATAAACAAGTCACTGTCTGCAGGAAATTTTAATTTGCACTGACTTCGCAAGTGCTTTTTATGTAGCTTGTTGTAAAACGAGACAAATAGCTAGACAGTTGATGTACCCCTTGGAAGACCTCTGCATACCCCCAGGGGTTTGTGTACTCCTGGTTGAGAACCACTGATGTAGCTGTATAGACGCAGTGGGGGATGTAGATGATAGAGGGGGGAGAGGGAGACTTGATAAATACAAATATAGATAGACATACAGATCTGATGGCAGACAGACAGACATATACCTTGTACTCCTGGGCAGCCTCCTCTATGGGCACCACAGTGTGAGGCCGGTGCTCCCGGGATCTGTCACACACCACACAGATTGACCTCTGATCATCCCTACAGAAGAGTTTGAATGCTTCCCTGTGTTTCTCACAGAGCCCCTCCTCCAGAGCCTCTTTCGCCCCAGGTACTGCAAACTGGCTGATGATCTCGCACATGTTGGCCAGCTGCCTGTTGGGCCTGAAGTTCTTCTGCTGGAAGATCTCCCGGCACTGAGGGCAGGGGAAATCCATCTCCAGGCCTCTCCAGCTCTTGGTAATGCAGGCTCGGCAAAAGTTGTGGCCGCATTCTATGGACACAGGGTCTTTGAAGAACTCCAGGCAGACCGAACAAGTTGCTTCATCTTGGAGGTTCCCGGGGAGGAAAACAGCAGCCATGGCTCTTTCCCCTGAGAGCAGGAACTGATTTCACTTTAATGCATGCTTGGCACTGAATCGGATGTGGGTGTTCCCATTCTGAGACCAGCTGGTGTCACAGGGTCATATCTGCAGTGTCAGATTTCTTAAAATGGTAATGAGTCATTCATCAGGGCTGCAGCTAGCAGAGGAGACTCAGATGGAAAATGTAGGCAGAGAGGTGCCCAATCCCCCCAAACTCCAGATCCATGTTCTGGATCTGGGCTTGATCATTCTTAGCAATAAGAGGTTGGAGGAGGATGGGATGCCACTCCAGATCTGAATTCCAGAGCTAGATGTAGAGCTGAATGTCATCGCTCCCTAGTGGGCCCAGCTCAAAACTCTGGAGCTGAATTCTGGATCTGTACTTCATAGCTCTTACAGGCCTTCATTCAGGATTTCACTTGAGTGGCTGCTTAAGACCCATTGACTTCAGTGCTTAAGTGCTTTGCTAATTAAGGATGCTTTCTTGAACTGCAGCTATGACAAATGTAAGCAGGGTCTGAATGAGGGCTGCCCTGTCATCTAGTGATGAACTGTGGAAGAGGACTTCAGGAGCTGCTCTCCCTTGCACTGTCTCACTCACTCTGCCTTGGTGCTCAGCATGATGGGATTGTTTTGCCCAAGCAGAGCACCTGAGGGGTTAGTCCTAGGGCCAATTTTGTTCAACATCTTTATTAATGTTATGGACGACGGGATGAATTGCATCCTCAGCAAGTTCGCGGATGACACTAGGCTGCAGGGAGAGGTAGATAGGCTGGAAGGTAGCGATAGGGTACAGAGTGACCCAGACAAATTGGAGGATTGGGCCAAAAGAAATCAACAAGGACAAGTGCAGAGTCGTGCACTTAGGATGGAAGAATCCCATGCACCACTACAGCCTGGGGACTGACTGGCTAAGCAGCATGTCATAAACAGATAGCTAAGGGTTAATGTGTCTTTCACCTGGAAAAAAAGTAACCTGAAGCACCTGACCAGAGGACCAATCAGGAAACAAGACTTTTTCAAATCTGGGTGGAGGGTTTTTTGTGTGTGAGTCCTTTGTTCTGGGGTCTTCTGCCTATATGCTCTCTCAGCTATGAGAGGATTTCTATTTCCTGCTTTCTAATCTTCTGTTTCCAAGTTGTGAGTACAGAGTTCATAAAATCAATAAGGGTTATTGTTTTTTCTTTTGTATTTACATGTCTATAGTTGCTAGAGTGCTTTGAATTGTATTCTTTTTGAATAAGGCTGTTTATTCAATATTCTTTTAAGCAAGTGACCCTGTATTTGTCACCTTGATACAGAGAGACCATTTTTATGTATTTTTCTTTCTTTTTATATAAAGCTTTCTTTTTAAGACCTGTTGGAGTTTTTCTTTAGTGGGGAACTCCAGGGAATTAAGTCTGCAGCTCACCAGGGAATTGGTGGGAGGAAGAAGTCAGGGGGAAATCTGTGTGTGTTAGATTTACTAGCCGGACTTTGCATTCCCTCTGGGTAAAGCGGGAAGTGCTTGTGTTTCCAGGACTGGCAATACAGAGTATGGACTCCCTCTGTTTAGATTCACGGAGCTTGCTTCTGTGTATCTCTCCAGGAACACCTGGAGGGGGGAAGGGAAAAGGTTTATTTCCCTTTGTTGTGAGACTCAAGGGATTTGGATCTTGGGGTCCCCAGGGAAGGTTTTTGGGGGGACCAGAGTGCCCCAAAACACTCTAATTTTTTGGGTGGTGGCAGCTTTACCAGGTCCAAGCTGATAACTAAGCTTGGAGGTTTTCATGCTAACCCCCATATTTTGGACGCTAAGGTCCAAATCTGGGACTAGGTTTATGATACGTGTCATAAACAGATAGCTAAGGGTTAACGTCTCTTTCACCTGGAAATAAGTATCTGAAGCACCTGACCAGAGGACCAATCAGGAAACAGGATTTATTCAACTCTGGGTGGAGGGAAGTTTGTGTGTGAGTCCTTTGTTCTGGGTTCTTCTGCCTGTATACTCTCTCGGCTATGAGAAGGGATTTCTGTTTTCCTGCTTTCTAATCTTCTGTTCCCAAGTTGTGAGTACAATATGGTAAGGCAGTAAGGTTTCTATTGTTTTTCTTTTTGTATTTACATGTCTATAGTTGCTGGAGTGCTTTGAATTGTATTCTTTTTGAATAAGGCTGTTTATTCAATATTCTTTTAAGCAAATGACCCTGTATTTGTCACCTTAATACAGAGAGACCATTTTTATGTATTTTTCTTTCTTTTTATATACAGCTTTCTTTTAAGACCTGTTGGAGTTTTTCTTTAGTGGGAAATTCCAGGGAATTGAGTCTGCAGCTCACCAGGGAATTGGTGGGAGGAAGAAGTCAGGGGGAAATCTGTGTGTTTTAGATTTATTAGCCTGACTTTGCATTCCCTCTGGGTGAAGAGGGAAGTGCTTGTGTTTCCAGGCTGGAAACGGGGGAGGGTGGAATCCTTCTGCTTAGATTCACGGAGGTTGCTTCTGTGTATCTCTCCAGGAACACCTGGAGGAGGGAAGGGAAAAGGTTTATTTCCCTTTGTTGTGAGACTCAAGGGATTTGGGTCTTGGGGTCCCCAGGGAAGGTTTTTGTGGGGACCAGAGTGCCCCAAAACACTCTAATTTTTTGGGTGGTGGCAGCTTTACCAGGTCCAAGCTGGTAACTAAGCTTGGAGGTTTTCATGCTAAGCCCCATATTTTGGACGCTAAGGTCCAAATCTGGGACTAGGTTTATGATATGAGTGGCAGCGTTGTGGGAAAGATAGATAGAATCCAGAAGCCAGTAGGAATATTATATTTTTCTTTTCTCTGCTAGGGGCTTTTTAGCAGAGAGGGTTTGGTTTTAAAAGGAACCAGAGATACTTTTTTTTTCTCTGCTCTCTCTGGCAGTTGTGGCTTGCATATTAAGCAAGAAACCATTAAGAGACTATTAAGCGTCTTTTGTCACACAATAGCACTCCCATTAGGAGGCAGATACCAGCACTATACACATGCAAATAAAGTGGTTTTTCTGGTTTACTTTACATTGAAAAAATTAGCTAGAGGAAGAAAGGGAAAAAGGCACCGTTGCTAGGCAGACCCCTGCACCACTACAGGCTGGGGACTGACTGGCTAAGCAGCAGTTCTGCAAAAAAGGACTTGGGGATTACAGTGGATGAGAAGCTGGATATGAGTCAGCATTGTGCCCTTGTTGCCAAGAAGGCTAATGGCATATTGCGCTGCATTAGTAGGAACATTGCCAGTAGATCGAGGGAAGTGATTATTCAGAAAGGATGTGAACAAATTAGAGAGTCCAGCAGAGGGCAATGAAAACAATCAGGGGGTAGGGACACATGACTTATGAGGAGAGGCTGTGGGAACTGGGCTTGTTTAGTCTGCAGAAGAGAAAAGCGAAGGGAATTTGATAGCAGCCTTCAACTACCTGAAGAGGGGTTCCAAAGAGGATGGAGCTTGTCTGTTCTCAGTGGTAGCAGATGACAGAACAAGGAGGAATGGTGTCAAGTTGCCGTGGGGGAGGTCTAGGTTGGATATTAGGAAACACTATTTCACTAGAAGGGTGGTGAACCACTGGAATGGGTTACCTAGCGAAGTGATGGAATCTCTATCCTTAGAGGTTTTTAAGATCTGGCTTGACGCAGACCTGGCTGGGATGATTTAGTTGGTGTTGGTCCTGCTTTGAGCAGGGGATTGGACTAGGTGACCTCCTGAGGTCTTTTCCAGCCCTAATATTCTATGATTCTATGAAATGATCACTTTTGGCTGGTGTTGGATCACAAGTCACTTTGTTATTGGGAGCACGGGCACTAAATGGTGGTTATCTTTGTTGTGTGAATCAAGGGCAATAGAACTGTGCTTGGCATACCCTGACTGAGGGACTCATCCTCAACTAAACTGAACGTGCTAGACAGGGTGCATAGGTGCTTAACTGGGTGCTGGTGCTGACCATGGGTCTTAGGCATCATTTTATCCTTCCTTTTTCCACTGTGTAGTAGCAGAGCTGCCTGAGGCTCAACTGAGAGTCCTATAACACACCAACAGAGCTAAAATCACTTCTGTGGGACAGTGTGCATTGCCATAGCATCTTCCCTCACTAACTGAAGTCACTATGAGCTGTGTTAAGTGGTGGGATCACTGAAAGGGGGTCTTGGCCCTCCCACTTTTTGCCATGGGTCTGCCTCCCTCTAAGTCCCCCACAGCCAGGCTGACAGCTGGAGCCTGGCTGGGCAGTATGGGGCACCATGCTGCAGACCCTCCACCTGCCTGGGATGGAGGTGCCAAGAACAGCCCTTGGCCCATATCCTGGCCCCCCGACCCAGGGCAGGTGGAGGTCCACTGTGGTTCCCCACAGCTGCCCGCTCACACGACTCTTACCCTGGCTGGGCTGCAGCTCTGAGGCCCCATCCCCCATGGGGGCCTCACAGAGTAGGGACATGGGCCAGGGACTGCTCTCAGCTCCCCCACCTTGGGCAGGTGGAGGGTCTGCAGCTCCCAGCCTGCTCCAGCTTTCAGCTTGTCTGGGGGCAGGGGTAGGGCTGGGCCATGAAGGGAGCAGGGCACCTGTGCCCCTCCCCCAATACACTTTTGAGAAGGCTCTGCTGCCACTGGATCACAAAGAGTCCCAGAGTGCTGAGCAGCTGGTGGAGAGTGCAAAATGCCTTCTTTCCCTTCCCCCAGTGCTGGGATGGGGGCTGAGGTCTGCAGACGCACCTCTGAATTCTGTGTCTGCATTGACCAAGGACAACAACTGTGAGTAAGGTGCGGTGAAAGGAGGGGCACATTACAGGAGCTTTTAATTGCTGGTTTTAAGAACCTAAGGAAAAGGACCCTGCCCAATGTGCTCTGGGGTGGGTGTCTTGTTCATGGGTTTATGTTTATGAATCCTGCTTGTGACCCTCCTTTTTACTAAAAGTTCCTTTTCTACACACAGAGTGTGTGTTTGCGAGTGGGAAGTATTGCCTCTTAGAGGCATTCAGGAGCTCTACATAATTGTCCCGGTTGCTGGGTGTGGGCTCAAGCCCACACCCACAAGATCTGTGTTGTATCTTGTATTGTTGACAAGGAACCCTTGATATTGAATCCAGCCCTTGTTGCTGCCGACTCCAATGGCAGAAAGGTCACACAAGTGGTGGAGAAAGAAAAAAACCCAGATCTGAATTCCATACTCAGGTCTAGACCTGTCTTTTATTGCACCATAGTGGACACAACCCAAAACTTCGGAGCCAAATTCTGCATCCAGGGTTGGATGTGAACTCCATGAGTGGTAAACAATTTTGTCTCTGAGTTATGGAACAAAGGTTTGATCTGAACTTCACAGCTTTATAATTGGCAGAAACAAATCTCTGGTTATGAATTCAGAAAGCTTAGATCTACTGTGGATAGAAACAAGACATCAGATCAGGACACACCTGTACATTGGAATATGAAATCCAGATCTGATTCCAAACTTTTTGAAAGTTTGAAGACAAATAGGAGAGAGATTCAGATTGGAGGCTGGACACAAAGCCAGATCCAAACCCAAGGTTCTTATCTGATATTTAGGTTGTACGTTCTGTCCAGACTTGTGTATAATTTTCGTCGTAACAGCACCAGCATGGACTCATGGCGAAATTCTCCTCTTGGATCCTCCGAGAGGATGAGGATATGTCTGTGCTGATGAGTCTATGGTTTATAGCTGGCTATTTTCAGTGTGTCCACAAGGTGCCAATCTTTCCATAGTTTTGCAAGAATTGCTTGGCTTGAATAATGATTAAAAAGGGTATTTGGCAAAAGAAAAAAAAAAGTACAGTGTCTGGTGGCAAAAATACAAAACCCCACAAATAATATTATTCCCATTGACCAACTTCTAAAGAGCATCTAGAATGCATTTTATTTTGGCACACATGACATGAGGCTCCAAAAAACATTGTTTTTCATGAAAAAATCAAAATGTTGGCTGTTTATATTTCATAGTGTTCAAAACTGGATCCATTTGTCATGTTTTTGAATATTTGTGTAACTCTTTTATTTATCAAACACTTTTTTGAAAAAAAAAATCATTCACTGAAAAGCATTTTAAGGGGAGGGAAAAGGCCAGTTTTCCTGGGGAGGAAAAAATTCAGTTGCAAGAACTGCAATGGATTTTAGTCTGGAATGATCAAATTAATATCAGTCATTTACTTCCCATGAGGTTCTGATAAACATCTTTCCTCTGGGTCTATGATGAAATCCATGTACCAATATCTGCAGAGGATTTGAATCTATCTGTGTACGAAGGACTGGGGAACGGTGTTGAAATAGTCATTAACAAACTCTCCAAGAACAAAGGCAAGAAACTTCACCTTGCTAGTTATCTTTACTCTGTATTCCTGGATGGATGGATGGATGGATAATCGCCTCATCCCATATGTGCCATGCAAAGACTGATAGAAAAACAGACAGACTGACAGATAATTCAACTGTCCAGACGCATCACAGAGAGGAGACATTATGGCATCTACAAAAGTCTCAGAACATCTGGCATCAGAGCACCCCTCAGTGACACTGAGAACCTGTTTCCTCACACACAGCCCTCTCCTCTGTTTCCATTCCCACCTCTTCACACTCCCTCCACCATCCCAGCCTCCCGTTCCTTCGCTTGTTCTCCCCCACCATGTCTTCCTCTCCCCCCAGTATTTTTCTCTCCACTCCCGCTCCTCTCTCCACTTCCCTCCTTCCCCCTTGTCTGGTCTGTCTCTTGGCGGAGATTCTCAGCTGGAAGAACAGAGAGGGACTCTCTGGGGCAGAGAGATCCTTCCTCCCTTCCCCCACATGTCTCCCAGTTCCATCCCCATCCAGAAGGGGTGCTGATGAGTTTAACCCTCCCCTTGTTGCTCATTTCAGAAGAGCCAACTCTAACATGCATAAGAACGTCCACACTGGCTCAGACAAAAGGTCCATCTAGCCCAGTATCCTGTCTTCCAACAGTGGCCGATGCCAGGTGCCCCAGAGGGAATGAAAAGAAGCGACAATCATCAAGTGATCCATCCCGTCACTTGTTCTCAGCTTCTGGCAAACAGAGACTAGCACCATCTCTTCCCATCCTGACTAATAGCCATTGATGGGACCTATCCTCCATGAACTTATCTAGTTCTTTTTTGAACCCTGTTATAGTCTTGGCCTTCACAACATCCTCTGGCAAAGAGTTCCACAGGTTGACTGTGCGTTGTGTGAAGAAATACTTCCTTTTGTTTGTTTTAAATCTGCTGCCTATTCATTTCATTGTGTGACCCCTAGTTCTTGTGTTACAAGAAAGAGTAAATAACACTTTCTTATTTATTTTCTCCACACCAGTCATGATTTTACAGAACTTTATCATATCCCCCCTTAGTCATCTCTTTTCCAAGCTAAAAAGTTCCAGTCTGATTAAAGATTTCTCTTTTTAAAATGAGATGCTCTTGTCAATCATCTGGTACAGAGTAGAACCCCCCTTTCTGCAGCCTGTTGTGAAAGGCCCCCTCCCCCCACAACCCAGTGAATCAGTCCTCTCTTAGGAGATGTTTCACTTATGTGGGAACAATGGTTTAAAATCTCATAAAGTATTTCCTAGGGCCGCCCATGCCACCCCCAACATGCTATCAAAATTCTTGGGGGTTGAAAATATTTACCAGAGCTCTGCTCTGGACAGCTCCATCTGAACTGAAGGCATGGTGGGAGCTGAAAGTGCTATAATGGCATGAATGCAAAGCAGGGGAGCCCAGACATTGTCCAACTGAGAGAGTACATTGCACCTCACCAAGTGCCCAAAACCTCAGATGATATCACCTTTCATAGGAGCACAGGAATTGACAGACCAGGTTAGACCTGTGATCCATCTCATCAGTTATTCTCCTGCTTCTGACAACCACCAGTTGCTTTAGGACTGCCCAGTAGATGAAACAAACAAATCCTTATTAATAAGGAAAAGTATCCATAAACAGTGATTGGTTACTTACAAGTGGGAAGCAGATTGGGAAATGGGATGGTACCACCACAGTTGCCCCCAGGATGAGTCAATTCATGACTTCCTTGATCCTTTGTTATGCCAACTATATAAAACTTTCTACTACCTTTCCTTATACATATGGATTAGCCTCTAATTTTCCCATTAGCTCTCTTCCCCGATTTGTTTTGTGCTAGTTCAAACTGGTCTCTCCCAGCTTTATGCCTCCTTGTATCTTTAATTTGCTCACAGACAGGCTTACTTCTATTTTCTTGCATGTACACAATTTTACTTGGTGTCAGACAGTTAGACCATGGCAGTTAAGCCTGAATATGCCTTTGCTCCCAAGCAGAACAAGGTAAAAGTAACACCCTAAAGAGCAACTATGCCCACAGAAGTTTCTCCCCGAGCTCTCCCAGTTGTATGGCTTATGCCTCAAGGAATCAGAATTTATATCCCATCATTTTTTTTCTTGTCTGATCTAACTGTGAATGGTCTCATTATCTATATAAATGTCTAATCCTTTTTACATGTTCTTGACCTCAGTGACATCTTGTGGCACTGAGTTCCACAGGTGAGTTATGGTTTACAGGGAAGTCACATCTTACGAGGGGGTTAGGTTCTGAAGTCAGTGCGTAAGGCGAAAATCGCGTGTAGTCGAGCGCTCATTGAGCGGAATGGCGGGTGGATTCGCCTGCCCTACAGGTACAGTATTTAAATTGTTATTTTTCTCTTTTTTGTTTTGTTTTGCCGAGAGCATATAGTTAAAATTGCGTAAGTTACATGGGCCTATGATGCGACTCCACTATATGTTTAAAAAATCTTCTTATTGACTTTCCATTTTTAAACTGTTTTGCCTTCCAGTTTTAGAGAATAATACCTGTCACATCTGGCACTTCTCCAGTGGGGAATCCTGATGTGGTCTACAAGCATGAGTGGATTTAGCCTCCAACCCCCTGGCATGCTAGGTGAGTATGTCATCCCTGTTTTACAGAGGGTGAAAATGAATCACAAAAAACTGCAGTGGCTTCACATTTGAATGATTTATTTTGCAGTTTAAATACACACAGATGGTGTGTGTGTTTCTTCCTTGAAAGATGATCATTATTATTATGTATATTGCAGTAGCACCTGAGACCAGGACCTTATTTTGCAGCATACTACACAGAAGCAAAGCAACACATTGTCCTAAATCATGAGCACACAATCTAAATAGACAGTACATTGAGTGGAATATTCTTGTTGATTTAAGCTCCCCAGCACCAAAAATCTGTTTGCCCCCTGCAATAACACAGAGATCATGTTATTATTATTATTTATTTTTATTGTGGTAGTTCCCAGAGGCCCCAGTCAGGGGCCTAGGTCCCATTGTGCTAGACTCTGTACACGCACATGACAGTCCCTGCCCTGAAGCAATTGCCATCTAAATTTAGGAAGGAGACACCACAAGTGGATACAACCAATAGATGTGGGGAGAACAAGGCAAAAGCAAGGTGACTCCGATCAGTGTGCTAAGCAGCCATTACAACATCAGACCTGCCAAGTTTAGACCTTGATAAATAAGACCAGCTGGAGAAGAAAATATAGATACATGGCCAGGTTCTAGTGTCAGTTACATGAGTTCAGTCCCATTAACTTTAGTGGATCAGAGATTCCTAAAGGCCCTATGACTTTGGAACTAAGAAAAATGATTATGAGTAAAATGGAAAGTTAGGGGGACTTAGGTGTTATGTTCATGGCATACACACAGAGAAGTTGGATCAGAACATAAATACTCTTGCTGGAAGGTTGCAATGTAACACAACTTGATTTCTTAGAATTCTGAACAATAAGGCATGCAAGAACTCTGAAACAGAGAGAGACAAAGCAGGCTGCTCCCTACAACCAGAGAGGCGCATCTCACCACATCTGGTTGTCTGCTAACTGACTCAGACAACCCAGATCACATGTTTCCCACAGAGCCCCCTAGCCAGCTGCAGGGCTAGGCAACTCCCTCACACATAAAGTGGCAGCATGCCATTTTGAACACAGTTTCCAATACTCCACATTAGGCTTGTGACATTGACACTTTGGAGCATTTTACTCCAAGCCTCATCACTCTGAGACATGATCCCTGCTTTAAAGACAACAGGAAAGCAGGTGTTTTCCTGGCAGAATGGAAATATATCTGAATCTTTAAAAAAATAATAATCTGGATTTAAAAGAAACAGAAAAAGAGGCTCATGATCCGTTCCCCTTCCCTGCACTGCAGAAGAAGAGAGACAGCAAATATAAGAGCAGAATTGATTCACTGACTGCCCCCCCACACCTTCCTCTCCTCCAGCTCAATTGCAGAAATCAGTGTTGCAGCAGGTGTAGTCATAAATAAGGTGAGACTCGTCGGATGCCCTCACCTTGCCACAATTTTGCACCGAGGTGCAGTTCAGCCGGTAGTAGAGAGGTAATTTCCCTGAGGAGAGAGATAGAAAAGGAGCGTGGTTAGAAAAACATACATCCGCTCAGGAACAGCTTGCTGCGATCAGCTGGGAGACATTATAAACCAGTGGTGCAGGCTGGGTGTGGCATTCATCAGCCCGTGTCATTCAGGATGCTGCAGAACAGGGAGTTCAGAGGAAGGCTGACTTGATTACAGTCTATAAGCACCTACATGGGGAACAAATATTTGATAGTGGGCTCTTCCATCTAGCTGAGAAAAGTCGAAAACCGCAGCTCTCAACCTTTCCAGACTACTGTCCCCCTTTCAGGAGTCTGACTTGTCTTGCCTACCCCTAAGCTTCACCTCTCTTAAAAACGACTTGCTTACAAAATCAGACATGAAAATACAGGTGTGCTACAGTCACACTACTACTGGAAAATTGCTTTATTTCTTATTTTTACCATATAATTATAAAATAAAGTAGTTTGGATATAAATATTGTATTTACATTTCAGTGTATAGTACATAGAGCTGTATAAACAAGTCATGGTCTGTATGAAATTTTAGTTTGTTCTGACTTAGCTAGTGCTTTTTATGTAGCCTGCTGTAAAACTAGCAAACATCTAGATGAGTTGATGTACCCCTTGGAAAACCTCTGCATACCCCCAGGGGTATTGAGAACCACTGGTTTAACACCATCCAATGGCTGGAAATTGAAGCTAGATAAATTCAGCCTGGAAACAAGGCATAAATTTTTAATAGTGAGAGTAATTACCCATTGGAACAACAAGGGTCATGGTGGATTCTCCATCTCTGGCAATTTTTAAATCAAATTTGGATGATTTTCTAACCGATCTGCTCTAGGAATTGCTGGGGGACAGCTCAGGCTAGATGATCACGATGATCTCTTCTGGCCTTGGAGTCTATGTTAGTGACATTGATGAGTGCAGGCAAAGCTACCTTACTGCGTGGCTTCATGGCCCCATGCATCATCTTTTTCTGATGCAAGTAGTGCCTGGTGGTACCATATGCCAAACAACATGTTGGTGGGACTCCTACACTTAATGACTGGCAACAGGCTTAGGCCTGGGAATTTAAATGAGAATGCTCTAGAGAGGTGCATAAATGGGCAGGGACGCCCAGCAGCCAGAAGGCAACAGCTCCCCCTGGCAGTGGAACTTCTTGCAGCCCAGGGAGGAACGAAGCAGCAGGGTGGCTGCGTGAACTCCTCCTCCCCCTACAGCTGCTGCTTCTCCTTCCCTGCTGCTGGAGTCTCATCCCTGCTGCCTGCTTTGCAGATCCCCCCTGAGATGAGTCAGGAGCTGGCTGGAGACAGCAGCAACACCAAGGACTCCGACAGCAGGGAAGGAGAAGCAGTAGTTGGGAGGGAGTAGGGAGGGGGGAAGAGGAGGAGCTCAGCAGGCAGCCAGCCACCCTGCTACTTCCTCCCTCCACGGGCTGCAGGAACACATGGAGATTTGGAGGGGTGCACCCTTTTGCCCCCACTTGTGCACACCCCTCACTGGCAAATACAACTGGGTGTTTCTGTAGCATCTCCTATTCAAAAATCTCCAAGGGATTTAGGGAGCAAAATGTTGTCCTTCTCATTTTATGCCACACAGCCAAGCCACAATTCTCCAGTGAAAAGTGACAGATTAAAAATTATTTGCGATATTGTTATACTTTTGTTGGATATTAGAGCAAGAAGGTGGGTGAGGTAATACACCAGACCCTCACTAGAACACGTGTCTATATAGCGCAAATTCGCATATAAAGCAGTTGCGGCCGTGGATCCCAAATTTAATTACTTTAATTGCAATTCATTTTAATGCAGACCCTACTATAATGCGGTCCCTGCGTTAACGCAGTACGCACATGGATCCCAAATCTTGCGTTCTAGCAAAGGTCCAGTGAATCTTTTATTGGACCAACTTCTGTTGGTGAAAGACACAAGCCAGGGCCATCCTTACCCATATGCAACGTACGCAGCTGCTCCAGCCCCTGCTCTGCCTCTTCCCCATGGCCCCTACCCCTACTCTGCCTCTTCCCACCCTGAGGACTGCAGCAGGGGTTGGTCCTGCACTCAGCAGGCAGCAATAAGTGGACAAACCCGGCCCCAGCCCGCTCAATGCCACCGGCTCCTAACTGCGCTGCCAATGAGTGCTGGGGGGCAGTTCCCCTTGCCCCTGAAACCCCAAGGCTGAGAGCCAGGGGAGCAGGGCGGAGCGGGCTGGGGTCGGGTCACTCCACTTCCCGCCGCCCCACCCACAGAGCGGCAGGAAGTGAAGTGACCCAGCCTCAACCCACTCCGCTCTGCCAACTCATGCTGGGGGGTGGTTCCCCATGCCCCCAAGCCTGCTTCTACCCTCCTGTGAAGGCCTGGTGCCAACACACCCCTGGGGGTGGGGGCTGTGTAGGGCACCAAAATGGCTAGGGACGGCCCTGACACAAACTTAAAGTTTCAACAATTTCAACAACCACCATCTGTCCATCAAACTCTCTCTAGAAGTCTAGTTTTACAATAGGCTACATAAAAAGCACTGGCGAAGTCAGTACAAACTCAAATTTCATACAGAAAATGACTTATTTATACTACTCTATATATTATACACTGAAATGTAAGTACAATATTTATATTCCAATTGATTTCTTTAATAATTATATGGTAAAAATGTGAAAGTCAGCAATTTTTCAGTAACAGTGGCTGTGACACGTTTGTATTTTTACATCTGATTTTGTAAGGAAGTAGTTTTTAAGTGAGATGAAACTTGGGGGTACACAAGACAATTCAGACACCTGAAAGGAGTACAGTCATCTGGAAAGGTTCAGAGCCACTAGTCTAGAATGCTCCCGCACCAGCCTCACCTTCTGCAGTTAAAAATAAATATTTTGACCAGCTCTGCTACACACAGTCCCCGACAACTGTGTGTAGCAGAAAGCACAGAAAAACAAGTGACTTCTAAGTGACACAGCAAGACCCCAGGCCTGCAAAAAATACGCCCAGGGGCTCTACTTCATGCACAATTGATATTATTATCACACCTAGAATGCAGAATCATGAACCAGGACACCAGTGTGCCATGAGTATTTCTGTTGAGTTTGAGATTGTGCGTTGAATTTGGAGTTGTGGGCAATGCTTGAGAAGAAAGCAATTGCTGCTTTCTTTCAACTTGCTCCCTCCCCATATCCCAATCTGACTGTTGCTCCCCTGTCCATCAAGTCTGTGCTGCACAACTTTTGCTTCAGGGATAACCCCACTATAAGTACACAGCTCGATGTGGGTATCCCTTGAAATCCATACATACCAAGAGAAGCTTTAATGTTCACACATCTCTCCCTCCATCCACATGTCGTTTCACCTGCTCCCTGGACACATCCAAAGAGGAGAAACTTGCGTTTGCAGACATTGCAGCGCAGAGCCTCCGCTACATCAGATAAACAGAAGAAAAAACTCAGAGCTTCATCTGACAATGAGTTGGGTGGAATAATGGAGCATTGGCTATTGAAGTCAATGGGTGTAGGAGCAGACCCACAGCACAAGCCCCCGTACTGCTCCAAAGAAAAACAATAGTTGGTAAATGGAGGCCAGGTCCACACTACAGCATTAAATCGATTTAAACAGCGTTAAATCGATTTAACGTTGTAACCGTCCACACTACAAGGCACTTAAAATCGATTTTAAGGGGTCTTAAAATCGATTTTAAAGGGTCTTAAAATCGATTTCTGTACTCCAGCTAAACGAAAGGAGTAACCCTAAAATCGATATTACTAAATCGATTTAGGGTTAGTGTGGACGGATATCGAAGTTATTGGTCCTATTCTTTTACTGAGCTACCCAGAGTGCACCGCTCCGGAAATCGATGGTACCCTGGGACCATGGACGCACACCACCAAAGTAATGTGCGCTAGTGTGGACACGTAAAATCGATTTTATAAAACCTGTTTTATAAAATCGATTTTACTAATATCGATTTAAAGCTGTAGTGTGGACATAGGCGTAGACAGAATTTCACACTTTGTCCACTAGGAGGACCCATTAAAAGTGTCACCTGTTTGTTGGTCCCTGTCATATATCTTAGGCCACGTCCACACTACAGAGTAAAATCGAAAGGAGCAAGGAGGTGGATGACCTTTGCCAATGGGAGAACTCCTCTTGTTGGCATGGGTAGTGTCTACACTGAAGCTGCCACAGTGCCAGTGTAGCATTTTAAGTGTAGACAAGCCCTATAGCTGTGTCTTCTGCTGTCTAAACTGGGGGTTCGGATGGCTTAACTACATCTCTCAGGGATGTGGATTGTTCAATGTAGACTCGCCCTAAGACCTGGAGCCTCCAGGGCAGGGATTACATTCTGCCAGAGCAGAGCTTTGCTAAATATTTTCAAGGCCTGAGCCCTGGTGCTTCCTGTGGAGCTGAAGCCCTGAGCCCTGGAATATCCCCAGGGACTAAAGCCCCATGCCCTGGAGAACCACATAAGCCCCAAACCCTGGCACACCCATGAGGCTAAAGCCCCAAGATACCTGCTCAGGGGTGCTGGAACAGGGTGGGCCAAGGGGCCTTGGCCCATCCACTTTTCACCCTGGCCCCTTGCCCCTCCTCTTCTCCCTGAAGCCCAGCCCCTACGCCAGGCCAGAAGCCAGAGCTGGGTTGGGGTAAGAACCACATGAGCAGCTGTGGGGAGCTGTGGACTGTCCATCTGCCCTGGGCAGAGAGTCCAGAGGTTTGACATATGGGCTTTGGGCTGCTCTTTGGCCCCCCCACCTCAGGCAGGTGGAGGGGTCTGGACTCCCTGGTAGGGCTCAGGGGTAAGGGTGCAGGGCCCTGGAGTGGGCAAGGCATTGTGGACCCCCCTACACCTTTAGGAAGAATCTGTCGCCCCGACCTTGACCCATAACTGAAACCCAGAGCCCCAAATGGGATGTGTGAAAATGGGGGCTCAGGGAAATACTGTGTGAGAATTTACACCCTGCTCAAAGGTATTGGAATCAATCTATCAAAGAAAGAAAATGAAATCAATGGGAATAAGATACCCAAATACCTTTGAGGAACTGGGGCTAAGGCGTGGAGAGAACATGGAATTGAACCCAAGCCAATGGACCAGACTTTCTTTGTAAACTAAACAAACCCTTGTTCTGCAATGTCTAACAACCAGCCCACTGGAAATTCATATCTGAATTCTGTTCTAGCATCTGGATGTTGTCCTTTTAAAAATTCAGTTTAATTCAGCTTTTGTCCTGGACTTACCTCCTGCAAAGCACAACAGAGTGGCCAGTCCCACAAAAAAAACCTTCATGTCAGCAGAGAAAGAGGCAAGATGAACCAGACAGCCCGAGTGTGTTTCAGCAGAACACCACCAGGGATATCTCCAGAACTGGCTGTGGTGGAGCAGAGATTCAGTCTTGCTTTCTCTGATCCTGTCAGCTTATGCAGTGCCTGCCCTATTGTAGGGTGGGAAAAGTGAGTTTGAAAATTGATCTACAATAAGGAGTACAAATTGCCTGCTCAAGGGACCTTCTGACTTCCCCAAGAAAAAACTCAGTGGTCATCACATTTCCAAAAAAGGTGGTAAAGGAAGCCCCCAAGGAACACACACAATAGCTGGATCTGTCTGCCTTTATATTTTCTTTCATTAACAATCTTTTTGAATAGGCATGAAGCTGAGGCTCTGACCACATGAATGTAATAAACGATTCGTGGACAATTTTTGCAACAACAGCTATTTTTCCTTTGCAGCTCTATCCAAATTGCAAATCAGCTAACAAACCATGATAAAATGCTGCTGATGAATATAATCTGTGGTCACGTGTCTCACTCTGATCAGTTCCCTTTAAGAAAGATGAAGCTGAGGTTCAGATTTTAAGGTGAGAAAGGATGAATCTGACCTCCGGCATAGCACAAGATGTAGAGTTTCACCCAGTGATTCCTTCACTGGAGGGATTTATTCTTGGCTTGGAAAAGGTCCAGAGTAGGGCAGCAAAACTGGTCAGAGTAAAATGATGAGCGATTTCAGGGACTAGAATATTTTTAGCCTGATAGAGAGAAGACCTAGAGTTAGATTGGGAGTAAATCTGTTTTTCATATTTTCCTTTTAAATAGATACTGGGAAGTTTGCTGGTATGTTTCATTTGAAAGAAAGGAAGGAAGGAAGAAAGAAAGAAAGAAAGAAAGAATAGTGAAGTGAATACAGTCACTGGCACATAGGGCAGAAAGTACACGGATGGGTGCTCTCTTTTGGCTCGGATCCTCAGTGCTGTAAATCAGTATAGCTCCTTTGAAGTCAATGGTCCTAAATTTGTTTAGGCCAGCTAAGGATCTGGCCCTCCTTGTTTTGTTATCCATCTTCCTGGGGCCCCTGAGTGCCCTGTCTTGAATCATCTTTATTTTTCTATTCAATCATCTCTTATGATAAACACCCTCCTGCTCCCTTTGGCTGAGCTCCAAGCCCTGAAGCGAACACAAAAGCCACATTCAGTGCCAATAGTGGAGCTGCTGACCTCCATGCTACAAGTAGAAAACAATGTTCTCTTATGAGTTACTGGACTTGATGCAAGACAAAGGACTCACTAGAACTACAGGTTTCCTCTTTCTCTGGACCTGCCAGCAAAGAGGGGATTTTGACTACCATTGCAATTACTAGTCTAAGCTTCCACTACTGGAGGGGATGATAGGACCTGCCTGCAAATGAGCTGTCACCAGGGCACATAAGACCAAAGAGAGGCGAGTGCATGAATGTGCAGAACGTTGTGGGGTCAGCTCATTTGAAAGTTTGTATTGAGCTGGGAATGATTAAACACCTTTGACCCAACACAGGACTCAATGCTACAAACGTTATATTAAAAACCCCATCCTTTACAAACTGAACTAAGCAGGCTCATAGGGAGCACACTAGCTGATCCGATACTTAAGTAGCTGCCTATGAAACATCACATTCTGTATGTCGGATCTGTGTTCTGCTCTCACTGATTTTAGAGGGTGAATCTCATGCAGTTAATATTCTTTAAAAAGGCTTTATGAAAGCTACAGGTGTTAGCTAAAGCCCAGCATAGGAAGAAGAAGAAAGATGATGAGCACTTTATATAGAAAAGTCAAATGCAGTTCAAATCTTATTGAGGGATCTCTTACCAGGCAATATCCAGCCAAGCAGCCTGCTGGCAAACTGAAGTCCAAGCGTCTGCCGCCTCAAGATCTCCTTCTGCCTTCTCACAAGATCCACCACAGCTCCACATACAAAAAAATTTTGTTTGAACCAATAGTCACAGGTTGTTCAGTCCCCGAGGTGGGGGTGGGGATATTGTTTCCCTGAAACAATGCTTTCCCCCACGCACTCTGCACCTGAGTAAACAGGTGCCTCGCCCTCCTTTCCAGCACTGTGCTTCCTGAACACAGATAAGTTAACTCTATGTATGTCTACACTGCTGTGTAAGCCCAGGGTTAGTAGAACTCCAGTTCACAGGCATCAACTCCATGTGTGCTCCAGGGCTGGAAAATGAGCAGGTGCTTAGCACCCACTCACAGCCAAGCTGCCCCCTCTTCCCCCTCCCTCCCACATACCATGGAACAATTGTTCAGTGGTGTGCAGGAGGCGCTGGGTGGGAGCGGAGGAGCAAGAATGTGAACCAGGGATGGGACCAGCATCAGGGGGTATCAAGCAGGACAATTGCCCAAGGCCTCATGCCACAGGGGTCCCCACAAAGGTAAGTTGCTCAGGCTTTGGCTTCAGCCCCAGGCGGCAGGGCCTTGGTTTCATCCCAACACTACAAGGCTTGAGCTTTCTGCCCTGGGCCCCAGCAAGTCTAACACTGGCCCTGCTTTGCAGTCCCCCTGAAACCTGCTCGCAGCCCCCTAGGGGGCCCTGGACCCCTGGCTGAGAACCTCTGGGCTAAACCACTCGAGTGGTGATAGTCCTACAATTCCTTCTCACATTCCCCCTCTCCACTTGTTCCCAGAAGGACAGGCACAATTCAATCCTGCCCACTGGGAATTCATGGGGAAAGAATCCCTGAGTGACAGCTTACTACAGCCAAAAAACCATGGGCCATTCTCCCAGACACACAGTTGAGTGTGGACACAGTCCGCACCATTGTGGACACAGTCATTCGGGTACAGCTTTGCCATCTGACTAGGCAAAACACCGAGCACCAACCACCTGGACTAACTCTGCAGTGAAGACATACTGTATGTGAGTTGATTTATAGATCGCCCTCAAAGAAGTACTCATTTGAATGATTCTCGCTGTACAGATCCCAGTCTTCCTGCATGCTACTCTGGTGCTGGGAATACACCCCTGAGGAGAAGTGGGGTAGGGATACGTGGAGGCCAGGAGAATAAGCATTGTCCACCTTGAAGTACCGTTGGGGATAAAAATGGAGAGTTAACTTCCATTGAGCACTATGTGCCAGGGAACTCATCCGTGAAACAATCCATTCATGGAGACAGAGGGATGGATCAGAATCAGGATGCAGATACATGTCCTCACTGCAGAAGACCCTGGCTTCTTTCAGATCCCCTCTACACTCTTTGGGATCTGAGAGTACAGAGCCAAGGCCCATCTGGGGCTGGGGAATCCATCATCCTCATTCCCTGACAGAATCGTCCTAGAGAACTCAATACATGGACTCTCCATGAATGTTCTGTTCTGACGCCATCAGTCCAACTCCACCCATTTGTTAGGAAGTCACAGAGACAGAATGGGAGAAGGACTAAAGACCACCAGTGTCTGCAGTTACAGTAAATTGTTAAGTATCAGAAGGGGTAGCCACATTAGTCTGGATCTGTAAAAAGCAACAGAGAGTCCTGTGGCACCTTTAAAACTAACAGATGTATTGGAGCATAAGATTCATCAGATGCATGAAGTCGGTATGCACCCATGAAAGCTTATGCTCCAATACATCTGTTAGTCTTAAAGGTGTTACAGGACTCTCTGTTGCTTTTTACAATAAATTGTTATTGATGTAGGATATGCCGTCTGACCTTGTCCCAGTTCTGCAGGGGAAGCCAAAATAATTCAGAGGTCCCTTTTCCCCCTTTTGAGCGTATGCCCAAATAAATTTGTTAGTCTCTAAGGTGCTACAAGGACTCCTCATTGTTTTTGCTGATACAAGCTAACACAGCTACCACTCTGAAATCTTTTTCTCTATTGTGTCCTGACACCAAACACAGAGATCAGTTCAATCCTGTCTTCCAAAGAAAGAAACACCAGCCATGCAGTGTTCTGCCTTATTGAAAACCAGGGATACAATATATAAATTATATTTAAAAAAACCACCTCCTAATAATGTGGTTTATACCAGAACTTTTGTGAGCAGAGAATTTCTAATGTCCACTATCCTTTTAGGCCAGTACATATGGATATTTAATGTTTGTTTTGTATCCCCAAGGTTGTTCTGTTCTACATCTAGATCTGTGTTTTCCTTCAAGATGCAAGACCTTAAAAGCGGGGACTAGCCTGCATTAACAAATATGAGCCTAAAAGAATCCCAACCCGTGGCCCTGCATATTTAGTTCTCAGCCAGCAGTTTCCCCTCTTCTGTTTCTTTTGAGCTAACTACAAACAGCCTCATGTCCCCTTTTCATTTCAGAACCGTCTATTGACAGATGATCACGGTTCCCCTGCTTTCCTGTCTAGGCAGGGTGGGGGTGAAAGGAATCAGAAAATAATCACTGGAATTTTCTAAGCTAGCCCTTTAACATACACCATCACTTCCCCTTTTAAAATAACATTTGTTCTATAGAACAGTCAACACCTAGTTCTTCTTCAAACGATGTTAACACAAGCTCTGAGCTACTAATTTCCTTACTGTCCCCTTCATATTTTTAGCAGAGTACAATGACATAAAAGAGAAACAGAAAACAAATGAAAACAATTTTCAATGTTATTAATTGACACATTTTTTAATCCGTTTATTACCATCTTGTTTTACTCTCAAGCCTGTTTTTATAAATCATCACTATATGAAGTAACAAGGAGTTACAGAAATGTACAAGGAATGAATATAGTGTGGTCGGAATCTTCAGCCTGAAAAAATCTCTATGAAAATAACGAGGGCTTTGTGGAGAGTATGAGAGGGGAGTAGTTATATGCAGCCCTGTACAGAGCTCGAGACAATGTAGAAAGAAATAAAGAAGCTACTGATCGCTGAAGGGGGACAATCAGGTGCTGTAGGGTTATTTTTCCCTCTCCTGTCTGGGGTAGAACAGAAGAGGAGAAAAATCGTCTCCCACTCTCATAGGATGATGGAACTGTCAATTTGTCCTCTCTTCATGTTGTATTAAACCTCAGAGACAGGAAAATGCATTTCCTGCCTAAGACCGTGGTGAGAACAGAGCATGTTTTTCAACTCAGGATGAGACAGTAACCAAAATAATGATACTGTACCTAAAGCAGAAAAAGAGACCGCCCAACGTGGGGCTCGAACCCACGACCCTGAGATTAAGAGTCTCATGCTCTACCGACTGAGCTAGCCGGGCTGTACCTTTGAGATTGCTCCAGGCATAATGATAGTGTAGAAGGAGCCCTAGGGACGTTTATGCTCTGAGGCTCTTTTTCTGACAGCAACCTTCTTTCCTGGTTTTTTTTTACCCTGCAGCTACGAAATAGGCGATGTCACAGGCTCCAGACGCTGGTGGGTGGCTCACCATGTGCTAGGCACAGCCTGCTGGATCGCCCCCACCTCTCTGCTTTGCGCACTACCAGCCCACTCCCGCCGTAAATAGGGCCGTGTCAGGGTAATGGAAGCCAGCTTCGCTTTCTGCTTCTCTTCATTCACAAACCTGACACCCCCTACAAGGTACATTCCCCTCTCTCCTCCTCTAGTCAACCCTGTAAGAACAGTAAAGAGAAGACAAATAACTTCGTTCGTTCGCAATTTTCCCTTTGGTTGCATGAACACGATCGATCTGTTAGTGGAATAACGTCTCCAAGCAGCGGCTGCGGGGCCTTCGGGGTGCAGCAGATAAAACTCTTTGCCAAAAGGCTTTAGGAACTAAAACCATCATCCACACTCAGCTGCCCCTTTCCGTGTCCCGCACGCCCAGAAGAATCGTCCCTCTGGCCTCTCCCCAAAGCCATTCGGCAATCCGAGGCAGCGCGGCTGGTGTTTTCCCGGGTGGGTCTTAGGAGAAATGGGCTGGTTTTGGATTCGAACTATATGCAGCGGGATAAAGCTTTAATAGTGCAAAACAGCTGACAGCATTAGTTTCATTTCACCTGTTTTTCACTGCAGAAATTAAAAGACGTGATCTCCGCTGTAAGACCATTGACCCTTTGGGCCTCACCGCCGTGACCCAGGTTCGATTCCCGGTCAGGGAATTAAGGTTTTCAACTTTCAATCATTCTTCATGAGGTTGGCAAGGTCTTTGGAGGCTGTTTCAAAATTGAACCTTCCAGGTGCCTCAGAGAAGACATGAGCCCTCTTCTAACTGAAGACCTTTTATAGAATTAGAGCTGTGCAAACCACTTATTCTTTTTCTTGCTAGCTAGCCTAACCAAAATTATTATAATAACAATCTCGGTTGACCCAAGATGTTTTTTTTTTCAGTTTTCATATATATATATAATATATATGTCAATCAAAATATTTCAGTAAATAAAATATTCATGCAAAAACCTTTCACCCAGCTCTATAGACAAGTCTTCAAAATTATCCATCTGGGGAGATTTAGGATTATTGGCCTCTTCCATTCCTGAGATCTAACTGCTGAAGGGTTCTGAGGGTGAACAATAGTGCATAGCCTTCCACCTGTAGAATACTGGCTACCATCTTGCTCAGGGGGCTACAAATGCAAGCAGGTCAGGCACTTTCATTTAGGTGACCTAGGCGGTTGCCTACGGCACCAGGATTTGGGGGGGGCGGCATTTTGCCACCCTCGGCGGCAATTCAGCGGCAGGGGGGTCCTTTCGTGCTCTGGGTCTTCAGCGGCAATTCTGCAGTGGGTCCTTCACGCGCTCCGGGACCCGCCGCTGAAGTTCCTCGAAGACTGGGAGTGCAGAAGGACCCCCCCGCCACAGAATTGCCGCCAACTACTGGGGGCACGGAAGGACCTCTGCCTAGGGTGCCAAAATCCCTGGCCCCGCTCCTGAATGCAAGACAATGTGGTTTAGTGTTGTTCTTTTTCTCTCTCCAAGTATCTACAGAGGGGTGTTTGTTTAACATTGCATATAAAAGTAAAATCAATTTTGTTGAAACCTGGGATCAGGGTGAAACATTGTGACTGTAAGTCAAGGACAACATCTCTACTGAGTTCAACAGAGGAAAGGTTTTCTCATCATGTTCTAGAAAATGTTAAAAGCTGTGTTGGTTTCCAGACACGTTGACCAGAATTTCCAAAAATCTCATTCCCACCACTAGAGCCAGATTTTCAGAAAAACTCAGCTCCCTGTTAGGCACCTAAATTTCTGACCAGTTTTTCAGAAGGTCTCAACACACTCAGTGCTGAGCTATTTTGAAAAAAAACTCCCACAAAACAACAACAAAAAACTGGTACAGCTGGTGGATTGTGCTGACTACTTGACTAGCTATCCCACACTGCAGGACTTTGAAGTTCACCATTGTTTACTCATAATGCTGTGTCTGTATTCTCTCTCAGTTCTGGTGTCCATTTTTTATTCTCATAATAAGTCAGCAGGGAGTCTAAAACACCTCAGAACTCACAAGGCTCCAGAAAACCTGCAAATTTGGCTCAGGGTGAATGTGTATACAAATCATCTGTGCTGTAGAAGGGCGCTAGGAATTGAAAGATGTACCATCTTGGCCTCTCAGAACAGCCCATAACATGGTAAAGAAAACTAGGGTGGATAAGATGTATTCTCTGTAACATCAAGAGGGCTGAGGTGCCAGGCTTAAGGGTCTGCCTTTCTGTCTGTTGGGTGTTCTGGTCACTGTATGGAAGCCTGTGTTCAAATCCCAGAGCTGTTTTCTTCTACCTGAAGAAATGGCCTCCTTTCCATTTCCCTTGGAACATTACACCACCAACTGTTTTGTGTTTCTGATAGAGTTGTTGTAAGAGAAGTTTGAAAGAAAGCACATACAGTGCCATTTGTTTCTACTGATCAATATTTGTCTTCCTTCATTCCAGTTCCTTTTCTCAAATACACCTGTATTTCACACATTTTGTTTATTATTCTTTCCCTTTATGGGACTTTAGATTCTTAATTTAATTACCTCATGAAATGATGGCTAAGCATGGCCTTTTACAGTCCTTTCCCTAGGCCCTCCTTCCTCTTGCTTACATGAGCCTTCCTAAGGGGACTATTCACTGATTTATTGCACTTTGTATTTCAAAGGAAAGTTCAGAACAATTTATATATCTGTCTCATAGAGCAGGAAGGGGAAGGTCATCAAGTCCAGTCCCCTGTCTTCACTAGCAGGATCAAGTACTGTCCCTGATAGCTGTGGTATTGTGCTCCAGATTACCCAAATGGCCCACTCCAGAATTTAACTCAGAATCCTGTGCGTAATAAAGCAATGCTCAAACCACTAAACTATCCCTCCAAGTCTGTTTTTTAAGCACTTTAGCAAAGGGGTTCTCAACCTTTTTCTTTCTGAGGCCCCCTTCAACATGCTAGAAAAACTCCAGGGCCCAGTGGGAACTTGGGGCTGTAGGTGGAAACCCTTGAGCACAGACATAGTTTGACTTCTACTGTAAGAGGGGTGGGGAAGGCCTGGCTGGACTTTGACTAGCTCTCTACATCAGGCCCCAGGGAAGCAGTGCCATCTTCAGCCCCTGACTCACCTCAGCAGGCCATCCCCCTATCTCGGGCTGTGTAAGGGCTCTGTTGGGCCCAGAGCTGCCCCGACTGCTCTGACCAGCTGTGTGAGCAGTCAATGGGGACTGGGAGCAGAGAAGTAGCCACAACCCCTGGCAGGAGCAGCAGATGGGGGAATGCCATAGCTGCCCACTCACCAGCTTTCACAGTCCTTTCCTATGCCCTCCTTCTTTCCTCTCACTTACATCAGTTCACTTATGGGACTACTAATTTGTTTATTGCACATTGCATTTCAAAGGAAAGTTCAGAATAATTTATGTTGGCTATACTTTCTTCATTTCTTGCTAATTCTTTCTTTCATAGAGATGAGGAAATGTGTGTTTGAGCAATTTAGCTTACCACTCTCTCTTTCTAGGTTGAAGCTGGCACAATTAAAACTTTCCCTATATGCAAATATCTATGTGCAAATATTTTCTAAACTAAGGCAGAGATAGGAGTTAGCGGTGGGGGAGATTAATAATTGGCTGTTCTTTATGCTGGTGCTTGCTAACTGGCCATTTGGAATATCAATCAATGATGACATTACACTCAAAAGGTAACCTCAAAATGTGGAGAAGAAATGGTATGTGAGCTAAGAAGTGATGCATGTGAGTGTGAAAAAAGAACTCGTTCATGTACTATGAGCGTGTGCGATGTCATTGTAGCCATGTAGCTCCCAGGAAAGCTTGTCTCTCTCCCTAACAGAAGCTAGTCCAATAAAAGCTGTTACTTCACCCACCTTAGCCTTAGGTAGATGGTCTACCAAAGCAACAGATAAAATGGAACAAAGTACACAGGCATGTGTATGGGGTGTGCCGGGCGTGCCCAGGCAGACCCTAATGTCTCAAAAAAAAAGTGGCTTTGTGTTTTAATTTAATTGCCTGATACGATCTTTTAGTTTTAAAGTAAGGATTGTTGTATTATGCAGTAAGCGCCGAATTGCATAATATAGATTTGTAGAAATGATGTCCTTTATTATTTTGTATTCAATAAATGTTCGCCTTTCAAAAAAAAAATTCCCTGGGTGCACCCCTTAATGAAATTTTCTGCGCACGCCTGTAAGACATTTAATTCCTAGCAGAAAAATGAACAGTGCCCCTTTGTCAGTTACAACCAATCTCCAACAAATCTGTGACCTCTGTGGAGATGGCTGTTTTCCAAAAAAGCCACCTATTAGTTAGACAATATCGCTGCGGGTACATGCATGGAATTAGATTTATGCTGTAGTGTTGTTGGACATCCCAGAAATGGAATGATTCCTCGAGTTCTACACACAAGTGAAATGACAAGGGTGGTAGAGTCAGGCAACTCTGCCCCTTCTTATAAACCTTACTTTTTCTTCATGTTCATTAGGGAGAGAGCAGAAAACAACCATTTTGGGAGAGGGGAGATATATTTCTTTCAGCTGAGAGCAATAACTGAAGAAATTAATAGCTGTGCTCCCTGACCAGGAATAGAACCATATCAGGGCATTTGTGTTCTGAGGCACCTGGAAGGTTCAATTTTGAGACAGCCTCCAAAGACCTTACCAACCTCATGAAGAATGATTGAAAGTTGAAAACCTTAATTCTCTGACCGGGAATCGAACCCAGACTGCGGTGGTGAGAGCGCCAAATCCTAACCACCAGACCACCAGGGAGACAACGACAAGTTTTGTTGTTACTTTTCCTAGGCTTATACAGGCTACCTTGTTTCTAAATTGTGAAGTCGGTCCGTTCTCCATTACCCAGAAGGAGCAACAACAGGGAGTGAAGGAACCTCAGGGTCCCAGCCTGAGCCCCACCAAAGGCTACTGAAACAAACTCCACTTAAGCTTTAGCTTCCTACAGCAGGATCACAAGAGCAACACAAACAAATCTCAAGAGGAACAAGCCTCCTCTGCTTTCATTTACCGCAGCGCCACCTTCTCCCCTTTGTCTTCTGCCCACCCGTTGTCTCTTCCAGGAAGACACATGGAGCTGACAGTCATTCTGTCCTAGAAGCCAAGGGAGTGGTTCTGATATCACCTCACAAGAGTTGATAGGAGTTTGATTGCCATGAAAGGGACTCTGAGCTTTGCCTGGCCCGGCTCCTAATTTGTCAATTCCATGTGCTCAGGAAGCACCCAAAGGGCCAAACACCCCTTCTCTTCTCTCCTTGGCCTCACCGGCTCCTGATCACCAGCTCACAATCAGCTCCTGAAAGGTTAATTTCTCCCTCTCTTGGCAGGCTAGAAGAGACTCAGCTCTCACAGGATGATGGAATTGTTAATTTGTCTTCTCTTCATGTTCTACTAAAGGTCTGAGACAGGAAGAGACATTTCCTGCCTCAGACTGTTAAGAGGACAGAGAGTAGATTTCATTCTGGCCTGAGAATAGAAGGAAATGAGTGATATCTAAGGCTACAAGGTCAAACATCCAAAGTGAGGCTTAAACCCCACAGCCCTGAGATTAAGGGTCATATGCTTTACCAACTGAGCTAATCAGGTCATGCTTGAAGGTGCTTCAAAAGCACAGGCACTATACAAGGAACCCTAAGGAATTGTCTTTGCCAGCTGACGTTTGTTTTTGGACATTTGCCTTGTAGTGTAGTAAACTGCTCCATGTAGGAAAGTGCTATTGGTAGCAGTTACTGATAGGTTAGATTGTAAGAAACTGCTATTGTAGTAAACTGCTACCTGATGTAGCAAATGCCTACAGGTAGCAGTTTCTTGCACCATTTTGTATGTGAAATTGCTACGTGTAGAAATGTGCTATCTCTAGCAGCCATTGATACATGTAGAAACTGCTTTTGTAAAAAAATGCTACTTGATTTTTACATACTTGAAAACTGTATCATGTTTCAATCTTCCCACATAGGTCATATTTTCTAGAGCCTTATTTTTTTTTCCTCTGGACTTTGTTCAATTTGTCCACATCTTTCCTGAAATGTGGTGCCCAGAACTGGACACCATACTTCAGTTGAGGCCTAATTAGCACAGAGCAGAGCAGAGCAGATATCCCAGAGTGATGTTCTGGTTTTTTGCAGCAGTGTTACATTGTTCACTCATATTCAGCTTGTGGTACACTAGGACCCCCTAGATCCCTTTCCACAGTACTCGCATTCAGCTTGTGCTCCACTGTGACTCCCAGATCTCTTTTCACAGTACTCCTTCCTAGACAGACATTTCCCATTTTGTATGTGTGCAACCGATTGTTTCTTTCTAAATGGAATACTCTGAATTTCTCCTTTTTGAATTTCATCCTATTTACTTCAGATCATTTCTCCAGTTTGTTCAGATCATTTTGAAATTTAATCCTATCCTCCAAAGCACTTGCAACCCCTCCCAGCTTGTTTTCATTCACAAACTTTATGTGTACTCTCCATGCCATTATCTCAATCATTTATTAAGATTGTGTACAGAAACATATCCAGAACTGATGCCTGTAGAACCCCACTCATTATGTCCTTTCAGTCTGACCCAGCCCTTTCAGCTTGTGAATCATTGATAACTACTGTCAGAACTGTTTTCCAATTAGTTTTGCACCCACCTTATTTTAACTCCATCTAGGTTGCATTTCCATAATTTGTTTATGAGAAGGTCATGGGAGACAGTATCAAAAGCCTTACTAAAGGCAAGATAGACCATCTCAACCTCTTCCCCCCATCCACATTTACCCTGCTAAAGAAAGCTCTCAGGTTGGTTTTACATGTGAGACTGCTTGAATTAGCTACATCAGATGCCCTTTTTTCAGAAAAGTAGGACTTGTTGCTGCTGCAGGTAGCACAGTCCTACAGATAGTATTTTAACACACAGAGACATGCATAAGAAACTGCAATCTGTAGGGATGTGCTACCTGTGATACTGCAATCTGATGAAGCTAATTCCTACAGATAGCAGTTTCTCACACTACAGGCATGTGAGAGTGCTATCTGTAGCAATTTGCCACCTGTAGGAGAGAAATAGTGAATTCCTACCATTAGCAGTTCCTGAGAGCTACGAAGGGCTGTACCTGTGGATGCTCAGGTAAACAGTGTCTTGTGACCAGCTAGCGGCTTTCCCTTATAAGCCGCAACATATAGTTGAACTAACACAATAAGCAAATCTACCCTGCTATTTTCATTAAGAGCAAAAGAAACTAATGCTGAATACTGCAGCTGACAGACTGCAATGTAAACAAATATCACAGAGATCTCTCTCTTGTTAGAAGAGCTGTCTGCTAAACTCTGCACATTCCCAGCCCAATCAAACTCCCTACCTTCATCTGGCTTCTCTCACTCAGCACAAAATGAAATACACACAAGATGACATTTGGAAAGATGAAAGTTTCAGTTGATGAACCTGCCAGATAACAGCTGCTGATGATGCAAGAAATATAGTGGGTGAATATACCAGAGAGATTGTACTCATCAGGCCTTTTGAGAAGTTACCAGGGAAATCCAGGAATTTTATAATTCGGGAATCTGAAGAAAAGTACAGGGAAATTAAAGCCAGGATTTCCACTGACTTGCTGTGTAACCTTTGGCAAGTTACATCACCTTGTGTGCCTCCAGTTTCTCCTCTCAACTTTCCCCTGCCCTGTTATCTCAAGGGTGAATAGGCCAGCTACAATTCTGATTTCAGCAGCAGACCTTTTCACACCTCTGGATCTATCACCAGATAGAAGTTGGTGTGCCTCCCACCACTTTTGTGTGGCATAGTGTACAAAAGAGAGAGAAATGATTTTTGCAAACAAACATTCCATTCCTACATGGAAACTATTGACATGCTTCATAAATGGAAGTGTGGCAACAAATTCTTTAAAAAGAACTGTGTGGTAAGCAACATCTTTGAGAAACCATTCTGTCTTCATCATCCTCCATAACCATGTCATCAAAATCACCTGGATGACTGCTTGAAACTCCTGACACTACACACTCCTCCTCTTCCATGCATGTGACCTCCACTTGGCTGTTATGAGGCTTGTGAGATACATTGCCTCCCATTTCTCCTACCTCTGAGGTTTTCACAGTGTCATCCACAGCAGTTTCCTTTCCCATGTTTCTCTGTGATATGTTTTCTTCACCTAATTTTGGAAGCTCTTTAAACACTTTTAGTTGAGAGATACTGTACAATGTTGCCAAACATTTTCCTAACTTGTTTTCTAATTTAACTCTTTTGCCCTCTACAGCAGCAAGTTTGTATGGTCCCACGTAGGTAGATTGTAGCTGCCCTCTCTTTCTTGTTTTCCTGCTTGCATTCAGTAACATGACAGTGTCACCAACCTTGAATGTTATTTCCCCATGTTTACCAATCTTAGTTTTGGCATACAGTATTTCTTGCTTTTATTGTGCTTTTGAAATATTACTAATAGCCAGTTTAGTTTCAGCATCATGTCTAGCTTCAATTTTCATGATGTAGTCTTTGTAGTATTCTTCATTGAGTTCCTCTAAATCTATGGGCTTTGGAAACAAATGGAGAAGGAGATGTGTTTGTAAAATGAACAATCACAGAATAACATATGCACCGAAAACCTGAAGGACACTTACCTTGTAGTTGTCTGAGACTTGGTCTGGGAATCTTGCCTCAAAGGCATAGAGTAGTCAATAGGGTGACAATTTGGTTGTCATGTTTGGTTTTGTTCGCAAAGAAAATACATCACCAAGAAATTCATCCCAATTAGTCGTACTGTCATCAACCAACTTGCACAGTGCTCTGTAAAAAATGGGGATGGATTATTTGTGGAGGAAGGAGAAAGGACTGTCTTTACTGAGAGAAATTGTATGGAATCGAAAAGGCATAAAGAGGCCATCCTAGTGCAGTGGCATAATTCATTTTACTTGAAATAAAAGACAAGTTGAGTTTCAATGTACTAAATGTTTGAAGCAAGTTGTAGCTTCTGTCATTGTGCATTCTCCTTTCTATTATGCTATAATTTCCCCTGCTCTAAAATTACCTTTTGATGGATTTGTTTGTGATTTCAGCTAGTCCATTGGTTTGTGGATGGTATGGGCTGGAGAAGCTACATTGCATTCCCAATTTTTTGCATGTCTCTAGGTTAAGCTGAAAGGAAAAACTGTATGCCATAAGCTTTCCTTTGGACAGGTTTGGTGTGTAACCCTAACCCTAACCCTCTCCCCTGATACCTTACATGGCATGCTTTATATGTAAGATCACGATTATGTGAAAATGAGGAACATGGGGTACACTCCCCCAAGGTTTAGAATATCACACATTCATTTTCTGATATAACTGTAAAACTACTCTTAAAAGTTTTGTAAATAAATCACTGTTTAAAAATGTATAGCGTGTACCTTCTAGAAATGAAACATATCTAACTCTGAGTTGTGAAGAATATGTATTAAGGCTATAACAAGCAACAAGAATGAACTTTTATCTAGAAAACCATGATTAAATCGAGTCTTCCTGACTAATGATTTAAATTATGATTTAAATCAATTTGATTTAAATCAAATCCACTATGGTTTAGGTAGGGCCAGTGTCACAGCCTTATGTACCTGTTTATTACTCAAGAAATCTTAAGTGACACTTTCGCTGTATGACTAGATGCTTATTCGCCATATTCAAAATACCATTAGACAAACACTTGACAACAAACACATTTTTGGAGTATAGAGAACCAAACTCACATTCCTATATTTTCAGGACTGTTTAAAAAACATTTTGCAAGTGGAATTTCAGGGCTATTGCATGAAAAACCCTTAATGAAAGTCTGAATATTTAAAAAGAAATCTTTATTAGTCCCTTTCCACTGAATAGTAGGTCATACAGTCTATTAATAAAAAACAAAAAAAATGAATGCATACACAACATTGAGAGTACTGAAAAGTATTATAAATAGTATGTGAAATACTTAATTCCTTTGGAAAGTAAGCTCATAGGCAGAAAATCTACCTTTGTGCTTTATACAGACTTCCACTTCTGTCACTGTGTCACACACACAAGGAGCAAAGAGGTATCACCACACAAATTACCCTCAAAACTGTGATACTCACCTGTCACCTCATTGCGCTGTCATTTAATTTTTGAGATATTTTCTTTAGCCTTTGTCTTCACTGTTAAAACTTAACTTGTCTTATATTGTTTTCATTAGTTTTATTAGCAGTGAGAAAAAGGCCTATGTCTGCATAATGGAGACACACAATATATTATATACATCTGGATAATTCTTCAGTGGTTGATAATGTCAGATCCTTCTCATTCTCAGTATGCTGAGCTGAGTTGAAGTGTCTGTCTTCCCATCATCCAGATTGCTGGGACAATCACTTCTAACTGTTCAGTCTTTGTACCTCAGGTGTTTCCGGTGTTCTTGTAGGCTGTCATTGTTCACTTTTTCTTTCTTCCTCCCACTTTCTGGAAGGCTCTTGTGCTGTGACCTGGGTCAAACAGCACCCACTGTGTAGAGGTATCTGATCGTGGTCAAGTAGTCCCCGTTGTATAGCATCATCGTTCAGAGGTTCCTATTGCACACAGTTCCTGGGGAAATATTTATGTGTTTGTGCATTCCTTCAATAAGCCACTGACATTGTCTAGCCTCATCCAACAAAGCACATTTGAAATACAGAGACATGGTCAATATTTCTAGCCTCAGATACAAACATTACATGCATACAAGTTGGATAAACACAGTCAACAGGTTTTAAGTTTTCCAGTGATACCCCATATCAGCCACCTTGCATAAAGTATATATTAGCTATGTCATATCCATATCATATCCATTGGCAGAGGCCCTGGATATTTTTTGCCTTCCTCTGCAGCATGGGGCACGGGTCACTTGCTGGAGGATTCTCTGGACCTTGAGGTCTTTAAACCACGATTTGAGGACTTCAGTAACTCAGACATAGGTTAGGGGTTTGTTACAGGAGTGTGTGGGTGAAATTCTATGGCCTGCATTGTGCAGGAGGTCAGACTAGATGATCATAATGGTCCCATCTGACCTTAAGTCTCTGAATCATAAGCATATTTTCATAAAGAATATAGAGTATAAGGTCATACCCCACATATATGTTTGATGATCTGCAAATAGTTTGGGTGCAAACGCTCATGACAATAGTGCAGAGCCATGCAAGCTCCATGATTCCCTGTAAGGTGTAAACATTACGTAAATGTTTATGTATGGGATACATATAAAATTAGTGGATAGTTAACAATGCATTATAGGAAGTTGGATCCTATGGCCACAACCATCCCTGTCTGACCTGTTTGGTACCCAGCATACACTGCCAAACAAAGCTTCCCAAAATACAGTGGGTGGACAGTGGGATATCCATTTATGGTGCACCTCACTCTGAATCTATACAAGTGCTTCTGGTGAGTACCCTGACTGCTGAGACAAGGAGCCCAGGAGGCACGCGCACAAGTGATATAGTAACCTGTAGTGAGGCAGTATGACTCCCCTCCAGCCCAGAGGAGGAAGAGCCCAGCTGGAGGCCAGAGTGGGCGGAGCTAAAGAGCTCTGAGCCTGCCCCTCAAAGGGTCAGGCGCCAACCCGGAACTATAAAAGCTGGCCCTCAGAGCTCAGTCGGGGCCCAGCAGCCGGAGTGAGCAGACGTCCCGCAGGGAGCTTGAAACTGGGAAACTCCTGTGATGCAGGGCAGCCACCCAGACTGGCCTGAGCTCCCCCAAACCCGCTACCCAGAGGAGCCACCGGAGTTCCCCTGCACCTACTACCCAGAGGAGCTGCCGGAGCTACCCTGGGCCGACTTTCCGGAGAAGTTACCTGACCTACCACCCAGCCCCGTCTGCAACGAGCCTATGCTCCTGGACCCTTCAGAGGCCGATGTCCTGACCCGGGTAGGCCCCGAGGGGGAGTACAGAAGTAACCCAGGGACAGCCGATCCCAGTCTGGCTGCAGCCTTGCTGGAGCCTATGTCAGTGTGTTGCAGCCAGGATCCCCACTGACGGAGCAGCGGACCGCTAGCTGCTGCTAGGGCCCTAAGCTGGGACGCAGTGGAGTTGGAGGGCCTGCATCCCCCCTGCCACCCATTCCGGGTGGCAGACTCCCCCTCTCCCTGGCTTAGGAAGGCCAAAGCGTGTCATTGTTGCTCAGCCCTGCCCAAGGGCCTGAGCTTCCTGACTCAGTGTTTGCTGCCCCGCCCTGACCTAGGGCCAGGGTCTTAACTGTTATTGTTGCTCAGCCCTGCTCAAGGGCCTAAGCTTCCTGACTCAGTGTTCGTTTCCCCGCCCTGACCTAGGGCCAGGCTTATAGTGGTAGTACGGTTCAGCCCTGCAAAAGGATCTGAACCCCTTGCCCCACAGGGCTGGCGATTGCTGCGAGGACTGCCAAGCTATTTTCCTGGACCCACCGATGTTTAGTGAGCCGGTGTGGCTCCCCTCCTCCCCCCGGAGAGGGTCGAGCCCCGGCTGCACTCATGTACATAACCATAGTGACTCTATGGTGACATAACTTGAGTTAACTCATACTTAAAGTGTAGATATGGCCTCAGGTCTATGAAATGTTTGGGAGAAGTAACAGGAACAGTATGAAAGTAGACTAAGATTCATTCAGGTGTTTAGGCTCAAGGCCTTACCGCACCCTACAGGCTCAGGAACAAAGAGGCATACATAGCTTAAATCACCCGGACAGCTTTGAAAATCTCAAGCTAAGTTATTATCTTGGAGTCTCTGCACATTTTTGTGAAAGCCACATTTACTGACTGCCTTGCACAAGGCTTCCTTGACTTCTCTGTTTCTCAGGCTGTAGATGAGGGGGTTTACCAGGGGAGTCAAGAATGTGTAGCAAAGAGAGAGCACTTTGTTCAGGTCTCTCAGTGTATCACGTTTCGGTATCAGGTACACAATCATTAGGGTTCCATAGAAAATTGTCACCACAATGAGGTGGGAGGAGCAGATGGAAAAGGCCTTTTGCCTCCCAGTGGTGGAAGGGATTCTCAGGATGATAGTGATGATACACACGTAAGATGTCAGGGTTAGTAGGAATGGAGGTCTGGTGAATACAGAGACTGTTATGAAATCTAGCAATATGACCTGGTGGGTGTCACTACAGGAGAGTTCCATCAGTGGGATGGGATCACAATAGAAATGGTCAATTTCATTTGGGCCACAGAATAATAACTGTGATAAGAATGAGATTAAGATAATTACAGCCAAACAACCATTTAACCATGACCCAGCAGTCAACTGGAGGCAAAACTTGCTATTCATAAGAGTTGAATAGTGCAGGGGTTTACATATCGCTAAATACCGATCATATGACATTGCTGCTAAGAGATAGCATTCTGTACATGCCAGAGAACCACAGAAATACAGTTGTGTGATGCAGCCACTGACTGACATGGTTTTGTCCCCAGTCAGGAGACTGGCCAGCAACCCGGGCAAGATGGTTGAAGTGTAGCAGGTCTCCAAGCAGGACAAGTTGCCCAGGAAGAAGTACATGGGTGTGTGAAGGTGCTGGTCAGCCACAATGAGCACCATGATGAGGGTGTTCCCAGCCACAGTTGCCATGTAGATCACTAGGAACATCAGGAAGAGAAGAATTTGCAGGTCAGGGAGATCCTCGAATCCCAGGATGGTGAATTCTTTGATGGCTGTTTAGTTTCCGCAGTCTCTGTCTGCCATGGTTTGAGTCCAGGAACAATAAAACAAACTGTGCAATTGAATTGGAAGTACATAGAGTTAAAAGTTAATCAAGTCTCATGATTTAATTCCATAGGTATTCGGAAACTCCCCTTCCTGTCCTGATTACCGGCTGCAATTTTAAGCCTAAATGTAGAGTTCAGAGCAAAGTGCCATAAGTCTCAGTTTATTTCTCAGGGTTTGAGAAAAGTGGGTGAGGTAATACCTTTTTTGGACCAACTTCTGTTGATGAGAGACAAGTTTTCAACTACGCAGAGCTCTTCAGGTTTTGGCAGACAGGACTCCGATTCCACTGAAGTTCTTGTCTTTGATCATTCTGCAGAAACTGTACTTTCTCATTAAAGAGACCTAAAGTTACCTGAAGGGATAAGCTGGTGCATGTGATTTACCTTTGGAAAATGGGCTTCCCCTTCAATTTAATAAGTGTAAATGCTCTCTCATATTTGTATTCTTTCTTCATGCTTTTCAATACGGTCGCACTTCAACCTTTGTCCGACCTGGTTCATTTTGTGCTTCCAAAGCTTTGTAGCTAACAATGCTCTGTGTGACTCTTAATTATACAAGTCTATTCTACATCATTTTTTAGTCTAATGATCCTTTGTGGAAAATATTTTAGATCATGGACAAACACCAGTCTACATTTTTGGAAGATGCCTGTCCAAGGTGATGGGCTGTTATAATGTACAGTAGAACCTCTGAGTTACAAACATCAGAGGTATGAACTGACCGGTCAACCACACACCTCATTTGGAACCGGAACTACGCAATCAGGCAGCAGTAAAGACCAAAAACAAAAAACAAAAAAAACACCACACCAATACAGTACTGTGTTAAACATAAACTGCTAAAAAAATAAAGGGAACATAAAAAAAAATTTCCAAGATAAGGAAAGTGTTTCTTTGCTTGTTTCATTTAAATTAAGATGGTTAATAGCAGCATTTTTTTTCATTTCTGACCTTCCCCACTCCTTCACTTCCTGTACTCTGCTGCCATCTAGCGTCCATTTCTCAGCATGACAAACTGTTTCTCTGCTATCCTGTAGTGCATTCTTCTTTTCGCTTTCCCATTCTTAGCTCTTATGTCACTTGGTGCCCATTATTGAGTATAACAGCCCATTTCTCACTGCTTAACATCTGCTACTAGCCACAGTTAATTACACAGCATCGAGATCCTTTTCTCTTCAGTGCTCTTTACTCACCACGTATACACCATGATACAGCTTCACCTCCCTTTTCACTTCCCTCGGTTGGTCATTTAGTAACATAACATCTCCTTTCTTGCCCTTCCACTTTGGCTGCTGTCCACTGGGCAGCATCGCTACACCTGTCCCATTCCTCTGCCCTCTAGTGGCCCTGCACTGCATAATCTCATCTCTCCTCATTTCTTACCCACTGCTAGGTGTGCGCTACTCCAAATTATAGCCACTGAGAACCAAATCACACATCATGATTGCAACATTAGTTGCTATGAGACCGCGTACAACAGTAGTGGCTTTCAAAGTATTAGCAGGGGTTTCCCCTCCATCCAGTGCATTTATGTTGATGTGGGGTCTGCTTCCAATGGAAATGCATAGATTGAATCTACAGTGACAAAGTCCCCATTGTTCTCCTGGCTGAGATTCTCAGAGGCCGCTAAGGAAGTTGAGTCCAACTCCCATTTCAAAGTGATTTGGGTGCCTAACACCATTAGGTCCCTTGGAAAATCCTTTCCACAGTGTTAGACCCCTACCGTCATCACCGTTGCCCAGCTCCTCTACCTCTGGCCAAGCCCTAATGTGCTCCCAGTGACTGAGCCAGCAGTGCCATGTTAGGCATCACAGGCGTTCTGCCCATTGGTAGGTGGCAGCTGCTTCCTCTCGCCATAGGTTGCATCACGCCCTGAGGAGAGGGCCCTGCATGTAGCAGAGCTGAGTAAGGCATTTGGGGATGACTGGACACTGTGCTCTGGGAACTAGCCCTCTCGGAACATGTGCTTGTTGCAGTGAGTTTTGGGGACACTCGTTGTAACAGGTCCCCTCCCTTTGAACTTCTCTGTGCAGCTGGCGGCAGAAGAGCAGCTGCTGCCCTGAAGGGCTGTAAGAAGAGTCCCCAGTCAGTGACCGTTTGACTGACCCAACTGCAGAATTAGCCTCAGTTCTCTGTGTGCCCTGGTAAAACCCCAGCTAGGTCTGGACAGTCCCTTTAGACCTCGCATGTGCATCTACTTCTCTGTGATTGCCCAACCTCTCCACCTCAAAGAGCCCAGTGAGCCTGGAGCAGTTGCTTTGCGGAGCTGGTCACAGCTGGGTGTAGCCCAGATAAGAGCTATGGTGAAGTGTTCAGAGGTCACTGCTGGGGCCTGGTTGTTTGCCTCTGGCCTGTGTGAGCGCAGTGAAGGTGGTTGGTTTGCAGAGGGCTATGAGGGCAATAAGCATAATTTCAAGGGTGGCAGATTTCCCAGGCTTATGTCCCCACATATGCAACACCAGGAGTTACTATTTTTATTGTCCAAACATTTATTTAGATCAAAAATGACTTTTTTATTGTTAAAATTTTGTCTCCACTCTGCCTACTGCCCAGTTAAAAACTCCATGATGGAAACATGGTTATGGCCATCTCCCACCCTGATCCTTCTGCTGAGATGGACAACACTGAGTGCTGAGATTTTCAAAGGGAGTTTTCAACTTAATTTTAATGGGCGCTGATTGCTGAAATCACCCAGGTAGCTTTGAAAACCTCAAGTTACATTATTATGTAGGTGTATCTGCACGTTGTTGTGAAAGCCACATTTACTGACTGCTTTGCACAAGGCTTCCTTGACCTCTCTGTTTCTCAGGCTGTAGATGAAGGGGTTTACCAGGGGAGTCAGGACCGTATAGCAAAGAGACAGCACTTTGTTCAGGTCTTTCATTGTATCATATTTCAGTAGCAGATACACAGTCATTATGGATCCATAGAAAATTGTCACCACAATCAGGTGAGAGGAGCAAGTGGAAAAGGCCTTTTGTCTCCCAGTGGTGGAAGAGATTCTCAGGATGGTGGAGATGATGCACATGTAGGATGTCAGGGTTAGTAGGAATGGAGGCAGGGTGAATACATGGACTGTTATGAGATCCACCAATATGACCTGGTGAGCGTCACTGCAGGAAAGTTCCATCAGTGGGATGACATCACAATAGAAATGGTCAGTCTTATTTGGGCCACAGAATATTAACTGCGATAGGAATAAGACAAAGATAGTAATAGCCAAAAAACCATTTAACCATGACCCAGCAGCCAACTGGAGGCAAAACCTGCTATTCATGAGTTGAATAGTGCAGGGATTTACATATCGCTAAATACCGATCATAAGACATCGCTGCTAGGAGATAGCATTCTGTACAACCCAGAGAACCAAAGAAATACAGTTGTGTGATGCAGCCACTGACTGAGATGGTTTTGTCCCCAGTCAGGAGACTGGTCAGCAACCTGGGCAGGATGGTTGAGGTGTAGCAGGTCTCCAAGCAGGACAAGTTGCCCAGGAAGAAGTACATGGGTGTGTGAAGGTGCTGGTTAGCCACAATGAGCACCACGATGAGGGTGTTCCCAGTCACGGTTGCTATGTAGATCACTTGGAACATCAGGAAGAGAAGAATTTGCAGGTAAGAGAGATCCCTGAATCCCAAAATGATGAATTCTTTGATGGCCGTTTGGTTTCCCCAGTCTCTATCTGCCATGGTTTGAGTCCAGGAATAATAAAACACCCTGTGCAATTGAATTGAAAGAACATAGAGTTAAAAGTTAATCAAATCTTGTTAAATAATGTCATAAATATTCAGAAACTCACTCCCTCTACTGTTACGGGATGAAATTTTAAAACTAAATGTAGATTTCAGAGAAAAGTGCCAGGAGTCTCAGTCTGAGGACAAAACACTGCTCTCATGGAGAAGAGGGTGTGTATGTGGATACCAATGATTACTATGACAGCCAGGTTCTCTGGCAGTCAAGTACTGATAGACAGAGAAATGATCTTATCTGTCATATCATATCCCATCTGGTGACATATCAGAGTGTACCACTGATGCTTAAATGCTCTATTTCACTTCTGAAAATGCTCAGAATCATGCCATGTCTTACGAGTAAAAAATAAATAAATAAATCAACTGAAATTTCCAATGTGGTCTAGTGTCTATAGACACTGATCATCTGTTAGAATTAATGGAAATAAATCATAGAATATGAGGGTTGGAAGGGACCTCAGGAGGTTATCTAGTCCAACTGCCTGCTCAAAGCAGAACCAATCCTCAACTTTTTTTTTTTGCCCTGAAACGGCCCACTCAAGAAGTGAGTTCATAACCCTGGGCTTAGCAAACCAATGCTCAGACCACTGAGCTATCCCTCCCCCTATCAATTGAATGATATATCCTGGTATATTTAGCCTTTCACTACATGTAGAAAAGGAGCAATTTTCACCCCCTCACAAGAGATCAGTTTGTTATAATTTATGAAGTTGTGTAAATTCTCCCTTAGTTCCTGTGATGGTGATGTGGTGAGGGAATGACAATCCCTCTTCTGTTTCCCGACATTGGCTATGTAGCAGTAATAAAATACAGCTCTTTGGGGGGTGGGGGGGGCTTAGGAAGAGGCAGAACCAGGTTGATGTGCAACCCTAACTAGGGAGTGACCCTCCTCACTCCATAATAAATGTGGGATGATAACAGAGGAGCAAGAAAGGCACTGGGGTGGTGGGGGAAAGATGCTGTCCCTGAACTCGGAGTCTAGAAACAATCTGGCATGTGTGATCCAGGCTAGTAAGACTCTATCACCACTCACCACCCCATTGAAAAGTCATGGAAGATGAGACACATTATAGAAGACTGGAAAAGGGCAAATATAGTGCACATCTATAAAAAGGGAAATAAGGACATCCTGGGGAATTACAGACCAGCCATCTTAACTTCTGTACCCAGAATGGAGCAAATAATTAAGCAATACATTTGCAATCACCTAGAAGATAATGAGGTGATATGTAACAGTCAGTATGGATTTGTCAAGAACAAATTGAGTCAAACCAACCTGATAGCTTTCTTTGACAGAGCAACAATCCTGACGGGTAGAAGTGGTATATCTTGACTTAAGTAAGGCTTTTGATACTGTCTCGCATGACTTTTTCATAAACAAATTAGGGAAATACAGCCTAGATGAAGCTACTATAAGGTGGGTGCATAACTGATTGGAAAACTTTTCCCAGTTTTCCTACTCTTTTCCCAGAGAGTAGTTATCAGTGGTTCACAGTCAAGCTGGATGGGCATAACGAGTGGGGTCCTGTAGGGATCGGTTCTGGGTCTGGTTCTGTTCAATATCTTCAGTGATTTAGATAATGGCACAGAGAGTATGCTTATAAAGTTTACTGTTTATAAAGTTTATTAAGTTGTGTAGCTCAAAAGCATCTCTCGTTCACCACCAAAAGTTGGTCCAATAAAAGATATTACCTCACCCACCTTGTCCTTCTAATATTCACAAATCAAATTCATGCTCCTGTTCAGAAGGTGGTATAGAAATGCAGTCAGGAAGACGGTGCTCACCTGTAACTACAAGACAACCCAAGCTTGAAGTGATGAGGTCTCGTTTCTCAGGGTTCGGCAGCCAGGGGTTCTTGATGCGCCTCTTTCTGCAGAAACTGGGAGATGGTAGAATGGGAAACTTCTATTTTCCCTGCCCATTACTCTAAGAACAAGTGGAACTTACAACAAAATTAAAAGGTGGGTGTAGTGGGGTGGCTGCTCCATTCCTGCCCTGAAGGGGTTAAAAGCAGCCCTGGAGAGGGCTGCGCCTGGGTAAAAGGGATTAAGAACAGCTGGGGAAGCTGAGTGAGTAGCTGTGGTCAGCTCAATCGTGGCCCACCTGGCACTTATAAGAGGGCTGTGGGCCAGAAGGAAAACACCCACTCTCTCTAGCTTCTTGAGAGAGAAGAACCTGGCTGCCTTGGAGCTGAGAAGGGCACCTGTGGTGGAGGAGGACTGGGGAAGGGCAGAGGGAGCTGGGGAACTCCAGCCAAGTAAAACCTCAGGCTGCAGGCCTTGCTAAAAGGCAGGGGCGGCTCCA
Organism: Gopherus evgoodei; assembly: GCF_007399415.2. NCBI lineage: Eukaryota > Metazoa > Chordata > Testudines > Testudinidae > Gopherus > Gopherus evgoodei. The sequence continues at coordinate 1,916,603 of NW_022060005.1, read as the reverse complement.
GGCTCCAGCACAACAAGTGTGTGAGGGCGGCAGACAGGCTGCCCTTGGCGGCTTGCCTGCGGAGGGTCCGCTGGTTCCACGGCTTTGGTGGACCTCCCACAGGCAAGCCACTGAGGGCAGCCTGCCTGCCGTGCTTGGGGCAGCAAAAACCCTAGAGCCGCCTCTGCTGAAAGGGCCAAATAGGTACCGGGGCTACAGAGAGGCAGCTCAGAGATAGGCAAAGGAAGCAGGTCCTAACCCCCTTGCCGATGATGAGTGGTTTACAGAATGCAGTCTGCCCCAGGGAGTAGGGGATACACAATGACTGGCAGTAGCCACTGACGCAAGGTGTGGATAGAGGGTGGGGGTTCCTTTGGGAGGGGAAACCCAGAGTGTGGGGGCACTACCACGGGGCAGCACCCCTAGATAAAGAGGCACCGAGGTCTGAGAGGTATACGGGGGCTAGTGGCAGGTGAGACACCAGCCTGCAGAGGGCACTCTGGGCTGGAAGAGCTAATTCCTGAGACAACCAGCAGGAGGCGCCGTGCTGGTGAGTCATTGCCCCCCCAACACACAGTGGGCAACTTAAAATCTATAAAGTTAAATACTTGTTCACCCCAATTGTAATTAAATTGTGGTGGCCTAGTGGCCATTTTACAGTATAACTTTCCTATTATTTCAGCAAGACACTAACAGATACGAAGGTGGAATTAGTCTGGCTCACTTGTGGGTTAATATTAATAAAATGGGAACTAGAATTATAAAAAAAGGGTTTAATGTTTGGACTCTCTTGAATGCTGCATTAATCTCCCCTGTAATGTCTGTTCCATATTGTAATTTAATATATGAGCGGTTATAGTGAGCTTCTGTGAATATGAATCACCACACAGGAGAGGGATATTAATGAGCGTGAAGAGCTGCTCTGCCACAGAACTTAAGCCTCTCCTGAAAAAGGAAACCTATCAATACCAGTTAGGGTGAACAGATAGCAAGTGTGAAAATCAGGACAGGAGATGGGCGGGTGGGGGGTTAAATGACACCTGTATAAGACAAAGCCCCAAATATTGGGACGGTCCCTATAAAATTGGAACATCTGGTAACCCTTATACCGGGTGGGCGATAGGTGGATATTGGAGCTGTAATCTCCCTACAACTGGATTGAGAAACAATCAACAAAAGGACTAGAGACTTCGTGTTCTGCTCTCCTCCCTATGAAGATGAGTCATGGAAGTGGATTGAGTTTGCAGCTCAGAGCAGATATCAGGAGGGGGAAAAAAACTCCAAGCAAAAGGAACTAGGGATCTCTATGCTGATTGGACCCTTGGGGCAAGGTGTTTCTAGACATTAGCAAGAGATCCCCAGCTGCTTAGCCTGGGTTACTCTTAAAGGTCAAATACAGCTTGCTGCTGAGAGAAGCCTGATTACCTTTTGAAATCTGAGACTGTGACTCATTCCTGGGTCTGCTTGCTTGCTTCTATCTTGTAAATAACTCTCTTTTCCTTTTCCTATTTAATAAATCTTCCTATACAGTAGTTCACTATAGGATTAGCTCCAAGCGTCGTCTTTGGTGTGAGACCTAAAGTGCAATTGACCTGAGGGAAGTCAGGAGTAACCTGAATATTGCTGTGATCCTTGGCGTAAGGGGTCGTGTACCACAGATACACTCACCTGGGTGGCAGGACAGAGCAGTGCAGCCAAGGGGAATTTCTGGGGGGACTCTGTCAAGGCTGTTAAAGTGCCTGAGGAGTTTGCACTCGGTGCAGTTGGTTGTTGAAATCTAAGTTTTGACTTGACAACCAATGAGGGGCTTGTGCCCTGGTTTGTAACTGTCTGTCCTGAGTTTGGCACTCACATTCTTGCATCTACATTGAGAGCATCACACTCACTGCCACAGGAAGTCATTGATATGAAAGATTTAACTAGACTGCAGAAGAGATTGGATGTTACTGATAGCCATATAAATATCCAGAGTTATCATAATAACAATAGAGATTGGCTTAAGCCCCAAATCATGAGGTTTAATAACCATTCCAAAACTAACTATTATAGACCAACACGACACATGTGAGGGAAGATAATCCTAGAACTGCTATTACAGTGTTCTTACATTTGCCTCCGAAACATCTAGTACTGCCTGCCCTCCGAGAGCAATACAGGCCAGGATGGCCCTAGGGTCTGATATTACTACATTCTCCTAGAGCGACACAGAGAAACTCCAAATTCCAGTTAGTTCAATAATCTGCACTTTTGATATTTCAGCATCTGACAGTCTGTTCCCTGAAAAAAACAGCTGACCTGGCACAGATAACTTCGTAACACTTTTTGGTGAAGATCGATACAAAAATCATTTGAGAGGAGGTTGTTAAACTGTCTATAGGATTGCAGCATTAATTCTAATACGAGATTAAGACACGCAATTCCTAGGTGGCTTCAAAATCTCAATCCTAGCACCTAAGCGATGTCTATATCTTGTTTATTCCCTGGGTTCAGCTGACTCATGGATTCTCTTGAAACCTGCCAGACTCAGATACAGTGAAACAGTTTATTTACTTTTAACTAAAATAATTTATTTTTCAAATTCCCTCTCATCCTCCTAATTTCATTCTTACACTTTACTCACTTAACAACCCATTTTAATATTTCTTTTTTTCAGCCTCAGTTAGTTTTGATATCCATTACTCTACTCCAGGCTTCAACCGTCTCTCTCTCCAACCAAAGTTGGTTCAGTAAAAGATACCACCTCACCCACCTTGTGTCTCTAATATCCTGGGACCAACACGGTTACAACAACACTGCTAACAATATTCACAAGACACATTCATGCCCCTGTTTGGAAGGTGTTGTAGAAAGGCAATCAAGAAGAGGGTGCTCACCTGTAACCACAGGACAGCTCAAGTTTTGAGTGATGACCTCTTATTTCTCAGGGTTTGGTGGCCAGGACTTGGTTTCTTCCACTGAGGTAATTGGGTCTCATCATTCAGTAGAAACTGGATCTGCTCAGCAAAGACACCTGCATTTACCTGAATGGACGAGCAACTGCTGCGATCTGTCTTACAACATTGATGAGCTGGTGCATGTGATCTACCTTTGGAAAATGGGCTTTCCTTTCGATTTAATAACTGTAAATGCTCTCTCATATTTGTATTTTTTCTTCATGCTTTTCAATATGATCCCACTTCAACCTTTCTCCCATTTGGTTCATTTTGTGCCTCCAAAGCTTTGTAGCTAACAATGCCCAGCGTGACTTGCAATTATACAACTCCCATTGTACATCATTTTTTGTGTAAGGATCCTTTGAGGAAAATATTTTAGATCATGGCGTAGACATGCAGAGTCACCCCTGCGGTGACTCCTGCTGGTCTCTCAGGGAATTAGCTCTTTTATCAGCCAGGAGCACTCTCTGTAGGCCGGTGATTCACGTGTCTTCTGGTCTCTGTGTCCCTCCCTGGATCCCGGTGCCCCTTTAACTAGGGTGCTGCCCCCTGGCAGTACCCCACAGTTCTGGGTCTCTCCCTCCCAGGAGAACCCACAACCCACTATCCCTACCTCGCCTCAGTATCAGGCTACCGCCAGTCATTGTCTATTCCCCACGCCCTGGGACAGACTGCAGTATCAGCCTACTCATCACTGGCAAGGTTGGGTTTGGACCTGCTGCCATTGCTTACCCCTGGGCTGCCGCCTGCAACACCCAGTACCTGTTGGCTTTGTGGTAGGCCGCAGCCTGGGGCTTTCCAGGCCGGAGTTTCCCAGCCCTGCTCCACTCAGGTACCCTGCAGCCAGGCCCATCTCCCTCTACAGGCAGTGGGAGACTGACCCTTCTGGCTTCGCTGGCCGCCTTAGAAGGCCCTGTTGCTCAGTTTGATGCATGGCCCCCGCTGCAGCCACTTCCCCCAATCAGCCAGCGTTTTAGCTTGCCCAGACCCTGCCCTCTGCAGGGCTTTTCCAACCCCTTTCAGGCTGGAGCAGGTGGTCACCCTGCTACACATGGACAAACACCAGCTTACATCTTTGGAGATATCTGTCCAAGGTGATGGCCAGTTATAGTGTACTTGTACTATATAGTATTCAAGAGATGCTGCTATCTAATGGGCACTTTTGAAAGTAGCTGCCTGTATCTCACGCCTACAATATGCTGCCACCTAGTGGCCATTTTACAGTATAACTTTCCTATTATTGTATTGCCTACTGAAATCTTGGTCACAGGTCAGTATTTCTGACACCCCACCCCCATATCCTCTACTCTGCTGCCATCTAGTGTAGATTTCTCAGAATGACAGCCTGTTGCTCTCCTTTCCTCAACCGATTGTTCTTGCTATAGCTGACTCTTACCCGTTCTTGACTCTCATGTCATCTGGTAGACATTATTTAGTATAACTAAAAGCCCATGAGTCACTCCATGACATCTGCTACTAGCCACAGTTCATTACGCAGCACAGAGGTCCTCTCCTCTTCAGTGCTCTCTGCTCAACACTTATACACCATTATACAGCTTCACCTCCCTTCCCTCCACCTCCTCTGTTGGTCATTTGGCAACATAATGTCTCCTTTCTTGCCCTTCCACTTTGGCTGGTGTCCACAGGGTCAGTCTTGTCTGTTTAAGTGGAAGGACCAGGGATGGAGGTGGCTATATCCATGGTCACATCATGGAGTTTTTAACTGGCTATTGGGCGGAGTGGAGACAAAATTTTAAAGTTTTTTTTATATCCATAAAAAAACATCCTGATGACTGTTTGACAGACCTGACCCTAGGAACAGCCTCAGCTACACTGGCAAAATGCCCAGCTGGGTCAAAAGAACAGCCATTCTGGGTCAGATCAATGGCCCTTCTAGCCCAGTATCCTCTCTTCCAACAGTGGCCAGTGCCATAGGCTAGGGACACTATCCCTGCCCATCCTGGCTAATACTCATTGATTGACCAAACCTCCCTTAACCTATCCTTGGGTCTGGGCAGTCCCTGTTCCCCTTGGCTTGTGAGTCTACCTCTTTGTTTTCCCAACCTCCCCATCTTCAAGGGTCCAGTGAGCCTGGAGCTATTGCTTTGCTGGAGCTGGTCACAGCTGGGCATAGCCAAGAAAAGAGCTATGAAGTTGTTCCTAGTAACGTGTGCAGGGGTCACTGCTGGGCCTAGCGGATTGCATCCGGCCTGTGTGAATTCAATGGAGGTGGTTGGCTTGCGTAGGTGAGAGAGAGAGCTTGGGGCACTGGGCCTGGTGTAAGACCTGAGGCCTGAACCATAGTCAGCAAAGTCCAGCCACGCCATGAACCAAAGTCAGGCCATGTATTACAGCAGATGCTTACAAGTTCACTGTCCAATACATGACCTAGGCAAAGGTATTACTAGTGTTGCTAACACACAGGCAGTCCTAAGAAGCAACAGACATTGGGTATGTGTGTGAACACACTCCAGAAGACTACCCAGGCACATCCTGGCCTAACACCAGATAAGAGGGTTTGACAGAAGGGATGAATAGGGATGAATACGGATGAATAGGGATGTTTTGCCCGAGACACCTGGAGCAAGGTACAAGAGGAGGTAACAAGTGGATGTCATGAAACACGTGAGGTGAGGCATAAGTTGTTTGTCTCAGTCTATAAATGTTGAGGTACCTCAGTTTAACCCTTTGTGTGGCCCAAGGAACAGCAGAAATTCCCGCAGCTGACTGAGCTGCTCCTTGGCACTGGGCACTCGTATGTTAGTGTATCTGTAACCACAGAACCAGGATGCTAGAACTCTGCCTTGAGGGCAATAAACCTGGCTGAGTGCCATTGTCACCAAACTGTGCCTGTGGTCTTTCTTCCTGGGTAGTATCATCGAGGTCGGCTGAACCATCTGTCTGCCCAGGCCTGCGACAGCATATGGAGAGAGCAGGCAAACATGTCGACTGAGGACAGTTTGCAGAGGGCTATGATGGCAAGAAGCACAATTACAGAAGGGGCAGTTTTCCCAGGCAACATCCCCATCTATGCTGCCCTAGGAGTTACTATTTTTATTGTCCAAACATTTATTTTGATCAAAAATGGCTTTTTTATGGAAATAAAAAATTGGTTAAAAATTGGTCTCCATTCCAACTGGGGCCCAGTTAAAAATTCCATGATCGTACCATAGTTATGGCCACATCCCTCCCTGTTCCTTCCACGTAGATGGACAACAGTGACCTGAGTTCTGGCTGGAGTCTGCGTTGTATACTTAGAGGCATAAGAAATGATCTGTAGCAACAAATATGATGATGTCACCCATTGTGTTTTGTTTGTATTACACTATCTGAATTTGATTACAAGACTTTATTATCTTACGTAGAGAAACAATGAACACGGGATATACCCAGCGATTTACTTTCATTGTTAGTGGATTATGTGCCTTACACAACATCAGCTCTGTGCAGTTTCAGAAGCTGTACACACTCCTCACAGAGGGGGAACACTTAGCCAACACCCTGGAGAAAAATACCATCATACTGTTTGTATTAGTGCTGAACATGAGAGAGTGACAGAGCTGTCAACATCCTCACTTTCCTGGAAGATGTGTTACATGGACACAATGGGGGACCATAAAGACTGTCTCAGTAACTCCATGCAGATCATCTCCTTTTCTTTTTCCTTTTCTTTTTCATATTAGTGCTGAGATTTTCAATGGGAGTTTTCAACTTAATTTTAATGGAGGCTGATTGCTTAAATCACCCGGGCAGCTTTGAAAACTTCAGGCTAAGTTATTCTCTTGGAGTCTCTGCATGTTTTGGTGAAAGCCAAATATTTATTGATTGCTTTGCACAAGGCTTCCTTGACCTCTCTGTTTCTCAGGCTGTAGATGAGGGGGTTTACCAGGGGAGTCAGGACTGTGTAGCAAAGGGAGAGCACTTTGTTCAGGTCTCTCAGTGTATCATGTTTTGGTAGCAGGTACACAATCATTATGGATCCATAGAAAATTGTCACCACAATCAGATGAGAGGAGCAGGTGGAAAAGGCCTTTTGTCTCCCAGTGGTGGAAGGGATTCTCAGGATGGTAGAGATGATGCACGTGTAGGATGTCAGGGTTAGTAGGAATGGAGGCAGGGTGAATACACAGGCTATTATGAAATCCAGCCATATGACCTGGTGTGTGTCACTGCAGGAAAGTTCCATCAGTGGGATACCATCACAATAAAAATGGTCAATTTCCTTTGGGCCACAGAATAATAACTGTGATAGGAATGAGACTAAGATAATTACAGCCAAACAACCATTTAACCATGACCCAGCAGCCAACTGGAGACAAAACCTGATATTCATAAGAACTGAATAGTGCAGGGGTTTACATATCGCTAAATACCGATCATAAGACATTGCTGCTAGGAGATAGCATTCTGTACATGCCAGAGAACCACAGAAATACAGTTGTGTGAAGCAGCCACTGACTGAGATGGTTTTGTCCCCAGTCAGGAGACTCGCCAGCAACCTGGGCAGGATGGTTGAGGTGTAGCAGGTCTCCAGGCAGGACAAGTTGCCCAAGAAGAAGTACATGGGGGTATGAAGGTGCTGGTCAGCCACAATGAGCACCACGATGAGGGTGTTCCCGGCCACAGTTGCCATGTAGATCACTTGGAACATCAAGAAGAAAAGAATTTGCAGGTCAGGGAGATCCCCGAATCCCAGGAGGATGAATTCTTTGATGGTTGTTTGGTTTTCCCAGTGTCTGTCTGCCATGGTTTGTGTCCAGGAACAATAAATCAAGCTGTGCAAATGAATTGGAAGAACATATAGTTAAAAGTTAGTTAAGTCTCATGAATTAATTCCATAAATATTTGGAAACCCCCCTTCCTGTCCAGATTACAGGCTACAATTTTAAGCCTAAATGTAGAGTTCGGAGCAAAGTGCCAGAAGTCTCAGTTTATTTCTCAGGGTTTGAGAAAAGTTGGGTGAGGTAATACCTTTTATTGGACCAACTACGTTGGTGAGAGACATGTTTTGGATGACACAGAGCTCTTCAGGGTTTGGCAGACAGGACTCCGGTTCCACTGAGATTTTTTTCTTTCATCATTCTGCAGAAACAGTATTGTCTCATTAAAGAGACCTGCAGTTACCTGAAGGGATGGACTGGTGAATTCTTTGATGGCCTTTTGGTTTCCCTAGTGTCTGTCTGTCATGGGTTGAGTCTAGGAACAATAAATCTTTTCCTAGATTGAATGGGAAGGACATAGAGTTAAAAGTTAATCAAATCTCATGAATTAATTCCATAAATATTCAGAAACTCCCTCTCTCTCCTGGGTACAGACTGAATTTTTAAGACTAAGTGTAGATTTCAGAGCAAAGTGCCAGGAGTCTCAGTCTGAGGACAGAACATTGCTCTGATGGGGAATAGGGTGTATTACGGGGATACCAATGACTACTATAACAACCCGTTTCTCTGATGGCCAATAATGATAGACAGAGAAATGATCTGATCAGTCATATCATATACCATCTAGTGATTTACCAGAGCTTAACAATGATGCTTAAATGCTATATTTCACTTCTGACAATGGCCAGAATCATACCATGTCTTAGGAGCCAAAATCAATAAATACATCAACTGAAATCTTGGACTGAGATTTCCAATGTGGTCTAGTGTCTGTAGGCACTGATCGTCTGTAGTAATTAATGGAAATAAATCTAACACTATATCCTGGTATATTCAACCTTTCAATTCTCTGTAGGAAAAGAAACAATTTTCACCCCCTCACAAAAGACAACTTTATCATAATTTATGAAGTGGAGTAAATTCTCCCTTAGTTTCTGTGATGGTTACATGGTGAGGGACTGGCAATGCCTTTTCTGTTTCCCGACATTAACTATGTAGCAGTAATAAAATACAGCTCTTTGGATGGTGGGTCTTAGGAAGGGGTAGAACCAGACTGGCGAGCAACTGTAACTTGGGAGTGACCCTCCTCACTCCATAATTAGTGTGAAATGATAATACAGGAACAAGAAAGGCACTGAGGTGGGGAGAAGATGCTGTCCCTGAACTCAGAGTCTAGAAACAATCTGGCATGTGTGATCCAGGCTAGTAAGACTCTATCACCACTCACCACCCCACTGAAAAGTCGTGGAAGATGGGAGACATTCCAGAAGACTGGAAAAGGGCAAATATATTGCCCATCTATAAAAATGGAAATAAGGACAACCTGGGGAATTACAGACCAGTCAGCTTAACTTTGGTATCTGGAAAAAGATAATGGAGCAAATAATTAAGCAATCAATTTGCAAGCACCTAGAAGATAATGAGGTGATAAGTAACAGTCAGCATGGATTTGTCAAGAACAAATCATGTCAAATCAGCCTGAGAGCTCTCTCTGACAGTGTGACAAGCCTTATGGATAGCGGGTAAGCAGTAGATGTGATATATCTTGACTTTAGTAAGGCTTTTGATACTGTGTCACATGGGCTTCTCAGAAACAAACAGGAAATACAATGTAGGTGTATAAGATGGGTGCATAACTGATTGGAAAATTGTTCCCAGAGAGTAGTTATCAGTGGTTCACAATCATGCTGGAAGGGCATATTGAGTGGGGTCCTGCAGGGATCAGTTCTGGGTCTGGTTCTGTTCATTATCTATATCAATGATTTAGATAATGTCATAGAGAGTAGGCTTATAAAGCCTGTGGATAATACCAAGCCAGGAGGGGTTGTGAGTGCTTTGGAGGATTGGATTAAAATTCAAAATAATCAGAACAAACTGTAGAAATGGTCTGAAGTAAATAGGATGAAATTCAATTCTTCCACTCTACTCTGTGCTGATTAGGCCTCAACTGTAGTATTGTGTCCAGTTCTGTGAGCCACTTTCAGGAATATGTGGACATATTGGAGAAAGTCCAGAGAAGAGCAACAAAAATGACGAAAGGTCTAGAAAACATGACCTACGAGGGAAGATTGGAAAAAATTGGGTTTGTTTAGTCTGGAGCAGAGAAGACTGAGAGGGGACAAAACAGTTTTCAAGTACTTAAAAGGTTGTTACTAGGAGGAGGACAAAAATTGTTCTCTTTAACCTCTGAGGACAGGACAATGAGCAATGGGCTTAAACTGAAGCAAGGACAGTTTAGATTTGACATTAGGAAAAACTTAATAACTATCAGAGTGGTTAAACACTGGAATAAATTGTCTAGGGAGGTTGTGGAATCTCCATCATTGGAGCAGATTGGACAAACACCTCTCAGGGGTTATCTAGATAATACTTAGTTCTGCTTTGAGTGCAGGGGACTGTACTAGATGACCTTTCAAGGTCCCTTCCACTTCTACAATTCTATGATTGGGGCTCACACTAAGCTGGATCCTCAGCCGGTGTAAATCAAAGTAGCTTCATTTGTGTCAGTGGGCCAGATCCTCAACTGAGGACCTGTCACAGGACATGGCTCTCACACTCCATCTCTGAAATTGTGCTATGAACGCTGACTGGCACTGCGGTGGGAAGGTGAGGCTAAAACTGTTCATATTCATCTGAAGAAGAGCTCTGTGTAGCTCAAAAGCATCTCTCGTTCACTACCACAAGTTGGTCCAATAAAAGATATTACCTCACCCACCTTGTCCCTCTAATATTCACAAATTCCATTCAATCCTCTGTTTGGAAGGGGATATAGAAATGCAGTCAGGAAGATAGTGCTCACCTGTAACTACAAGGCAGCCAAAGCTTGAAGTGATGAGCTCTTGTTTCTCAGGGTTCAGGGGCCAGGACTCAGGATCTTCAGCTTGATGGTCCTCTTTCTGCAGAAATTGGGAGAAGGTAGAATGGGGATCTTTTGTTTCCCCTGCCCCTTATTACAAGAACAAGGGGAGCATGCAACAAAATTAAAAGGTGGGCAACTTAAAATCTATAAAATAAAATACTTGTTCACTGAAAGTGTAATTAAACTGTGACACTCACTGTGATGCTGGCAGACCAAGTTCTAGCTCATGCCAAGGTCCCCTGGTCTCAGCAGGACACTGACAGATAAAACAGCAGGAATGAGTCTGTCTCACTTGTGGGTTAATATTGATGTAAGCAGAGTCAGGAGGAGCTCTACCCTGACATCTGGTAGTAAATTTTGGTGAGTGTGGAAAAGAACTTAGGGGGCTGATCTTGTTTGCATAGGCACACCCACTTCGTGTAGCATGAGCCCCAAATGGTCACTTTGAAAGCTGTGGGATCTCCAATTTCTCGGTTATTGGAGTAGGAGGAATAAAGTGTTGTTACCCTGATTATGTGAATGAAGGACTATGAGTCTGTTTTATGACAGAGGGTCTCACTACCAACTAAGTAACACTCGCTAGACAAGGGATACGGGTTCCAAAACCCATTGAATTGAGAGAGGTTGGGGGCAGGTGTGTGTACCTGATGGCATGGGCCCCTTTTGAAGGCCTGGCACACCAATTGCACCTCCTTCTGTCTCTCCACTGTTGAATAGCATAGCTAATTTTGATTCTATTAGAAGTCAAGCTAGAAGCTGCTGAGCTGAATTCACTTTGTGCCAATGGTGGACTGGGGCTCCCCTACTACAAGCTGAAATAATTAAGAGCTGAAACCACTAAATTAGTGAAAATTACTGAGCTGAGATCACTGAGTGCTGTGTTAACTAGTGGGGGAGCCTGAAGATATATTGCTAAGCAGCCAGCAGAGCAGTTTGCAGGATGTTTGGAGCGGCGACCGCAGTGGAGTGGAGCAGCTGGTGGAGCGAAGCATCGTGTGCGATGACGGTTGGAGCAGCCCACAGAACAGTGAGTGGAGCAGAGAGGAGCAGTTTGTGGGGACGGCTGGAGGAGAGGAGTGGAGCGGAGCAGCTGGAGTAGCAGAGCCGTTTGTGGGGAAGGCTGCAGCAGACCTCCACAGAGAGGAGGGGCAGTCGGCCTCGGCCCACATAAGGTGCCCCTTAACATCCCATGTGCACCTCCCCCCAATTACACCCATGCTGGGGAGGAGGTAAAACTCTGCAATTGAACTTTTGAACTCTGGGGCGACACTGACCAGGGACAGAGACTTTTGGGTTGTTGGACTTTGCGCTGATTTGGAGTTAAGACCCGGAGGGGAAAAAGACACTGCCAAGCTTACTTGGATGTGGGTCTTTTGCTCATGGTTTGTGTTATGAATCCTGTTTGTGGTGTTTCCCCAATGTAATGCCTCATTATTTCCCTCCTGTATTAAAACAATTTTGCTACACTCAGACTCCGTGGTTGCTAGAGGGGAAGTATTGCCTCCTAAAGGCGCCCAGGTGGGTGGAATGTAATTATCCCAGATCACTTGGTGGGGGCTCGACCCGGTTTTGCATTACGTTATTGAAACGGAACCGCTGGATACTGAACCCAGACTTTGTTGCTGCCAACTCGGAGGGGCAGAAGGGTTACATTAATAATATGAGTATTAGAATTATAAGAAAGTTTTGAATGCTTGTCAGTTGCTACCTGCATTAATCTTCCCTGTAATGCCTGTTCCATATTGTAATTTAACATTTGAGCAGTTATAGTGAGCTTCTGTGAGTATGAATCACCACACAGGAGATGGACGTTAATGACTGTGAAGAGTTGCTCTATCACAGGCATGAAGCCTCTCCTGAAAAAGGAAACCCATCAGCACCAGATCGGGTGACCAGATAGCAAGTGTGGAAAATCAGGACAGGCAATGGGGGGTAATAGACACCTGTATAAGACAAAGCTCCAAATATCGGGACTCTCCCTATAAAATCGGGACATCTGGTCACCCTAATACCAGGTGGGCAATGGGTGGATATTCCAACTGTAATCTCCCTACAACTGGATTGAGAAACAATCAACAAAAGGACTAGAGACTTATTGTTCTGCTCTCCTCCCTATGAAGATGAGTCATGTGAGTAGATTTCGTTTGCAGCTCAGAGCATATGGCTGGAGGGAGATAAAAACCCCAAACAAAAGGAACGAGGGATCTCTAGGCTGCTTGGATGCTCGGGGCAGTGTGTTTCTAGGCATTCGCAAGAGATCCCCAGCTGCTTAGCCTGGGTTAGTCCTAAAGGTCAAATACAGCTTGCTGCTGAGAGATGCCTGTATTACCTTTTGAAACCTGAGACTGTGACTCATTCATGGGTCTGTTTTCTTGCTTCTCTCTTGTAAATAACTCTCTTTTCCTTTTCCTATTTAATAAATCTTCCTATACTGTAGTTCACTGTAGGATTGGCTCCAAGTGTCCTCTTTGGTGTGAGACCTAAAGTGCAATTGAGCTAGGGGAAGTCAGGAGTAACCTGAATATTGCTGTGATCCTTGGCATAAGGGATCATGTAACACAGATACCCCACCTGGGTGGCAGGAGAGACCAAGGGGTCTTTCTGGGGGTACTCTGTCAAGGCTGTTAAAGTGCCTGAGGAGTTTGCACTCGGTGCAGTTGGTTATTGAAATCTAAGTTTAGACTTGACAACCAATGAGAGGTTTGTGCCCTGGTTTGTAACTGTCTGTTCTGAGTTTGGCACTCACACACTTGCATCCCCATTGGGAGCATCACACTCACTGCCATAGGACATCATTGATAAGAAGGACTTAACCAGATTCCAGAAGAGACTGGATATTCCTGATAGCCATATAAATATCCAGAGTTATCATAATAATGGCAACAATAGAGATTGGCTTAAGCCCCAAACCATGAGGTTTATTAAACATTCCAAAACTAACTATTATAGACTGATATGACACATGTGCGTGGAGACTATCCCAGAACTGCTATTTCAGTGTTCTTACATTTGCCTCTGAAACATCTAGTACTGCCTGCTCTCGGAGAGCGATACTGGACAGAATGGCCCTTGGGTCTGATCTAATCTGGCAATTCCTATATTACTACATTCTCCTAGAGCGATACAGAGAAACCTCAAATTCCTGTTAGTTCAATAATCTGCTCTTTTGATATTTCAGCCTCTGACAGGCTGTTCCCTGAAAAAAAGTTGACCTGGTGCAGATAATTTGTAACACTTTTTGGTGAAGATCTATACAAATAAATCATTTGATAGGAAATTGTCAAACTGTCTATAGGATTGCAACATTAATTCTAATAAGAGATTAGGACACCCAATTCCTGGGTGGCTTCAAAATCTCAACCATAGCACCTAAGTGATGTCTATATCTTGTTTATTCCCTGGGTTCAGCTGACTCATGGATTCTCTTGAAACCTGCCTGACTCAGATATAGTGAAACAGTTTTTGTTATTTACTTTAACTAAAACCATTTGTTTTCCAAATTCCCTCTCATCCTCCTGATTTCATTCTTATACCTTACCCACCTAACATGCCATTTTAATGATCCTTTTTATCAGCTTCACTTAATTTTGATTTCCATTATTCTATTCCAGGCTTCACCCTAGTTATCTTGAGCCAGATCCTTACCTGAGGACCTTTCACAAGGCATATATCTCAATTTCTCCATTGTTAAATGGTGCTATTAACACCGACTGGCACTGCTGTGGGAAGGCTAAGACTGCTAATATTCACAGAGTCAAGGTGAATGAGGTAATATCTTGTATTGGATCAACTTCTGCTAGTGAGAGGGACAAGCTTTTGAGAGCTAGAGAACTTGTCTCTCTCTCCAACTGAAGTTGGTCCAGTAAAAGATGTCACCCCACCCACCTTGTCTCTCTTATATCCTGGTACCAACATGGTTACAAGAACATTGCTAACAATATTCACAAAGCGTGCTCATGCTCCTGTTAGGAAGATGGTGTAGAATTCAGTCAGGAAGAGAGTGCTCACCTGTAACCACAGGACAGGTCAAGTTTTTAATGATGACCTCTTACTTCTCAGGGTTTGGTGGCCAGGACTCGGTTTCTTCCTCTGAGGTAATTGGGTCTCATCATTTGATAGAAACTGGATCTGCTCAGCAAAGACACTTGCATTTATCTGCATAGACTAGAAGCTGGTGCGATCTGTCTTAGAACATGCTCTTCCTCCTCCATTTACAAAGTGCATGGAAGGCTACATCTCCTGTGATTCCATCTCTGCAGAGATTGAGCCTAGGGAGTTAGTGCTGTATTTCTGTGCAGACAGTACAAACAATTGTCCTCATGCAACCAACCTCCCTCACCCAGAGGAATTGCCTTTCTGCTACCAGCTGTATGAGGTCATTGCTCTGCATGGCTGAAATGTAACATAGTGCGCTGGAGTGCATGGCCATGCAGAGGCTGAGACTTACTCAGCAATCTTTGCTCATGTCAATTTTCCCATTGCCTTCAGTGGAACAGTTGCATAGGAAACAATGGCTAAAATAACTCAAGCCTGCCAGATTGGGTGCTGAAGCCACACAGTTTAACAGACACACAGGAAACTGAATGTAAAGTAAATGTATTCCATAGTTTGCAATTAAAAGATTTGGATGAAAGAATCTCTCTCTCCCAATCACACCCCCAATGGAAATATTTCTCCCAAGAGACTTTGATGTTATCAGTAATTACTAATGTTTGTTTATTTAACAATATTCTCACCCTTCTGCTGATTGGCAGCAGAATTCAGGGTCTTGTCGATTGGTTTCCCATTGGAAAACCAGTGATGTGGAGTCTGGGTAGTTTCTTAGCGTAACATGTTTGTTTTTATACTATTCACACCAGTCCTGGAACAGAGATGACCACAGACAACATGCCAGAATCCTCCTTTTAGGGATCTCAGCCCATATGTCAGGAGCAAGACTAGCATGCAAGGACCTTCCCCCACACAATACTTTCAGCCCAGGACCCTAAGAGTGAAAGCTGGGTCATCACCAGTGAGTGGGAACTGGGCAAGGCAGGGTAATTCTCTGTATCTTCTCTCTGACAAGTGTAGCTGTGATTCTCTCTAATGCTGTTGCATCATGAACTAACTTCACATATTTTCCATGCAACAGCCTTCAGGGCTGCATCCTAATAGCTATTGCAATAGCTTCTCTATAGTTCCAGTGTGGATCCTCGGATGTGCCCTGTGGGTTGCCTGACCATTTTGTGTGTTGGAGTCTCATTTCTGAGAGATTCCTGCCTCTCCCAAAGGAACAGAACATACCAAACTGGGAGAACTACTGGGAAGCCACCAGAGAGGTGGGAAGAACAATGTTCTGTTTCCATAGGAACATAGGAATTGCCAGACTGGGTCAGACACTAGCTCGATCTAGTCCAATATCCTGACAGGGGCCAGACCCAGATGTTTAATAGGAAGGTGTAAGAATGCCACAGGAAGCAGAGGTGGGATAATCTGCCCCCCTTATAGCTCTCACCTGGATCTCTAATACTTAGAGATTGGCTCAAGCCCTGAAGCATGAGGTTTAGTAACTTTTCCAGAATGTTGGTTATCATTAATTAGGATAACTCTGAGCATTATCCATGTAAATATCCAAACCCTGATATTCCAAACATGTTAAACCAAGCTGATAGTTTTCTTTGACAGGATAACAAACCTTGTGGATAGGGGGAAGTGGTAGACGTGGTATATCTTGACTTTAGTAAGGCTTTTAATAGTCATGCATGACCTTCTTAAAAATAATGAGACCATTCCACCGAGAACAGCTTAGATCCAACCATTTTGGAATCCCCCCTTTAGGTGGCTTGACATCGAGCCATTGGTCTAATCCATACTTCTTTTACTTGCTGGCAAGAATACAGTGGGAGATTTTATCAAAAGCTTTGCAAAAGTCAAGATATATCACATCCACTGCTTTCCCCATATCCACAGAGCCAGTTATCTCATCATAGAAGGTAATCAGGTTGGTGAGGCATGGAATCAATTAGTGGACTATAAGGTGGATAGAAAGTTGGCTAGATTGTTGAGCTCAATGTGTAGTGTTCAATGGCTCGATGTCTAGTTGGCAGCAGAGTGCCCCAGGGGTCAGTGCTGGTACCAGTTTTGTTCAACCCAATGATCTGGATGATGGGATTAATTGCACTCTCAACAAGTTTGCAGATGACACTAAACTGGGGAGAGAGGTAGATACACTGGAGGTTAGAGATAGGGTCCAGAGTGACCTAAACAAATTGGATGATTGGGCCAAAAGAAATGATAAGATTCAACAAGTGCAGAGTCCTGCACTTAGGAAGGAAGAATCCCATGCATCTCTACAGGCTGGGGACCAGAGTCTGCTTCCTTCTTCTCCATCTGCTGACTTGCTTTCCTCTGATGTGCTTTTCTTTCTCGTTGCTTCCTTCTTGTCCATGTGTCATAGAATCATAGAATATCAGGGTTGAAAAGAACCTTAGGAGGTCATCTAGTCCAACCCCCTGCTCAAAGCAGGATCAATCCCCAACTAAATCATCCCAGCCAGGGCTTTGTCAAGCTTGACCTTAAAAACCTCTAGGGAAGGAGATTCCACCACCTCCCTAGGTAACCCATTCCAGTGCTTCACCATCCTCCTAGTGAAAAAGTAGTTCCTAATATCCAACCTAAACCTCCCCCATTGCAACTTGAGACCATTACTCCTTGTTCTGTCATCAGGTACCACTGAGAACAGTCTAGATCCATTCTCTTTGGAACCCCCTTTCAGGTAGTTGAAAGCAGCTATCAAATCACCCCTCATTCTTCTCTTCTGCAGACTAAACAATCCCAGTTCCCTCAGTCTCTCCCCATAAGTCATATACTTCACCTCCTAATCATTTTTGTTGCCCTCCACTGGACTCTTTCCAATTTTTCCACATCCTTCTTGTAGTGTGGGGTCCAATACTGGACACAGTACTCCAGATGAGGCTTCACCAATGTCGAATAGAGGGGAATGATCATGTCCCTTGATCTGCTGGCAATACCCCTATTTATACAGCCCAAAATGTTGTTAGCCTTCTTGGCAACAAGGGCACAGCATTGACTCATATCCAGCTTCTCATATTCAGTGTCCTGGAAGGTGCATCAGAGAGAGAGAGAGTGTGTGTGTGAGCATTAAGGGAGCCTTAAGCCAGTTCTGAGCAGACTTCATGTCCTCAACTCAAACTGAGCATGAACCAATGATGCAGCATTGCATTTCACGGGTTTGCAGATAGCCTGATATTCTAGCCCCAAGATAGTTCATCCCCCAGCTCCCTTAGCCATAGTTGTCCCTTGCCTGAGTGCACTCCACCTCAGCCAGAGCCGCTCTGCTCTTCCTGACCCAGAGCTCATATCTCTCATTTCCAGGTCCTTTCTCAGTGTGCCCTGCCTCAGTCTGATCTTCTGTAATTCATCCTGGGGCCTTTCCTCAGTGCCCACACCTTTGCTAGAGCCCTTCTATCTCTCATCGTCCCCTCCTCAACACTTCCTGCCCCAGAGAGATCCCCCATCTCTCTCACCTCCTGCTCTTGTCTCTGGCTTCCCACCTCAGCCACAGCCCCATGTGTTGCACCTCATCCCCCCCATTTCTCACCTCCCACTTCAGTGTGACCTGTCTCTCACCACCTGCCTCAGGGCTACCTGCCTTTGCCTGAGCCCCCCCGTCTCTCACTTCCCGCATCAGCCCGAGCCCCCACACCCCTCACTTCCCATCTCAGACTGAGCCCCCATCTCTCACCCCAACCTCACCCTGAGCTTGTTATACCAATAAAATAAAAACCATCAGGATCTTATTAAAGGGGATAAGACATTAATGTCACATTGTAAGCATAATAATAAAACAAAAGATAACAGTAAGCTACGTTGTTTGGCTACTTATTCCTATCATTTACTTATTTCTTATGTATATATATTCATTCACACAATCATTCATTCAAGTTCTCTATAGATGTCATAGTCACCAGCCTGAAAGTTACTCATGACAGAATACTGGCTAGGTATCCTGTCCACGAGAGTGGAGCTGAGTCCATGTCAGATGCGCACCTGGTGCTCCTGGAGCGTGGTAGCAGAATCAGAGACTCAAAGTTCTTAGTCTTTAGAGTCCATTTTTATAGGGATTTATTCCTATGTCCGTCTATGGGAATTGCCTCAACCTGCTGTTGCTGAATCAATCAGCAGATGGCACATTCCTGATGGCTTCATGCTGTCAGATGTTTGTTTTTCTCATCCTTTGAGATGGTGGGGTGGTATCCAGTTTGTCCTCCGGGGGTCATCTGGTTGTTCCCACTTGCAGGGCCGGTGCAACCATTAGGTAAATTAGGCGGCTGCCTAGGGCGCCAAGATTTGAGAGCACCAGAACGCGGTGCCCAAAATGTCTGGGATGCTCACCCTGCACTGCAGCTTTGATCAGCTCTGGCTGGCCGGCCGGGAAGTGATGTCATTCCTCCTTTGGTTGCCGGGGGTGCTGCGCTGCTCCCTGCTGCTCTAGCTCTTCTCCAGCCCGCCTCCGCCCCAGCTCAGCCCCACCCCACTCCCCTGAGCTCTGCAGCAGGGTCAGGCCTGCACCCACAGAGACCCGGCCCCAGCTGCGCCACCGGGGAGTGCCGGGGGGTGGTTCCCTCCTGCCCTCAAAGCCAGCCCCACCCCCCCAGAGGCCTGCCCCCCTGCCCCTTCCAGAGGCCAACCCCCCACCATGGAAGCCTGCGTAGGGCCCCAGAATATCTAGGGATGGTCCTGGTACCCACCACCCTGCCTGCAGCCAGCCCCTGCTGCACCCCCTGCCCAGCCTCCAGCCAGTCCCACACCTCCTGCCTGCAGCCAGCCACACACCCCTGCCTCCAGCCAGCCCCTGCTGCATCCCCCTGCCCTGCCTCCAGCCAGCCCACACCCCCTGCCCTGTCTCCAGCCAACCTCACAGCCCCCTGCCTCCAGCCAGCCCCTGCTGCACCACCCATGCCCTGCCTCCAGCCAGCCCCACACCCCCTGTCTCCAGCCAACCCCTGCCACACCCCAGTGCCTGAAGCCAGCCAGCCCCACACCCTGTCAGGTTATTCATTTATTTTCATTAAATATATAGACTAAATAATGAAATTAATAAATTTTCAAGCTGAACGTGTATTAATTCTAATGAACAATGCTATATTATGCAGTATTCATTTTTTAAAGTTTATAATCGATGCTCTGGGGGAAGGGGTGGGGGAGGGCATGCAAGGTGAAAGTTTTGCCTAGGGCACAATGTATCCTTGCACCGGTCCTGCCCACTTGACACCTTCTTCGGTGGATGGATACTGTATTGCCAGGCTGGCACCTCCCTGATCATTCATGTAACCCAAACATTCATTCACTTACATTCCTTCCTTTAATCACATTTATTTTACTGTCTCCACTACTTTTGGGGTGTTACTAATTTGTTTGAGACTCCCTGCCCTTTGATTACAGAGGGAGGGTTTTTTTCTGTGTTGCCTCTAAGAGCAGTTGCTGTTACAATGTATCAGTTTTAAGTGCAGCAAAGAGTCCTGTGGCACCTTATAGACTAACAGACATATTGGAGCATTGTCATAAACAGATAGCTAAGGGTTAATGTCTCTTACACCTGGAAAGGAGTAACCTGAAACACCTGACAAGAGGACCAATCAGGAAACCAGACTTTTTCAAATCTGGGTGGAGGGAAGTTTGTGTCTGAGTTCTTTGTCTTGTATCTGTCCCTCTCGGCTATGGGAAGGATTTTTCTATTTCCTGCTTTTTAATCTTCTGTTTCCAAGTTGTGAGTACAAAGATCATAAAACAATAGGGGTTATTGTTTTTTTTTTCTTTTATATTTACATGTGTGTAGTTGCTGGAGTGTTTTGAATTGTGTTCTTTTGAATAAGGCTGTTTATTCATATTTCTTTTAAGCAATTGACCCTGTATTTGTCACCTTAATACAGAGAGACCATTTTTATGTATTTTTCTTTCTTTTTACATAAAGCTTTCTTTTTAAGACCTGTTGGAGTTTTTCTTTAGTGGGGAACTCCAGGGAACTGAGTCTGTGCTCACCAGGGAATTGGTGGGAGGAAGAAGTCAGGGGGAAATCTGTGTGTGTGAGATTTACTAGCCTGACTTTGCATTCCCTCTGGGTGAAGGAGGGGGGTGGGGGAGAGATTGGCTCTCTCTCCTTGTGTTTCCAGGACTGGAAACAGAGTGGGTGGAGTCCCTCTGTTTAGATTCACGGAGCTTGCTTCTGCGTATCTCTCCAGGAACCCAGGGAGGGAACACCTGGAAGGGAGAAGGGAAGGGAAATGGTTTATTCCCCTTTGTTGTGAGACTCAAGGAATTTGGGTCTTGGGGTCCCCAGGGAAGGTTTTTTGGGGGACCAGAGTGCCCCAAAACACTCTAATTTTTTGGGTTGTGGCAGCTTTACCAGGTCCAAGCTGGTAACTAAGCTTGGAGGTTTTCATGCTAACCCCCATATTTTGGACGCTAAGATCCAAATCTGGGAATATGTTATGACATGGTGTGCAGTGGTGAGATAGATAGAATCCAGAAGCCAGTAGGAATATTATATTTTTCTTTTCTCTGCTAGGGGCTTTTAAGCAGAGAGAAACAGTTTGGTTTTAAAAGGAACCAGAGAGAATTTTTTTTCTCTGCTCTCTCTTGCAGTTTCTGGCTTGCATATTAAGCAAGGAGCCATTAAGCTGTGACAAAAGGGTCTTTTGTGACACAATAGCACTCCCATTAGGAGTCAAATACCAGCACTATACACATGCGAATAAAGTGGTTTTTCTGGTTTACTTTACATTTAAAAGATTAGCTTGAGGAAGAAAGGGAAAAATGCACTGTTGCTAGGCAGACCCCAGGAGGCAACAGAGAACCTGCAATTCAGAAGATAAACACCGGAGGGCACCCCAACACAAGAAAACAGGAACCATTCCTAACAAGACAAAAATGGGGGGCGAAGAACAAATCAAAGACGCCGAGCACAGGCGAGATATGGAAAAAAAATACAGGAACTAGAAATAAAACAAAAAGAGATGGAGCTGAGAGAAAGAGAAAGAGAGGCAACTCACAAACAAGAGATGGAAAGGCTACAAAAACAAGAAGAAGCCAACAATGCGGCCCACCGCCGAGACATGGAAAAACAACAAAAACAGATGGAACTCCAGAGGGAAGCCCACCGACAGGCCATGGAATTAGAAAAGGCTAAGCAACAAAACCCAGCCAATCCTAACAACCCTTCGCCAGTACTTGTTCCACAGCACAGGATATTTCCCACCTACAAGGCAGGTGATGACACTGAGGCCTTCTTGGAAAATTTTGAAAGAGCCTGTCTTGGGTATAGCATCCCTGAAAACCAGTACATGGTAGAATTGAGGCCACAGCTCAGTGGACCTTTAGCAGAGGTGGCGGCTGAAATGCCTAAGGAGCAAATGAACGACTATAAACTTTTTCAGACCAAGGCCAGATACAGAATGGGGATAACCCCAGATCATGCCCGTCGGCGTTTCAGAACCCAAAAGTGGAAACCAGATGTGTCATTTCCCAAACACACCTACTACGTTGGGAAAAATTATGAGGCCTGGATATCAGGACACAATGTTAAATCCTTGGAAGAACTGCATCTCCTCATACAAATGGAACAGTTCTTGGATGGTGTTCCTGAGGACATAACACGGTACATACAAGATGGAAAACCCAAAAATCTCACCGAGGCGGGGGAGATTGGAGCCAGATGGATGGAAGTAGCAGAAAGCAAGAAAGCTACTGTCAAGGGGAATGAATACCCCAGAGGGCACACCGACCATAAATCCTACAACCGAGGACAGCCAAAGACCACACATACAACCCAAGTAAACCCACAGACGCCCTATTCTTCCACCTCACCAGTCTCCAGTAATTCACCTCGACCCAGTGACCAATCAGATGGAAGATGCTTTAAGTGTAATGAACTGGGACATATCAAGGCCAACTGCCCAAAGACCACCAACCGCATGCAGTTCATTACACCACCATCACACCAAAGATCCCCAGGCCCGGATGCCTCTCAAATATCCTTGGAGCGAAGGGAAAATTTGAGAGTGGGCGGAAAGAAGGTTACTGCGTGGAGAGACACGGGGGCACAAGTGTCAGCTATTCACCAATCCTTCGTAGACCCCAAATTCATCAACCCAAAGGCCCAAGTGACAATTTACCCCTTCATGTCACAAGCTGTAGACTTGCCTACAGCTGAACTGCCTGTCCAGTACAAAGGCTGGTCAGGAATGTGGACTTTTGCAGTCTATGACAATTATCCTATCCCCATGCTACTGGGGGAAGACTTGGCCAGCCAGGTGAAGCGGGCCAAGAGAGTGGAAATGGTTACACGCAGCCAAACCAGACAAGCTTCCAGACCCATTCCTGTTCCTGAGCCGTCCACAGACGCCCCATCTGTGTTACCAGAGACCCAGACAGAGGTAGTGGACCCGGATTCCATGCCAACCACTGAAACAGCCACAGCACCTCCAGTCCCAGGCCCGGAACTGGAACAGCAACCAGCACCAGCAATTGCAACCACATCTTCAAACTCAACGCCAGTGGGCACCAGCGAGCCAGAACTGGCAGAAGCAACAGACAGCCATACCCAAAAGGCTCAACCAGAGCCTGAAATACCCTCAGGTGCGCCAGTGGAGAGCGGTTCACCAGCAACGGAAACAACCCCGTCACCTACATCGCTTCCAGAGGGACCAAGCCCAAGTCCACAGTCTGAGGAAGAACTGGTGACCCCAGCCTCAAGGGAACAGTTCCATCTACAAACTGACCATGCTGCGCTAAAGTGGCTTCATACTGCCAAGGGAAACAACAAAAAACTTCTTTGTTGGAGTTTAGCTCTCCAAGATTTTGATTTTGAAATTCAGCACATCTCAGGAGCTTCTAACAAAGTAGCTGATGCACTCTCCCATGAGAGTTTCCCAGAATCCAGTAGTTAAAAAGTGTTCTTAAAATGTAGAAGTCTGTTAGTTATATACTTAGTGGTATATGTAAAGGTGCATGTGTTGTATTAATCTGTTTATATTAAAGTTCTAGGAGGAAATCGCCGCCAGTGAGCTTCCCCACTGTCTGCAATTTGGAGGGCGTGTTATAAACAGATAGCTAAGGGTTAATGTCTCTTACACCTGGAAAGGAGTAACCTGAAACACCTGACAAGAGGACCAATCAGGAAACCAGACTTTTTCAAATCTGGGTGGAGGGAAGTCTGTGTCTGAGTTCTTTGTCTTGTATCTGTCCCTCTTGGCTATGGGAAGGATTTTTCTATTTCCTGCTTTTTAATCTTCTGTTTCCAAGTTGTGAGTACAAAGATCATAAAACAATAGGGGTTATTGTTTTTTTTCTTTTGTATTTACATGTGTGTAGTTGCTGGAGTGTTTTGAATTGTGTTCTTTTGAATAAGGCTGTTTATTCATATTGACCCTGTATTTGTCACCTTAATACAGAGAGACCATTTTTATGTATTTTTCTTTCTTTTTACATAAAGCTTTCTTTTTAAGACCTGTTGGAGTTTTTCTTTAGTGGGGAACTCCAGGGAACTGAGTCTGTGCTCACCAGGGAATTGGTGGGAGGAAGAAGTCAAGGGGAAATCTGTGTGTGTTAGATTTACTAGCCTGACTTTGCATTCCCTCTGGGTGAAGGAGGGGGGTGGGGGAGAGATTGGCTCTCTCTCCTTGTGTTTCCAGGACTGGAAATAGAGTGGGTGGAGTCCCTCTGTTTAGATTCACGGAGCTTGCTTCTGCGTATCTCTCCAGGAACCCAGGGAGGGAACACCTGGAAGGGAGAAGGAAAGGGAAATGGTTTATTCCCCTTTGTTGTGAGACTCAAGAAATTTGGATCTTGGGGTTCCCAGGGAAGGTTTTTGGGGGGACCAGAGTGCCCCAAAACACTCTAATTTTTTGGGTTGTGGCAGCTTTACCAGGTCCAAGCTGGTAACTAAGCTTGGAGGTTTTTATGCTAAAACCCATATTTTGGACGCTAAGGTCCAAATCTGGGAATAGGTTATGACAAGCATGAGCTTTCATGGGTGAATACCCACTTCTTCGGATGCATGCAGTTTTAAGTGGGGAGTTAATTAATGGTTTACACAGTGTCAATTACAAAGTATCGCCTAGAGTCAATTGCTGGCTCAGGCTCACAGCCGCGGTTAATTATAAAGTATCAATTACAAAGCCGGCTTAGAGAACAGAGTCAATTGACTGTTTATAAGTTTTACTTTCTGGAAACGGATGCTATCAATGGACAGTAGCTTGTAAATTACCAATAAATCCAGGAGATCTTTTACTTGGTAATGTTATGAGAGCAATTATGGGGAATCACTTTCATTTCTAATATAAACCTTCTTTAATATCCCTACAAGCTAACCTATCACCCTCCCGCCTAAACAAGAGCCCCACCTCTCCCTTCGCACCTCAGCCCAAGCCCCCCTGCCCCTCGCTTCCCCCTCAGCCCAAGCCCCCCGCCCCTCGCTTCCCCCTCAGCCCAAGCTAACCTATCACCCTCCTGCCTAAAGAGCCCCCCCACTCTGACTTCTCCCCTGAGCCCCTCACTTCCCCCCTGAGCCTGAGCCCCCCTTCTCCTCCCTTCCCCCCTCAGCCAGAGCTCCCCTGTCCCTCACTTCTCCCTCATTGGTCTCTCCCCAGCCACCCAACCTCAGCGCTTCCAACTGCATCAATGGAGCCGCCTAAGCACTTTGCACCTGGCCTGAGCCCATCAGCTCCCTGCTTCAGACACAGCCCTGCCCGCAGCTCGGCCCCACCCCTAGTCTACCTTTCTTGCCCCACCTGAGACACAGATCTCATCCTCCCCTGGCTAGGCCTCACCCCTACCCTTCTCTGTATTGCCACCCCTTCCACACTCCTCACCCTCTGCTGCCCCTAGTGCTCATTGTACAGTATAGTCGCTGCTTCCCCACCCCTCACCCTCTACTGGCCCCTGCACTCATTAAACAGTATAGCCACCCCTTCCCCACCCCTCATACTTTGCTGCCCCTAGTGCTCACTGTCTGCCTGAGTGTGCAGAGAGCCTGAGACTATAGCTTTCAGAGGGGGGAGCTGCACCATTCATCTCAATGGAGTGTTGGACCCACTGCTCCCTGGGGCCTCCAACAACCCCACCTCAGCAGCGGATAATGTGTGTGTAGTTGAAGTTGAAGAACACATTCCCAGTGCATTATACCTGTTGTATTTTAATGTTCCTCTGTGTCAGAGTGCAACACCTTTAGAGCAAATTAATGAAAAAATAAAACTAGTTTACACAAAGGGTTAAATTTCCATGGAGTTTCTGCCTATAAATCTTGCTTTGTGCCATGAAAAACACATTTTCAGAGGCAATCACAACTGCGATGTTTGTCAGTGGTGGCCATGTGATGTATAGGTTTAGGGGCACAACAAGAAAAAATATTCCCATCATGGAGTCTTCAAATAGAGACAAACTTGTGCAAAGACTCAAATCTCTTGCATCTCAAATTGTCACCATAGCTGTGAAATGAAAAATTAGGGTTTCACTATTTGAGGGCACTGTTTGTGATCCCAGGCCCATTAGCTTCAGGATGGCAAACACCAGACATATCCCTTCCACTTCTTTCCTATCAATCTGAGAGTTTAATAGGCCAAAAGGAACAATTAGTAGTAATAGTAGTATTGATCTCTGACAGTTGTGCTTTCATGTCTGTCCAGGATCACAGCCTTATTGTGCTCGCATGGCTTCAACACTGTATGAGACGATCCCTGACTTGATGGCCTTACATTCTAAATACATAAACCAAACCAAAGGTGGGAATAGAAACAGATGCACAGCAAAGAAAGGTGACTGTTCACAGGCCAGCCAGCAAGTAAGTGGCAGATCCAGGAAGCAAATGTGCCCTTAGCCTGGGTTGGAGGAAAGGAAGGAAGGACAGATATACTGTCTAACTGTTGCTGCATAGGATTTCTGATGAGAACTTAGCATGGATACTGTACTGGATGAGTGATATGCATAAATTATAATGGAAGTCAGATGTCAGCAGAATCTCTGGGGTGGGAAAGTGGCTGAAATAGAAAGACCTCTCTAGATAGCTGCAGAAAATGCAGGATAAGAAAGAGTCAGCTATAGAGCAAGATTCTCAACTCTAGCAAAACTTGAATAGTTCTGTTTATTTTAATGGGCAACGCCAGCAAGGAGTTTGGCCCACGGTCTCCATCAGAGCTACAGCAGTTTACATCAGAGTAGAATATGGCCTGTAATGTTGTATTAGAGAGCGCAAGGAAAGGGATGTTATGCTTC
Organism: Gopherus evgoodei; assembly: GCF_007399415.2. Taxonomy (NCBI): domain Eukaryota; kingdom Metazoa; phylum Chordata; order Testudines; family Testudinidae; genus Gopherus; species Gopherus evgoodei. The sequence goes on along the minus strand of NW_022060005.1, from coordinate 1,889,682 downwards.
ACAATGACCACTAGGTGGCAAAAAGTGTAGGAGAGGGAAGAAGGGAGAAAAATAGTCAGCTATATTGGCCACTACATATCGGTCCAGGATTCCTGATGGAAAAGAGATTTATTCTTTGAAGTGTCTGGTAGATGACAGTGCTTTCAGGAATTACTAATGGACAGCTATTCCATGAAATAACCATTACAAGACAGCAGAGGATGAATATTAGCAAAAAGCAGTGGATTGTAATGCACCATCATACTGCACAGTCATCATGCAAGGTAAACTAGTGCTTCATGGTGATATGAAACATCCTCCTTCCACCCCGAGACTCATTAGGCAGTTTCTCTAAATGCAATTACATTTGGGGAAAAACAAGTCAAGACACACCAGGAAACACAAAATTATCCATAATGGCTATGAGTTGAAGTGAGACCTTATTAAAAAGTTTTGGAACCAAATTGTACTTATTTAAAAATTTGGAATTGGATAAGAAACAACAATCTCCTACAGGGATCTGTAATCAGAAATAAGTGGATGGTCTTATTCATGCCCCAAAACACTAGTTTAATTCAGGTCAAAATAGAACAGCTGTCATCTGAAAGAAAACTTACTGATAGAAATGCCAACTTCAGGGAATATGGACAATACACTGTGATGCACAAATACAGTGGTTACACAGACTATACCACAATATTTGCATTGATTGATGTGTGTACACACATCTGTATGTGTGTAAATTGTTCCTCTGCACAAACCGCTCTCCTCTTCTGTATGGTTTTAGATAGCCTCTAGTTTGCTCTTTTCTAAATCTCGTAGAGCAAGTTCTCTTGAGTTCAGGTGATAGCCAGCATGACAACGTTGAATGGCAAACAGGAAGGCTGGGATTTCCAAAGGAACCTAAGGTAATTACACACCCAAATCCCAGTTGGATATGAGTGTGTAGTGAGGTGGTGTGGCTCCCCTCCGCCCCGGAGAGGGTTAAGCCCCAGTGAACTCAAGTACACGGTGCCTAACTCCCTTGGGCTCCTTTGAAAATTTTAGCCAAATTTAAGGTGGTCAAGGATTAGTTCCAGTATAAGACCCTCATCTGTGCAGTGCCAGGATATTTAGGATTGAGAGGTGGGACTCAGTACAAACTTCTTCACAGCTGCCTAACCCTCCCTCCAACCATGAATACTTGGTCACACACAAAGCTTTTTCTGAGTGTTCTGCTTTATTGGAAGGTGCTTTGTGCAGTTAAAGGTGGGGGGAGGAGCTTGTAGTGTGTGTGTGGAGGAAATACTGAGAGGGAAATCAAAGATCTCAGAAACAGCTAAGGCACCAAAGTTTAAAGTCCACATTTCATTTTGCAACCATGCAAAGACACTTCAAACCCAGCTGGACAATAAAGGCCCCAGTTATAAAAGTCCCTTCTCTGATTTCCTGATCAAAATGTCTCCTGAATGTTTTCAGATCCAGCTTTGAGAAATCCTGAGTGACACTGTGGAAGAATATAGACTTAGTTAAAGAGATTGTTAACAAGTCCATTTAAGACTGTAGGCTATCCTCATAAGAGGAGACCATGAATGATCAACAGAATTCAATCCTGAGGACCCTTCAGACTTCTCCTGTGTATTTGGTTGAGGTAGGAGCATTTTGGGAATGAGAATCTCAACATGCAGATGTAGTCAAATGTTTTTTGTAGAATGAGCTCCAGCAAATGACACTTGTACTTCTCCTGTAGCAAGCGGCTACCACAATAGTGACCCGCAGGGGGTGGAATGTGTGTCCAGTTAAGAAACGCAGCAGTGATCAAGATGAAGAGACACACTCCAGGGTGTTTGTTAGACCCCTCTCAGCTCCCATCCATTGGTGATGACCCAAGCTGGAGATTGCTGATTGGCCCAGGTGTTGTCCTCACTAAATCACTGGTGGGTCCCCGGTAACTGGCTCAAACCATTGATCTGGAATGTGTGCCATGCATTCCCTACCTACGTTTTGCTGCTGTTACTGTCTGGGCTGCTAGTTTTCAGTGAGAGCCAGGCATCCTGTCTGGGGCTGGCTTGGGTTACACTTTGGACTCAGCTCCCCATCTTGTGCTCTCATTTTTCTGCCAGGTCAGGGTTCTTGCCTTACTCTAAGACCCTGAGCAGCTTTACCTTGTTTTGTTTTTTGTGGTCTGCCTCACTGCCTGCACCTTGCCTTCTTGGACCTGTTTATGGAAAATTCCTCTCACATTTCAGGGTTCTGTCCTCTCGTCACATTTGATCCAGCAGGATCCTTTCCTTTTCTGCCCTGGTCCATCTCCAACCTGGCCTGAGGATCCTGGCCTCACTGCCCACCTACCTGTCTTCAAGATTGCAAGGAAGGCAAGAGACACAGATAAAACTCTGTCTTCAGTCCATACCCTGAACCAAGCGCTACTTTCCTGCCCCTTGGAGTGATATGATACAGCTCTCAGCAGCCGTAGACCTCTTTAAGCTCTCATGGCTCTGGTTTCCTAATAAATCTTCATTTGGGCATGCCACCTGAGCTCCTTTGGGGACTTCACAGGGTTGTAAGGTGGCCATGTGGATGGAAACTTGAGCTCATTTCAGGTGGCAGCTGGTACATCCCTCTGTCACGTGAGGAGGAAGTGGAAGACAGGATGGAGTTGGATGTTCAAAGCTATCTCAAGGATTAGGACATCCAATTCTAATTAAAATGTAATGGGATTTGGGCTTCAAATCTCTCAGGCAGCTTTGAAAACTCTCAGGCTGGATGTGCATGCTCTAACTTCTGGCCATTAATAAATCCTCATAGTTCCTCTAGTGGAATGATGCACTGGGCCTTTAAAATTCTCCTGCTTCAACCTATGGCGTGTTTTTTCCACAGTTCTAGAGTGGACTGAAAACATCCTTTGAGTTTCCTATCCCTTGCAGATTAGAGATCTCACTCCATTAATGATGTTTCCACTGTTGAAAAAAAAGTGTGATAATTAAATTTTTATTCCCACTACGATGCTCATTATTAGATATATCAAGGGAGACTTCACCTTCTCATATGAAGGGTGAACAACAAATCAGAAGACACATTCATTGTCTGGTAAGAGATACAAAACTAAACGTACCATGGATCTCACCAGAACTAGAGAGTTCCTTCAAGTATCTGCAGCTCTTTTACTGAATGAAGTGAAGTACATGAAAGAGGTATGGTTAGATGACAGACTAAGATTCCCATAGCCTGGTCTCCAAACTTCTGAGTCCAGAGATCACAACAGAGACTCAACTTTGTTTTACATCAGGTAAACAAACCTTTCCCAGTCCTTCAGTTTAAAATTTGAATCATTATCTGTTTCTATGGTCTCCACTGTCATAGAATGAAATAATTTCACCATCCCTCTCCTAGTTTCAATCCACTAGGAGATTAATTTCTGCAATTCTCCAGCCCAACTCAGGATTTTTCTACCACTAGGCTGAATTTCCATCATGGCATTATTGAGGACAACTGGCTGGATTTTTTTTTTTTTTACAATTGTATTTGGTAATTATATTTTGTTTGGTTCTGTGGTGGCTGGTTTTCATTTCAGACTTTCAAAAAGTATATATCAGGGTCGGCAACCTTTCAGAAGTGGTGTGCCGAGTTTTCATTTATTCACTCTCATTTAAGGTTTCGCGTGCCAGTGATACATTTTAACGTTTTTAGAAGGTCTCTTTCTATCAGGGCCGGCTTCAGGGTTTTTGCTGCCCCAAGCAGCAACCCCCCCCAAACAAAACAAAACAAAAAAATCCACGATCACAATCTGCAGCTCTACCACAGCCGCTAGAGCCTTCGGCGGCAATTTGGCGGCAGGTCCTTTGCTCCAAGAGGGAGTGAGGGACCTGCCACTGGATTGCCACTGAAGACCCAGATGTGCCGCCTCTCACCGTTGGCCGCCCCAAGCAGCTGCTTGCTGGGCTGGTGCCTAGGGCCAGCCCTGCTTTCTATAAGTCTATAATATATAACTAAACTATTGTTGTATGTAAAGTAAACCAGGTTTTTAAAATGTTTATGAAGCTTAATTTAAAATTAAATTAAAATGCAGAGCCCCCCAGACCAGTGGCCAGGACCCAGGCAGTGTGAGTGCCACTGAAAATCAACTCACATGCCGCCTTTGGCACATGTGACATAGGTTGTCTACCCCGGTATATATATTTAATATTCAGTAAAATAATGGTTTGGGAGCAAGTTATGTTAGGTAGCTAGGTAATCTCATTTCAACATTTCATCAAAACAATATAAAAATGTAGGTTTTGAACATCCTGTGATATTTTCAAATAAGTAGAAATGGAATTTTTTTCAGTTAAAAATTGTGTTTTGGAAAACCTTTTTTTCCATCATTTTGCAAAACGTCTGAAAAAAAGTAATGGCAAATTTTAATTCTGTTCCCTTCCAAAATCTCCCATGAAAGTAACAGGCATTTTTAAATCAGATTTGGTATCTATAGTAAAGTGTTTTGAATGAGAAAAGTGGTCTATAAATATAAATCTTCATCGTCCCCTCTGATATCAAATACTCATAGCAGAACCCCAGAGTAGGTGAGTTGTACTTCTGTCCTAAGAGGAGGGATACCTCAACAGATGAAACAATGACCAGATTTTTTTTCCCCACACAGGATGGTGAGATAGTGAAATATCAGGCTGAGATCTGAAAGGGGCTTAAGGTTTAGGCACTTAAATGCTATTGAAACATCAAAGATCTGGTTATGGGGCCATTAGATAAACAGAATTAGGTTATAGCATTTAATTGATAAGTATATAATAATTTTTAATTTTATCTTCTCCAAATTGTGGTGGGATCATAGACTATCAGCTGTTAAGATTCATAGATAGACATTCCAAGGCCAGAAGGGACCATTGTGACCATCTAGAACTTCCCAGACAAAAAAAAATCTCTCTAGTCTGGGAAGACACAACAGTGAGGCTCATAGGATCTTGGCTTTAAATATTATCAAGTTATATGGATTACTATGTCCCCAAATTTCACTTTAGTATTTTTTTTATATTGAAGAATTTGCTTAGTTTCCCCTACATACTCTGAATGGCAAACACAGACTGGAGAAATCAAACGTCCATCACCAATTTCATCCTCCTGGGATTTGGGAATCTCCCTGAACTACAGAGCCTTCTCTTCCTGGTTTTCTTGGTGATCTACATCGTGACCATGTCTGGGAACATCCTCATTGTTGTGCTAGTTGTGGCTGATCAGCACCTTCACACCCCCATGTACTTCTTCCTGGCAAACTTGTCCTGCCTGGAGACCTGCTACACCTCCACCATCCTGCCCAGGCTGCTGGCCAGTTTCCTGACTGAGGACAGAACCATCTCATTTAGTGGCTGCATCACACAATATTACTTTTTTGTTTTTCTGGCATCTACAGAATGCTATCTCTTAGCAGCAATGTCTTATGATCGATGTTTAGCGATATGTAAACCTCTGCACTATGCAGCCCTTATGAACAGCAGGTCCCATCTCTGGCTAGCAGCTGGGTCTTGGATAAGTGGATTCCTATCTGGTATCGTATCAACATTATCAATGTGTCAGTTAATTTTCTGTGGTCTCAATGAAATTGACCATTTCTTTTGTGATTTTGTCCCAATGATGAAGCTCACGTGCAGTGACATTCACCTGATGAAAGTTTTGGCTTTTACACTATCCTTGATTTTCTCTCTAATCCCATTTCTTTTAACTCTGACATCCTACATTTATATCATCTCCACAGTCCTGAGCATCCCTTCCACCACAGGGAGGAAAAAAGCATTTTCCACCTGCTCCTCTCACCTCATCGTGGTTACACTTTTCTACGGGACCATAACTGTTGTCTATATGTTTCCAGCAACCCATAGGCTGAAAGACTTAAGCAAAGTGTTCTCTGTCTTCTACACGGTCCTGACTCCCATGGTCAATCCTCTCATATATAGCCTGAGAAACAAAGAGGTGAAGGAGGCCATGAGGAAAGCTCTTAGGAAATATATAACTTTCCAGAGTTCAAAAATTTTACTAAACTGGGGGTTTTTTAGGTTAAAATGAACTAGATAAACAAATATTTAAAAAATTATCCACATGAAATGTTCTAACTGAGGAGATGGAGAGAAAGAACCACATCCTTGCTAGTCACATTGCTCAATGCATTGCTAGAAGCTGCTCATGCATAGACTTGGAAGGATTTTGATTTTTTCGGTAAGCATTGGTAAACATTGATTTCACTGTACACACAAACCACCAAAAATATATTTCCATCAACACCAATCAAAACTTACAGATGGACAAAGTAAGAAAAATGCTTCTTGAGGACATATTTGATTTTAATTTACAGATATTTACTTTGTGTATTTTGACATGTGATATTGACAATTTGTATTTTAAGGATTATAAAGCTTTAACTTCACAAATCTCAATGTCGGTCATTAAATAATTGTTTGACATCCCTAGTCTGACACATGCCCCATAATTTGGGGGAACAGTGAACATTTAAATCAATAAAAATAAAAAATAAAATGATTAAAAACAAACAGTGATATTCTCCACTGAAATTATTTAAAAAATATCAAAATTTAATTCTGCCAAGCCTATTCATATACCATGGAGATGGGTGTCATATAAACAGATGAATAGACTAGAATGGAATAGAACAAACAAATCTTGTATAGGTTGCATCAGGAAACACCCCTGTCACCCCATACCTTATCAGGATGGAAATCAGAAGGTCAAGGAAAAGCCCCCTGATGTCCCTTGCTACATACACATTGCCTGCAATGCTGTGGATAAAACACATCATGACACTGGGAGGCTTTTGCTTCCATCTCCAATTCATACTGAAGTGCAATACATACCCCAGCTTCATCACACTCACCCTCCAACCCAACACCCCAATGGTGACCTAAGCATCATTACAGTTGAACAACTTCCAACTGCATGGAGCATGTGACTGATGTGCTGATCTGTTGATATAAGGGTGCCTGAGATCCCATTGTGGTTCAGTGAACTGGTGCTGCGGGGCACAGAAGAGCCAGGAGGGCTGGAGGCAGAGTGGGGAAGGGGTCAGGGAGCTGGTGCAGCAGGGGTTATGGATTCATAAGGGGCTAAGAAGGACTAAAGGTCGTGAGCAGGATGGATTTATTTGGGCAGGATGTCCCAGTAGTAGGAGCGAGAAATTAAGTCTAATCCTACAAAGTGTCAAATGTCTGGTTAATAGAAAGGAATCTACTGGGTTGAAAATGGCATAAATTTAAGCACAGCTGGTAACATCAGCTTTCTGGGTCATTTCTTCTCTGTGGGGGTGGAGGGGTTGAAAAAAAGTGAGATACTCCCTAGGAAAAAAAAGTCTTTAAAGCAACAATTTTTAGATCTTTTATTAGCAACATTCCCACACTTCAAATGATAAAAAAAACAAAAACTTTCTTTACCCAAACCTCATTTTAAACGGTTAGTTTCTCTTTAATGTACACACCAGTAGTAGACAATCCATCACCATCCTTTGCACTATCAAAAGGAATCTGTACCACAGCCTTCGTGATCACAACAGTATCAGACCTGAGAGCAGCATATACAATTTCAGCTGAAATGGTTAATGTGTGGCAAAACCATAAGTAATGCTACGATCTGGTCCTGGAAGTCACTGAGTCTGGGATTTTTATATGACCTCCACAATTTCAGCCCCGGGCTTCAGTGATTTCTTGTTTATTGCCTACGTCCTGCCTGTGACTTTTTCTAACAATAGCTGTGACAAAATCATAACTTTAGTCATAAGCAATGGAGAGCTGGGTGTTCTAATGAGAAGTGTAGATGCTTTTAATAACATGCAGTGTGTATAGCACATAGCAACATCTACCGTTCAGGTTGTCTGACACTTCCCAGATGAGATTTTCAGCTGCTTATAACTTTTGCAAATTTTAAATAATTCAGCTGAAATTTCCCATGCAGAGTCTCTTTCACTCCCTCTTGCACATATGGACACGTTCTTTGCACCATCATCCTCTCCATCTTTTTCTCCATCATCCTCTCACTCATTTCATTCCTCATAATCACAGTAGGCTTCCTTCATCAGATGCTCATCTTCCCCCTGCCCCCTGCATGCACCTTACTGCCTGTCCCTGTGCCCTGTCCATCTCTTTTGACCTGATTCTGCATCCTGAATTATTAATGCAATGAGACGGCCCATCCAGCCCTGCCCAGCCTCAGAACAACCAGTGAAAGAGAAGACACTGCCCAGACCAAAAAGATAATGTCCCAGACTGGGGAATTAGACCCACACACAGAGCAACAAGAGTTGTGGCCAACCTGCCAACCCAGAGCATCTGTCCATGGACCAGCTACCTCAAATATTGAGAACTTCAATAAAAAGCCACATTCCCCCACCCCCATTTTTGCTGTTCTCTCTCTTCTCTCCCATTTTGTCTGTTTTCTGACAAGCAGGAAAAATGACCACAAAACTCTTAGCTGAGTAAAAATCCAAGAACACAACTAACACTGTCTTCCCCACTAAGGACTCTGATGAAAGAAGGATTCAAACCAAGAACTAGTCTCTAAATGAGGCACTTAGATAAGTTTTAATTGAGATGAGCGTTTATAGAAACCAAATTCCTGATTCAAAATGCTTTATGACTTGTATACTAACCAATGCAATTCCAAATTTTTGCATGAATTTTCTAGTGTGCTTGTCATGAGTCTAAGCAGGCTGAGGTTTCTGTATTCCAAGCCCCAAGGCATATGTAATGTTGTATAGTGATAAGGTCATGTAAAGAGCTTTGACTCTGTGGGCTCATTGATTCCATTAAAATTGACAGCATTTCCTAGCAGCAATAATATGGAATAGACCAAACATGGCTGAAGGTAAGAAATGAGAGGTTATGTTCTTAGGTGTCTAGAGGGCAGAGGATGTAAGGAATGGGAAGGGTGTGGTGATGCTGGTCAGTGGCCAATGGACAGCAGCAGGAGAAATGGAAGGGAAGGAAAGGGGAAGTCACACTGCCAAGTGACCATCAGAGGCCAGTGTAAAAAGGTAAAGCTGTATAATACAGGCTAGAAGGCACCAGTATAAACGGTGAAGAAAAAACTTTGTGGAGCAATGGATGTCTATGCTACGTAATGAACTGGAAAAATCTTTAGAAACCGAAGTGAAGAATATGTGAGTGAGCAATGCATAAATTAAGATATTGAGGATCCCTGTAGTCACGTTACTTAGGGAATTAGAGGCAGATAGCCAACCCATTCCTAGGACACCAACATTACCTAAAGTCAGGAAAAGTGTACCACGGTGGAACAAGGAATGTGAAATGGTAGCAGATGGTAAGGGACGAGAAATGGGCTATTATACTGAATGATGACCAAAGGGAACACAAGAGCATCAAGGATGGAAAGAGGCAGCTAATAGCTTCGATTGGAGCTAACTCTAGAAGAGAGGAGAGGGTAAGAACAGAGCAATAGACTGTCAAGCTGCGTAATCGACACTAAGGCCAGCAGATTGGAAGAAATGAGGAAGGGTCAGCAATATTGACCAATAGATTTCAGAACAGGGTAAAGTAATGTGGAAAGGTCAATGATGCTGCAAGATGTCCACTAGAGGGCAGCATATTCTAAGCAGGAAAAATGGGCAGCTATTTTCTGAAATGCCCACTAGATGGCAGCAGATATAGGATTATTATTAATTATTATTTATTATGTTACATTATAACAGGCCATCACCTTGGACAGGTATCTCGTAAAAATTTAAACTAGTGTTTGTTATGTGTAGTATTTTCTCCCATGTGGTTTTTCTTTCATTTTATAAGGAATCAAGAAGTCATATTGGGCAATGTTTGCAAAAAAAGCTTTGGAGACATAAAATTAGTCAGCTGGGAGACAGGCTAAAAAACCATCACCATAAAAATGAACAATGCCTAAAAGGGGTTGAGAATTTTGTTTTCCCAATCAATTTTGCACTCATGCTAATAATCAATAAATATAAAGTAGTTTGTTGACCAAAGGCTGAAACAAACTATTTTATTTGGGTTCATATGAGAATTTTTTTTTAACCAAAAAGAACATTGTGCTAGTATACCCGCTTCTGGAAGGCAAGTGTGTGGAGAACAGTGTAATGCAGAAACAGAATGGATCTATAGACAATATCAAAAGAACTTAAGCAGCTGTGTGGGGGGGGGCGCAGGGGAAATGGGACGGGGGACTGCAATCCAGTGGATGGAGCTTAACCTTGTCAAATGTGCCCTCTTATGTTAATGTCTAATTCAAGTATTCCAGAATTCAGATACTGGTCTGTGCTTTGAGCAGGATGAGCCCAGTTTCACCTATTCTGTTTTCATAGGAACATAAGAATTGCCAGACTGGATCAGACAATGGTCCATCTAGTCCAATATCCTGACAGTGGCCAGACCCAGATGTTTAATAGGAAGGTGTAAGAACGCCACAGGAGGCAGAGGTGGGATAATCTGCCCCCTTATTGCTCTCACCTGGATCTCTAATACTTAGAGATTGGCTCAAGCACTGAAACATGAGGTTTTTCACACCTCAGATATTTCCATCTAGGACGTGAGTTCAAATACATTGTCCTGCTCTCTATCTCTTCAGTCAGGAAGACCAGGGACAGGGGAAACTAGTTAGGCAGCCTCCAAATGTCCAGGTTCCATTCTGTAACCAGGGAGGGGCTCAAAAAGGACTGAATATAAAAAAGGACACATTTATGGAAAACCCTTTCCAAACTGTTATCTCTACAATCTCTCTGGCACTTTTGCAGGTACAGGTTTGAGGACTCAGTGATGTTTGGGATGAACATTGGCCAAAGCAAAGATCAGAAAACCTAAGAAGTTTACTTTAAAACAATGTTTTCCACAAAAGTGGGCACTGTGCATCACCCCAGTAGACTGAGAATCCTGGAGATTTCCTTTCCCATTTCAAATGATTTATTTTCTGTTCTTTTGGGAGAGGCAGGAATCTCTCAGAAATGAGACTCCAACACACAAAATGGTCAGGCAACCCACAGGGCACATCCCATGAATGACAGTGGACTATAAAGAAACTATTGCAATAGCTATTAGGATACAGACCGAAGGGCTTTTGCATGAAAAATATGTGAAGTTAGTTCATGATGTAACTGCATTAGAGAGAATCACAGCTACACTTGTCAGAGAGGTCATACAGAGAAGTACCCTGCCTTGCCCAGTTCCCACTCAATGGTGATGGCCTAGCTTTCACCCTTAGGGTCATGGGCTGAAAGTATTTTGTGGGAGTCCTGCTAGTCCTGCTCCTGACGTATGAGCTGAGATCCCTAAAAGGAGGATTCCGGCATATTGTCTGTGGTCACCTCTGCTCCAGGACTGGTGTATATAGTATAAAAACAAACATGTTACGCTAAGAACTACCCAGACTCCACATCACTGGTTTTCCAATGGGAAACCAATCTGCAAGACCCTGAATTCTGCTACAGCTCAGCAGAAGGATGAGAATATTGTTAAATAAACTAACATTAGTAATTACTGATAACATCAAAGTTGGGAAAAATATTTCCACTGGGGGTGTATAGGCTGTTCGGCCGGGGCTCGTCCCCCTCCGGGACGGCGGGGAGCCAGACCACCTCGCTACTTTGGTTAGGTGTGTCGGGGAATTAGCTTGGCTGTGTGGCAAACAGTCAGCAGCTCTGTCCCTCTGGCGGGGGATGAGGAAACAGTTCAATAGTAGCAAGCCCCGGCCCTAGATCAGGGCAGGCAACAACCAGTCAGCAGCTCAGGCCCTCAGGACCCGGTCCCCAGGTTTAAAGTCACAGCTCTGCGTGTCTCAGTTATAGGTTCATGCTTGAGCCTCCTGGGTGGCCCTTAAGTTTTCCCGGGTGAGCTTCCCGGCCTGAGCGAGGCGTTCCTGGAGCTGGAGGACATACTTAAAGAGGCCTTGGGTCAGTGATGGAGCTTGTTCCCAGTTTTTGTGCATCAGGTCAAGCAACCCCCATGAGCGGCGGCCATACAACTCAAAAGGGAAAAACTTTGTAGAGGCCTGGGGCACCTCCCAGATCACCAGAAGCAAAGAAGGGAGTAGCTGGTCCCACTGGTGCAGTTCTTCTGGGGGAAATTTGTGCAATATATCTTTTAGAGTACGATTAAACCGTTCAACCAAACTATCAGTTTGTTGATGGTAGATAGTGGTGCACAACTGCTTGATCCCCAGGAGCCTACACACCTGCCGGAGCAGTTGGGAGGTAAAGTTGGTGCCCTGGTCTGTGAGAATTCCCCGGCGCCTACACGAGCAAAGACCTTCACGAACTGGCCCACAATGGTTTGGGCGGTGATGCTCCGCAGCGATACTGCCTCTGGGAAACAAGTAGCATAATCTATTAGGACCAACACATACTGAAACCTCGCAGTGCTTTTTGGGAAGGGCCCCACCAGGTCCATGGCCACGTATTCGAAGGGCGTTTTGACTATGGGCATTGGGACCAATGGGGTGTGCGTGGGGGCTGCGGCTAGCTGGCACTCTGGACAGGAGTTACAATAGTTCCTTATTTCCTCATGCATGTCTGGCCAGAAGAAGCGTGTCAGTATCCGAGCTAGACTCTTCTCATGGCCCAAATGGCTGGTAGCAGGGATGTCATGGGCGAGTTTCATTACTGTCCGCCAGTGACATTGAGGCACGAGTAGTTGGCTCTGGGGTTCTCTAGTGTGCGGGACCTGTTCTACCTGATAGAGCCGATCCTGTCGCAGTTCAATGTGTGGCCACTGCTTCGCCCGGTGCAGGTCAATTATGGCCCCATCGACTGTGGTTAGTTGCTCATAAGTGTGACTGAGGGTGGGATCTGCCCTTGGGTCATGACAAAAGTCACTATGAAGCAGGGGTTCAGCAGGATCATCTGAAGCGGAGTCCTTGGGCTCTTCTTCCAGTCTGTTGGGGTCTGGCACTTCCTCTCCCTCTGACTGGGTCTCAGGGAGGCTCCCTTCCAGTACTGGGGTAGTTGCAGGCCTCTCGTCGGCATTGGAGTGGAGGACTTCCAGGAAGTCTGGACAGTCCCGCCCCCAGGATCACTGGGTAGGCAAGCCGAGGAGCCAGGCCAACCATCAATCACGTGACCCCATGCACAGTCAGTCGGACTTGGGCACTGGGGTAGGGCTGTATGTTGCCGTGAATGCATTTTAGACAGATCATCCCCAGGCACGGGTCAGCCTGAAGGCTTTGGCGAACCAGTGTCTGGCCGCAGCCTGAGTCAATTAGGGCCAAGGTTGGGTGATCCCCGACAACCACTGGCACTGTAATCTTGACGGCTCGTGAGCGACGGGTGTGGGCTTCTCCCGTGCAGACCTGGCTGAAGCTGCAATCCATCTCAGCACAGTCTCATTGTAAGTGGCCATATTTCCCACAGGAAAAACAGGGTCCAATATCCGAGCGTCCAGGCTGGGAGAATGTTCCCACCTGGCCCCAGGGAAGGCTTTGGTTGGTCCCTCGGGCATCTGGTTGAGGTGCCGAGGCATGTCGAACCGGGACCTTGGCAGGTCGGGGTCGGGACTCCGGGCCCCGTGACGAATTTCATGGTTCACTGCAGTTGGCTCCTCTTTTCTCTGGGTTAGGGCGCTCCAGTCCTGGCAGGGCAGCTTGAGTGATCGGTCTCACTGGTGCCTCAGTGACGAGAAAATCCTCCATGACTGTGATGACAACCATTAAGGTTGTAGGCCGATGGTGGTGGACATAGGCCCTCCCTCACGATGGGAGTATATGGATGAATTGCTCCAGAATAATTTGTTCAACGAGCTCATCCAGGGTTTGCCTTTCGGGTTGTAGCCACCGATTGCAGGCTTCCCTCCACTCTTGGGCTACCATCTGGGGTCAGGCCCCCATACGGTAGACCAAGCTCCAGAACCTCTGTCGGAAGGTCTCCGGGTTAATGTCCAAGGCATGTAAGATTTCTGCCTTTACCCGGGTGTAGTCCCAAACCGCATCCGTGGACAGGCTCTAATATACGATTTTGATGGTCTTGGTCAAATATGGGGCCAAAATTGTAGCCCAATGGTCTTGGGCCCAGTGTGTGACTAACGCCACCCTTTCAAAAGTTACCAGAAAAGCTTCTGGGTCGGCATTGGGGCCATCTTTGTTAACCGGATGGGAGGGGCTAGGCTGGGGGGCCCAGTGGCACCCACAGGCTGGGGCTCTGCTGGATGGGGCAGAAAGGTTGCCAACTGCTGCAGGCACTGCTGCTGGTGGTCCTGGTTCTGACGTCTCAGCTCCAAAATCAGCTGTTGCTATTGGGTCCCAACCAATGCTGGACCAGCTGCTGCTGCTGTTGTTGGCTTTTGGCTAAGAACTTAATAAGCTTGTCCATATCCATGGTCACTCAGGCACGCTCCACCACAGATCCCTTCTCACAAGGATTGGAATCAATGTCCATATTCTCCACCACGTGTAGGCTGTTCGGCCGGGACTTGTCCCCCTCCGGGGTGGCAGGGAGCCAGATCACCTTGCTACTTTGGTCAGGTGTGTCAGTCAGCAGCTCCGGCCCTCTGGGGGTGGGGGCTGAGGAAACAGGTCAATAGTAGCAAGCCCGGGCCCTGGATCAGGGTGGGCAACAGTCAGTAGCTCAGGCCCTCAGGCAGGGCTGAGCAGACAGGTTCAAATGCAAACCCCAGGCTCCTGGCTCCAAGCAGCCTGGGAGAGGGGGAGACTACCACCAGCAAGGTGGGTGGCAGGGGGGACGCAGGCCCACCCACTCCACTGCATCCCAGCCCAGGGCCCTAGCAGCAGCAGAAGACCTGCTGCTGTGTCAATGGGGATCCTGACCGCAACCCATCAACATTGGCTATGGCAGTGTTGCAGCCAGACTCGGGTTGGCTGGCTCCGGGCTACTTCCTACCTCCCCCTCTAGAGGTACCAAGGTCCGGACGGCATCCTTCACGGGGTCACACCCCATGGGCTCCTCGGGGTAGCTGGCGAGCGGTAGGCCTGGCAGTTCCTCAGGGTAACAGGTGAGCTGTAGGCTTGGCAGCATCTCTGGGCTTGGACTACCATCAGGCGTTAGCTGGTCTGGCCAGTCCTCATGTCAGCCACCGATCACCATGTTCTCCCCATCGGGAGCTATGTCACAAGCATCTTGTCACTTTGGTGGCTGAGTTCCAAGTGAGCTCTGGGGTCGGGCTTTTATACTTCCTGTCCTGCACCCTGACCTCTGAGTTGCTGGTTCTGCCCACTTTGGTGTCCAGAGAGGCTCGTCCCCCTCTGGGGTGACAGGGAGCCAGACCGCCTCACTACGGGGTGTAAGTGGGAGAAAGAGATTCTTTCATCCAAATCTTTCAATTGCAAACTATGGATTAAATTTACTTTACATTCAGTTTCCTGTGTGTCTGTTAAACTGTGGCTTCAGCACCCAATCTGGCAGGCTTGAGTCATCTTAGCCATTTTTTCTTATGCAATTGTTCCACTCCAGGCAATGGGACAATTGACATAAGTAAAGATTGCTGAGTAGTTTCATGCTCTGCATTGCCATGCACTCCAGGGGTGCTACATTATATTTCAGCCATGCAGAGCAATAACCTCATACAGCTGGTAGCAGAAAGGCGATTCCTCTGGGCATGAGAGGTTAGTTGCATGAGGACAGTTCTACTGTACCCACAGAAAACACAGGGTTAACTCCCCAGGCTCAACCTCTTCAGAGGTGGAATCAAGGGAGATGCAGCCTTCCGTGGAGAAAGCTACAAATATGAGGACTCTGCACTTTGTAAGTGAAGGGGGAAGAGCATGTTCTAAGACAGATCGCAGCAGCCGCTCATCCATTCAGGTAGATGCAGGTGTCTTTGCTGAGAAGACGCAGTTTCTATCAAATGATGAGACCCAATTACCTCAGTGGCAGAAACCGAGTCCTGGCCACCAAACCCTGAGAAATAAGAAGTCATCACTCGAAGCTTGAGCTGTCCTGTGGTTACAGGTGAGCACCCTCTTCCTGATTGCGTTACTACATCACCTTCCAAACAGGGGCATGAATGTGCTTTATGAAAATTGTCTGCAGTGTTGTTGTAACTGTGTCGCTCCCAGGATATTAGAGAGACAAGGTGGGTGAGGTGATATCTTTTACTGGATCAAGTTCTGTTGGAGAGAGAGACAAATTCTCTAACTTTCAAAAGCTTGTCCCTCTCACCAGCAGAAGTCGGTCCAATAAAAGATATTACCTTACCCTTCTTGTCTCTATCAATGCTAGCAGTTTTAGCCTCACCTTCCCACAGCAGTGCCAGTCGGTGTTAATAGCACTATTTAACAATGGGGAAAGTGAGATATATGTCTTGTGAAAGGTTCTCAGCTAAGGATCTGGCTCAGGATAACTAGAATGAAGCCTGGAATAGAATAATGGAAAACAAAACTAAGTGAAGCTGATAGAAAGGAACATTAAAATGGGTTATTAAGTGGGTAAAGTGTACGAACGAAATTAGGAGGATGAGAGGGAATTTGAAGAAAATAAATAACAAAAACTGTTTCACTATATCTGAGTCAGGCAAGTTGCAAGAGAATCCATGAGTCAGCCGAACCCAGGAATAAACAAGATATAGACATCGCTTAGGTGCTATAGTTGAGATTTTGAAGCCACCTAGGAATTGGGTGTCCTAATCTACTATTAGAAGTAATGTTGCAATCCTATAGACAGTTTGACAACCTTTTCTCAAATGATTTATTTGTATTGATCGTCACCAAAAAGTGTTATGAAGTAATCTGCACCAGGTCAACTTTTTTCAGGGAACAGCCTGTCAGAGGCTGAAATATCAAAAGAGCAGATTATTGGACTAACTGGAATTTGGGGTTTCTCTGTATCGCTCTAGGAGAATGTAGTAATATAGGAATTGCCAGATTAGATCAGACTCAAGGGCCATCCTGGCCAGTATCGCTCTCCGAGAGTAGGCAGGACTAGATGTTTCAGAGGCAAATGTAAGAACATTGCAATAGTAGTTCTGGGATAATCTCCCCTCACATATGTCATGTTTGTCTATGATAACTCAGTTTGGAATGGATGTTAAACCTCATGGTTTGGGGCTTAAGCCAATCTCTATTGTTGCCATTATTATGATAACTCTGGATATTTATATGACTATCAGGAATTTCCAATCTCTTCTGGAATCTAGTTAAGTCCTTCATATCGATGACTTACTGTGGCAGTGAGTGTGATGCCCCCAATGGGGATGCAAGAGTGTGAGTGCCAAACTCAGGACAGAAAGTTACAAACCAGGGCACAAATCCCTCATTGGTTGTCAGGTCAAAACTTAGATTTCACCAACCAAATGCGCCAAGTGCAAATTCCTCGGGCACTTTAACAACCTTGAGAGAGTCCCTCCAGAAAGACCCCTTGGTCTCTCCTGCCACCCAGATGGGGTATCTGTGTTACACGATCCCTTATGCCAAGGATCACAGCAATATTCAGGTTCCTCCTGACTTCCCTCATGTCAATTGCACTTTAGATCTCACACCAAAGAGGACACTTGGAACCAATTCTATAGTGAACTACTGTATAGGAAGATTTATTAAATAGGAAAAGGAAATGAGAGTTATTTATGAGGTTGAAGCAAGTAAACAGACCCATGAATGAGTCACAGTTTCAGGTTTCAAAAGGTAACACAGGCTTCTCTCAGCAGCAAGCTGTATTTGACCTTTAGGACTAACCCAGGCTACGTAGCTGGGGATCTCTTGCTAATGTCTAGAAACACCCTGCCCCAAGCATCCAATCAGCATAGAGATCCCTAGTCCCTTTTGTTTGGGGTTTTTCTCCTCGTCCTGCGATCTGCTCTGAACTGCAAACTCAATCCACTTGCATGACTTATCTTCATAGGGAGGAGAGCAGAACAATATGTCTCTAGTCCTTTTGTTGATTGTTTCTCAATCCAGTTGTAGGGAGATTACAGTTGTAATATCCACCCATTGCCCACCGGGTATTAGGGTGACCCGATGTCCTGATTTTATAGGCAGAGTCCCGATATTTGGGGCTTTGTCTTATACAGGTGTCTATTACCCCCCATCGCCTGTCCTGATTTTTGACATTTTTCTGGAGAGGCTTCATGTCTGTGGAAGAGCAACTCTTCACAGTCATTAACGTCCCTGTCCTGTGTGGTGATTCATACTCACAGAAGCTCACTACAACCGCTCAAATGTTAAATTACAATATGGAACAGGCATTACAGGGAAGATTAATGCAGGTAGCAACTGACAAGCATTCAAAACTTTCTTATAATTCTAATACTCATATTATTAATGTAACCCTTCTGCCCCTCTGAGTTGGCAGCAACAAGGTCTGGGTTCAGTATCCAGCGGTTCCGTTTCAATAACGCAATGGAAAACCGGGTCAAGCTCCCACCAAGTGACCTGGGACAATTACATACCCCCCCCCCCCCGGGCGCCTCTAGGAGACAATACTTCCCCTCTCACAAGCACAGAGTCTGAGTGTAGCAAAATCCTTTTAATACAGGAGGGAAACAATGAGGCATTACATTGGGGAAACCCCACAAACAGGATTCATAACACAAACCGTGAGCAAAAGACCCACCTCCAAGTAAGTTTGGCAATGTCTTTTTCCACTCAGGGTCTTAAGTCCAAATCACCCCAAAGTCCAACAACCCAAAAGTCTCTGTTCCTGGTCAGTGCCACCCCAGAGTTCAAAAGTTCATCTGCAGAGTTTTACCCTCCCCCCAGCATGAGTGGAATTGGGGGGTGGTGCACACGGGGTGTCAAGGTGCACCTTACATGGGCCGAAGTGACTGCCCCGCCTCTCTGTGGAGGTCTGCTGCAGCTTTCCCCACGAACAGCTCTGCTACTCCAGCTGCTCTGCTCCACTACTCTCCTCCAGCCGTCCCCACAAACTGCTCCGCTCTGCTCCACTCACTGTTCTGTCGGATGCTCCAACTGTCCCACATGCTGCTCCACTCCACCAGCTGCTCCACTCCACTGTGCTCGCCGCTCCAGCCACCCTGCAAACTGCTCTGCTGGCTGCTTAGCAATATATCTTCAGGCTCCCCCACTAGTTAACACAGCACTCAGTGATCTCAGCTCAGTAATTTTCGCTCATTTAGTGGATTCAGCTCTTAATAATTTCAGCTTGTAGTAGAGGAGCCCCAGTGCACCATTGGCAGAAAATGAGTTCAGCTCAGCAGCCTCTAGCTAGACTTCTAATAGAATCAAAATTAGCTATGCTATTCAACAGTGGAGAGACAGAAGGAGGTGCAATTGGTGTGCCAGGCCTTCAAAAGGCCCCATGCCATCAGATATACACACCTGGCCCCAACCTCTCTCATTTCAATGGGTTTTGGAACCCGTGTCCCTTGTCTAGCGAGTGTTACTTAGTTGATGGTGAGACTGTCTGTCATAAAACAGACTCATAGTCCTTCATTCACATAATCAGGGTAACAACACTTTATTCCTCCTACCCCAATAACTGAGAAATTGGGGATCCCACAGCTTTCCGAGTGACCATTTGGGGCTCATGCTACATGGAGTGGGTGTACCTATGCAAACAAGATCAGCCCCCTAAGTTCTTTTCCACACTTACCATAATTCACCACCAGATGTCAGGGTAGAGCTCACCCTGACTCTGCTTACATCAATATTAACCCACAATTGAGCCATACTCATTCCTGCTGTGTTATCTGTCAGTGTCCTGCTGAGACCAGAGGACCTTGGCATGAGCTAGAACTTGGTCTGCCAGCATCACAGTGAGTGCCACAGTTTAATTACGCTTTCGGTGAACAAGTATTTCATTTTATAGATTTTAAGTTGCCCACCTTTTAATTTTGTTGCATGCCCCCCTTGTTCTTGGACTAAGGGGCAGGGGAAACAAAAGATCCCCATTCTACCTTCTCCCAATTTCTGCAGAAAGAGGACCGTCAAGCTGAGGATCTTGAGTCCTGGCCCCTGAACCCTGAGAAACAAGAGCTTATCACTTCAAGCTTGGGCTGTCTTGTAGTTACAGGTGAGCACTATCTTCCTGACTGCATTTCTATATCCCCTTCCAAACAGAGGATTGAATGGAATTTGTGAATATTAGAGGGCCAGGTGGGTGAGGTAATATATTCTATTAGGCCAACTTGTGGTAGTGAATGAGAGACACTTTTGAGCTACACAGAGCTCTTCTTTAGATGAATATGAACAGTTTTAGCCTCACCTTCCCACTGCGGTGTTAGTCAGTGTTCATAGCACAATTTCAGAGATGGAGTGTGAGATCCATGTCCTGTGACAGGTCCTCAGTTGAGGATCTGCTCCACTGACACAAATGAAGCTACTTTGATTTACACCAGCTGAGTATCCGGCTTAGTGTAAGCCCCAATCATAGAATTGTAGAAGTGGAAGGGACCTCGAAAGGTCATCTAGTCCAGTCCCCTGCACTCAAGGCAGAACTAAGTATTATCTAGATAACCCCTGAGAGGTGTTTGTCCAATCTGCTCCAATGATGGAGATTCCACAACCTCCCTAGACAATTTATTCCAGTGTTTAACCACTCTGGTAGTTATTAAGTTTTTCCTAATATCGAATCTAAACCACCCTTGTTTCAATTTAAGCCTATTGCTCATTGTCCTGTCCTCAGAAGTTAAGGAGAACATTTTTTTCCCCTCCTCTCTGTGACCTTTTAAGTACTTGAAAACTGTTTTGTCCCCTCTCTGTCTTCTCTTCTCCAGACTAAACAATCCCAATTTTTTCCAATATTCCCTCGTAGGTCATGTTTTCTAGACTTTCCATCATTTTTGTTGCTCTTCTCTGGACTATCTCCAATTTGTCTACATATTTCCTGAAAGTAGCTCACAGTACTGGACACAATACTACAGTTGAGGCCTAATCAGCACAGAGTAGAGTGGAAGAATTACTTCTTGTGTCTTGCTTACAACATCCCAGAATAAGGTTTGCTTTTTTTGCAACAGTGATACACTGTTGACTCATATTTAGCTTGTGATCCACTATGATCCCCAGATCCCTTTCTGCAGTGCCCCTTCCTTCTGCAGGATTCCACTCATTATGCCCTTCCAGCATGATTGTGAACTACTGATAACTACTCTCAGGGAACAGTTTTTCAATCAGTTATGCAACCATCTTATACACCTAGGTTGTATTTCCCGTTTGTTTCTGAGAAGCCCATGTGACACAGCATCAAAAGTCTTACTAAAGTCAAGATATACCACATGCACTGCTTCCCTGCTATCCACAAGGCCTGTTACCCTGTCAAAGAAAGCTCTCAGGCTGGTTTGACATGATTTGTTCTTGACAAATCCATGCTGACTGTTACTTATCACCTCATTATCTTCTAGGTGTTTGCAAATTAATTGCTTAATTATTTGCTCTATTATCTTTTTCCAGATACCGAAGTTAAGCTGACTGGTGTGTAATTCCCCAGATTGTCCTTATTTCCATTTTTATAGATAGGCATTATGTTTGCCCTTTTCCAGAGTTCTGGAATGTCTCCCATCTTCCATGACTTTTCAATGGGATGGTGAGTGGTGATTGGGTCTTACTAGCCTGGATCACACATGCCAGATTGTTTCTAGACTTTGGGTTCAGGGACAGCATTGTCCCCCCACCCTAGTGCCTTTCTTGTCCCTGTATTATCATCTCACTCATTATGGAGTGGGGAGGGTCACTCCCAAGTTAGGGTTGCACATCAGTCTGGTTCTGCCCCTTCCTAAGACCCACCATCCAAAGAACTGTATTTTATTACTGCTACATAGTTAATGTCGGAAAACAGAAAAGGCATTGCCAGTCTCTCACCATGTAACCATCACAGGAACTAAGGAGGAATTTACTCCACTTCATAAATTATGATAAAGTTATCTCTAGTGAGGGGATGAAAATTGTTTCTTTTCCTATAGAGAATTGAAAGGCTGAATATACCAGGATATAGTGTTAGATTTATTTCCATTAATTATTACAGAAGATTGGTGCCTACGGACACTAGAGCACATTGGAAATCTCAGTCCAAGATTTCAGTTGATGTATTTATTGATTTTGACTCCTAAGCCTTGGTATGATTCCGCCCATTGTCAGAAGTGAAATACAGCATTTAAGCATCATTGTTAAGCTCTGGTATGTCACTAGATGGTATATGATATGACGGATCAGATCATTTCTCTGTCTATCAGTGTCATAAACAGATAAGTAAGAGTTAATAGAACAGAAGTACTTCATATCTCTTTTGCCTGTAAAGGGTTAACAAAATCAGTGAGCCTTGCTGTCACCTCACCAGAGGACCAATCAGGGGACAGGATACTTTCAAATCTTGAGGGAGGGAAGTTTTGTGTGTGCTGTTAGTTTTTGGTTGTTGTTCTCTCTGGGTTCTGAGTGACCAGACGTGCAACCAGGTTTCTCTCCAATCTCTCTGATACAGTCTCTTATATGTCCAGAATAGTAAGTATTAGGTAGTTAAAGCGAGATAGGCTTATGTTTGTTTTCTTTATTTGCAAATGTGTATTTGGCTGGAAGGAATTCAAATTTGTGTTTTGCTGAAAGGATTTTAATTTGTACTTGTATACTTAGGCTGGGAGGGTATTCCCAGTGTCTATAGTTGAAAGACCCTGTAACATGTCCCATCTTATATTTACAAAGATAATTTTTACTGTTTTTATTTCTTTAATTAAAAGCTTATCTTGTTTAAGAACCTGATTGTTTTTTTATTCTGGTGAGACCCCAGGGGACTGGTCTGGATCCACCAGGGAATTGGTGGGGAGAAAGGAGGGAATGGGGAGAGAAAGGTGAATTTTCTCTCTGTGTTAGGATCACTTTCTTTCTCAGGGACAGTCTGGGAGGGGGAGAGAGAAGGAGAGAGGAAGGTGAATTTTCCTCTCTGTTTTAAGATTCAAGGAGTTTGAATCACAGTGATCTTCCAGGGTAACCCAGGGAGGGGAAGTCTGGGAGAGGCAACGATGAGGGGAAGGTTTTACTTTCCTTGTGTTAAGATCCAGAGGGACTGGGTCTTGGGGGTCCCTGGGCAAGGTTTTGGGGGGGACCAGAGTGTACCAGACACTGGAATTTCTGGTTGGTGGCAGCGCTACAAGTGCTAAGCTGGTAATTGAGCTTAGAGGAATACATGCTGGTACCCCATCTTTTGGATGCTAAGGTTCAGAGTGGGGAATTATACCATGACATGGTGGCGGAGGTGGGATCAATAGATAAGATAGAATCCAAAGGCCAGTGAGGTTTTTATTTCTCTCCCTGCTAGCTATCTGCAGCAGACTGAGGTTTGGGTTTAGAAGCAAAAGCCAGTAGAATTTTTTCTTTCTCTTTCCCTGCGAGTTGTGTGTAAAGCAGGCTAGAAGAGATTGTTTTAAAAGCAAAGGTCTGCAAGTTTTTTTTTTGGTCTCTCCCTTCTGAGTACTCTGAAGGCAAAGACATTAGGATTTAACAAGGATCTTTGTTAAACAAAGGGACTCCAGTTGTGAGTCACCATACACCAGCAAAACACATTTGCAAATGAATGGGTTTTTTTCTTTCTTATTCTGTCGGGAATAGCTAGGTAGAAGGAGTTAAAGAAAGACTTTGTTGCTAAGCAACCCTAAGAAGGCAACAGAGAAGCAGCATTTCAGGCAGTAAACAGCAGAGGGCACCCCAACACCAGAAAGCAGAAACCATGAATGCCAAGGATGGCCTGAAACAGGAACGAGCAAGACTGGAGGCAGAGAAACAGATCAAAGATGCAGACCACAAGCGAGACATGGAAAAGAAACTACAAGAACTAGAAATAAAACAAAAAGAGATGGAGCTGAGAGAAAGAGAAAGAGAGGCTACCCACAGGAGAGAGCTGGAAATAAAAGAGAAAGAGTTGGAACTCCAGACAGAGGCCCACTGGCAGGCCCTGAAATTAGCGCAGGCTAGGCAGCATGCTCCAGCCAACCCTAACAACCCTTCTCCAGTTATTGGTCCACATCCCAAGAAATTTCCCATCTACAAGGCAAGTGATGACACTGAGGCCTTCCTAAAAAATTTTGAAAGAACCTGCCATGGGTAGAGCATCTCTGAAGACAGAGTGGGCAGAAAGAAGGTTATCGCATGGGGAGACGGGGGCACAAGTGTCAGCTATCCACCAATCCTTGGTGGACCCCAAATTCATCAACCTAAAGGCCCAAGTGACAATTTACCCCTTCATGTCACAAGCTGTAGACTTGCCTACAGCTGAACTGCCTGTCCAGTACAAAGGCTGGTCAGGAATGTAGACTTTTGCAGTCTGCGACAATTATCCCATCCCCATGCTGCGGGGGGAAGACTTGGCCAACCAGGTAAAGTGGGCCAAGAGGGTGGGAATGGTTACACGCAGCCAAGCTAGGAAAGCTTCCCGACCCATCCCTGTTCCTGAGCCGTCCACAGGGGCCCTGTCTGTGTTAACAGAGACCCAGACAGAGGTAGTGGACCTGGATTCCCTGCCAAAGACTGCAACAGCCACAGTACCTCTAGTCCCAGTCCCGGACCTGGAAACGCAACCAGCACCAGAACCATTGCCAGCACTAATGCCAGCGCTTGCAAATGCATGTTCAACCCCAACGCCAGAAAACACCAGCGAGCCTCAACTGGCAGAAGCAGCAGACAACCATACCCAAGAGGCTCAACCGGAGCCTGAAATACCACCTGGTGCACCAGCGGAGAGCGGTTCACCAGTCACAAAAATAACCTCATCACCTACATTGCTTCCTGAAGGACCAAGCCCAAGTCCACAGTCTAAGGAAGAACTGGTGTCTCCAGCCTCCAGAAACAGTTCCAGACTGAGCAGGAAGCAGATGACAGCCTTCAGAAAGCTTGGGCGGTGGCACAGAGCACCCCACCGCCTCTCAGCTCTTTTAACTGATCCCAGTTTGTTGTAAAACAAGGGCTTTTATATAAGGAGACTCTTTCTGGTGGACACCGGGAAGACTGGCATCCGCAAAAACAGTTGGTGGTTCCAACTAAGTACCGGGGGAAGCTCTTAAGCTTAGCCCATGATCATCCCAGTGGCCATGCTGGGGTGAGCAGAACCAAAGACAGGCTGGGGAAGTCCTTCCACTGGGAGGGGATAGGCAAGGATGTTGCCAAATATGTCCGGTCTTGTGAGGTATGCCAAAGAGTGGGAAAGCCCCAAGGCCAGGTCAAGGCCCCTATCCAGCCACTCTCCATAACTGAGGTCCCATTTCAGCGAGTAGCTGTGGATATTCTGGGTCCTTTCCCAAAAAAGACCCCCAGAGGAAAGCAGTACATACTGACTTTCGTGGACTTTGCTACCCGATGGCCGGAAGCAGTAGCTCTAGGCAACACCAGGGCTAAAACTGTGTGCCAGGCCCTAACAGACATTTTTTCCAGGGTAGGTTGGCCCTCCGATATCCTTAGGATTCAGGGACTAATTTCCTGGCCGGGACCATGAAAGAATTGTGGGAGACTCATGGGATGAATCACTCAGTTGCCACCCCGTACCACCATCAAACCAATGGCCTGGTGGAAAGGTTTAATGAAACTTTGGGGGCCATGATACGTAAATTCGTGAATGAACACTCCAATGACTGGTACCTAGTGTTGCAGCAGTTGCTCTTTGCCTACAGGGCTGTACCACATCCCAGTTTAGGGTTCTCACCGTTTGAGCTTGTGTGTTGCCACAAGGTTAAAGGCCATTACAGTTGGTAAAGCAGCAATGGGAGGGGTTTACACTCTCTCCAGGAACTAACATTCTGGACTTTGTAAGCAACCTACAAAACACCCTCCGACACTCTTTAGCCTTCACTAAAGAAAACCAAAAGGATGCTCAAAAAGAGCAAAAGGCCTGGTATGATAGACATACCAGAGAGGGTTCCTTCAAGGTAGGAGACCAGGTTATGGTCTTGAAGGCGCCACAGGCCCATAAGATGGAAGCATCATGGGAAGGGCCATTCACAGTCCAAGAGCGCCTGGGAGCTGTTAACTACCTCATAGCATTTCCCAATTCCTCCCTAAAGCCCAAAGTGTACCATGTTAATTCTCTCAAGACCTTTTATTCTAGAGACTTACAGGTTTGTCAATTTACAGCCCAAGGAGGAGATAATGCTGAGTGGCCTGACGGTGTCTACGATGAAGGGAAAAGTGACGGTGGCGTGGAAGAGGTGAACCTCTCCGCAACTCGGGAACGTCTGCAGCGGCAACAGATCAAGGAGTTGATGCACTCTCCCGTGAAAGTTTCCCAGAATCGACTGGTTAAAAATTGTCCTTACAATGTGAAGAATCTTGTAGTTTTACATAGTTAGTAGTATATGTAAGGGTGCATATGTTTACTGATCTGTTTATTCTAGAGTTCTAGGGAGAAATCACTGCCAGTGTGGTTCCACAATGTCAGCGATTTGGGCGGCATGTCTTAAACAGATAAGTAAGAGTTAATAGAACAGAAGTATTTCATATCTCTTTTGCCTGTAAAGGGTTAACAAAATCAGTGAGCCTGGTTGTCACCTGACCAGAGGACCAATCAGGGGACAGGATACTTTCAAATCTTGAGGGAGGGAAGTTTTGTGTGTGCTGTTAGTTTTTGGTTGTTGTTCTCTCTGGGTTCTGAGAATGACCATCGTGCAACCAGGTTTCTCTCCAATCTCTCTGATACAGTCTCTTATATGTCCAGAATAGTAAGTATTAGGTAGATAAAGCGAGATAGGCTTATGTTTGTTTTCTTTATTTGCAAATGTGTATTTGGCTGGAAGGAGTTCAAATTTGTGTTTTGCTGAAAGGATTTTAATTTGTACTTGTATACTTAGGCTGGGAGGGTATTCCCAGTGTCTATAGCTGAAAGACCCTGTAACATATCCCCTCTTAAATTTACAAAGATAATTTTTGCTGTTTTTATTTCTTTAATTAAAAGCTTATCTTGTTTAAGAACCTGATTGTTTTTTCATTCTGGTGAGACCCCAAGGGACTGGGTCTGGATCCACCAGGGAATTGGTGGGGAGAAAGGAGGGAATGGGGAGAGAAAGGTGAATTTTCTCTCTGTGTTAGGATCACTTTCTTTCTCAGGGACAGTCTGGGAGGGAGAGAGAGAAGGAGCGGGGAAGGTGAATTTTCCTCTCTGTTCTAAGATTCAAGGAGTTTAAATCACAGTGATCTTCCTGGGTAACCCAGGGAGGGGAAGCCTGGGAGAGGCAACGGTGAGGGAAAGGGTTTACTTTCCTTATGTTAAGATCCAGAGGGTCTGGGTCTTGGGGGTCCCCGGGCAAGGTTTTGGGAGGACCTGAGTGTACCAGGCACTGGAATTCCTGGTTGGTGGCTGCGCTACAAGTACTAAGCTAGTAATTGAGCTTAGAGGAATTCATGCTGGTACCCCATCTTTTGGACGCTAAGGTTCAGAGTGGGGAATTATACCATGACAATCAGTATTGGCTACCAGAGAGACGTGCTGTTATAGTAGTCATTGGTATCCCCGTAAAACACCCTTTTCCCCATCAGAGCAATGTTCAGTCCTCAAACTGAGACTCCTGGCACTTTGTTCTGAAATCTACATTTAGTCTTAAAATTTCAGCCTGTACCCAGGACAGAGAGGGAGTTACTGAATATTTATGGAATTGATTCATGAGACTTAACTAACTTTTAACTCTATGTTCTACCAATTCAATTGCACAGAACGATTTATTGTTCCTGGACTCACACCATGGCAGACAGAGACTGGGGAAACCAAACGGCCATCAAAGAATTCATCCTTCTGGGATTCGGAGACTTCCCTGACCTGCAAATTCTTCTCTTCCTGATGTTCCAAGTGATCTACATGGCAACCGTGGCCGGGAACACCCTCATCGTGGTGCTCATTGTGGCTAACCAGCGTCTTCACACCCCCATGTACTTTTTCCTGGGCAACTTGTCCTGCTTGGAGACCTGCTACACCTCAACCATCCTGCCCAGGTTGCTGGCCAGTCTCGTGACTGGGGACAAAACTATCTCAGTCAGTGGCTGCATCACACAACTGTATTTCTGTAGTTCTCTGGTATGTACAGAATGCTATCTCCTAGCAGCAATGTCTTATGATCGGTATTTAGCGATATGTAAACCCCTGCACTATCCAACTCTTATGAATAGCAGGTTTTGCCTACAGTTGGCTGCTGGGTCATGGTTAAATGGTTTTTTGGCTGTAATTATCTTAGTGTCATTCCTATCACAGTTATTATTCTGTGGCCCAAATGAAATTGACCATTTCTATTGTGATCCCATCCCACTGAGGGAACTTTCCTGCAGTGACACCCACCAGGTCATACTGATGAATTTCATACTAGCCTATGTATTCACCCTGCCTCCATTCCTACTAACCCTGACATCCTACATGTGCATCATCTCCACCATCCTGAGAATCCCTTCCACCACTGGGAGACAAAAGGCCTTTTCCACCTGCTCCTCTCACCTCATTGTGGTGACAATTTTCTATGGATCCATAGTGATTGTGTACCTGCTACTGAAACATGATACACTGAGAGACCTGAACAAAGTGCTCTCTCTTTGCTACACAGTCCTGACTCCGCTGGTAAACCCCCTCATCTACAGCCTGAGAAACAGAGAGGTCAAGGAAGCCTTGTGCAAAGCAGTCAGTAAATGTGGCTTTCACCAAAACGTGCAGATACACCTACATAATAATGTAACTTGAGGTTTTCAAAGCTGCCTGGGTGATTTCAGCCGTCAGATCCCATTAAAATTAAGTTGAAAACTCCCTTTGAAAATCTCAGCACTCAGTGTTGTGCATCTCAGTGGAAGGACCAGGGTGTGAGGTGGCCATAATCAGGTTCCCATCATGGAGTTTTTAACTGGGCACTAAGCAGAGTGGAGACTACATTTTAACAAATGTTTATATCCGTAAAAAAGCCATTTTTGATCAAAATAAATGTTTGGACAATAAAAATACTAACTTCTGGTGCAGCATATGTGGGGATATAAGCCTGCAAAATATGCAGGGACGTAAGCCTGGGAAGTGTGCCACCTCTGCAATTGTGCTTATTGCCAGCATAGCCCTCTGTAAATCAACCACCTTCACTGCACTCACAGGCCAGACAGAAATAACCAAGCCCCAGCAGTGATCTCTGGACACTTCACTAGGAACAGCCTCATAGCTCTTATCTGAGCTAAGCCCTGCTTGTGACCAGCTCCAGTTAAGGAACTGCTCACTGGGCCCTTAGAGGCGGGGAGGTTGGGCAACCACAGAGAAGTATATGCACGTTAGGTCCACTGGGATTGTCTTCAGACACAGCTGTGGTTTTGCCAGGCACACATAGAACTGAGGCCACTTTTGTGGTTGGATCTGTCAAACCATCACTGATGAAGGACTCTGCCTGCAGCTCTTCAGGGCAGCTGCTGCTCTTCTGCGACCAACTGCACAGAGAAGTTCAAAGGGAGGGGACCTGTTACAATCAGTGCCCCCAGACCTCACTGCAACAAACGCATGTCCCGAGAGGTCTAGTTCTCAGGACACTGTGTCTAGTCAGCCCCAGGTGCCTTACAAAGCTTCTGCCTACCAACGGACAGAGCTCCTGTGATTCCTAGCATGGCAGCGCTGGCTCAGTCACAAGGAGCATGTCAGGGTTTGGCCAGAGGTAGGGGACCTGGGCAATGGTGAGAGAACCGTAGGGCTCCAACACAATGGAAAGGATTTTCCAAGGGACCTAATGGAGTTAGGCACCCAAATCACTTTGAAAAGGGAGTTGGACTCTTAACTTCCATAGACGCCTCTGAGAATCTCAGCCAGAAGAGCAATGGGAACTCTGTCATGGTAGATTCAATCTATGCATTTCCATTGGAAGCAGACCCCACATCAATACAAATGCACTGAATGGAGGGGAAATGCTTGCTAATACTATGAAAGCCACTGCTGTTGTATGCGCTTTCATAGCCACTAATGTTGCACTCATGATGTTGTGTGATTTGGTTCCTAGTGGCTATAATTTCGAACAGCCACCCCTAGCAATAGGTAAGGAATAAAGAGAGATGAGATTATGTTGTCTATAGCCACTAGAGGGTAGAGGAATGGTACAGGTGCAGCGGTGCTGCTCAGTGGACAGCAGCCAAAGTGGAAGGGTAAGAAAGGAGATGTTATGTTGCCAAAGACCAGCCGAGGGATGTAAAAAGGTAGGTGAAGCTGCATCATGGTGTATAAGTGGTGAGTTAAGAGCACCGAAGAAAAAAGGACCTTGATGCTGTGTAATAAGCTATGGATAGTAGCAGATGTTAAATAGTGAGAAATGGGCTTTTATACTGAATGATGGGCACCAGGTGACATAAGAGCCAAGAATGGGAAAGCAAAAAGAAAAATGCCCTACAGGAGAAAAGAGTAACAGGCTGTCAGGCTGGGAAATTGACACCAAATGGCAGCAAAGTAGAGGAAGTTGGCGGGGGGTCAGAAATACTGACTCATGACCAATAGATTGCAGTGTCCAATACAATAATGGGAAAGTGGGTGGCAGCAAGCTGTTAGGCTGAGACATAGGCAGCTATTTTCAAAAATGCCCACTAGATGGCAGCATATCTTGAATACTAATAAAGGGGTGGTACAAGTACATAAGAACCTCAAGAGTTATGAGCACCTTGGGAATGAAGGTTGTTCCTAGCTCTGAAATGTTTGTAACAGAACAAAACATTATGTTGGTTCTTTCAAAAGTTTTCAACTGAACGTTGACTTAATGCAGCTTTGAAACTGTATTATGGAGAAGAAAAAGGCTGCTTTTAACCATCTTAATTTAAATGAAACAAGCAGAGAAAGTTTCCTTACCTGGTCAAATCTTTTTTTTTTGAATGTTCCCTTTATTTTGTTAGTAGTTTACATTTAACACAGTACTGTACTGTATTGGATTTAATTTTTATTTTTAGTTTTGGTCTTTACTGCTGCTTGATTGCATAGTTCCGGTTCCAAATGAGGTGTGTGGCTAACTGGCCAGTTCGTCAGTCTGATGTTCTAATGTATATTGCAACAGCCCATCACCTTGGACAGGCATCTTCCAAAAATGTAGGCTGGTTGTTGTTCATGATCTAAAATATTTTCCACAAAGGATCATTAGACTAAAAAATGATGTACAATGGGACTTGCATAATTGCAAGTCACATGGGGTATTGTTAGCGACAAAGCTTTGGAGACACAAAATGAAGCAAGTGGGAGAAAGGTTAAAATGGGACCATGTTAAAAAGCTTTGAAGACAGAATGCAAATACGAGGGAGCATTTACACTTTGTAAATCAAAGGGGAAGCCCCTTTCCCAAATAAAGATAAAATGCACCCGTTCATCTCTTTAGGTCACTGCAGGTCTCTTCACTGAGAAAATCCAGTTCCTGCAGAAAGAGGAGAAACAAGAACCTCTGCTGAGAATTCTGAGTCCTGGCAGCCAAGCCTTGAGAAACAAGAACCCATCACTTTAAGCTTGGATTGTCCTGTGGTTTCAGGTAAGCACTGTCTTCCTGACTGCATTTCCATAGCACTTTGAAACAGGGGCATGAATGTGCTTTGTGAATATTAGAGGGACAAGGTGGGCGAGATAATACCTTTTATTGGACCAACTCCTGTTGGTGAATGAGAGAAGCTCTCCAGCTATACTGAGCTCTTCTTCAAGTGAATATTAACAGTTTTGGTCTCTCCTTCCCACCGCAGTGCCAGTCAGCATTCATAGCACCTTTTCACAGAGATGGAGCGTGAGATCCATGTCTTGTGACAGATCCTCAGTTGAGGATCTGCCCCACTGACAAAAATGGAGCTGCCTTGATTTGCTCCAGAAGAGGATCTGGCTCAGTGTGCCCCAAATGGTGTGGCGAGTGGTAAAAGAGTTTTATTACCCCAAATCATGCATGCCAGATTGTCTCTAGACTCCAAGTTCTGGGACGGCATCTTGCCCCCCCAGTGCCTTTCTTGTACCTGTATTATCATCCCACAATCATTATGGCATTGGGAGGGTAACTCCCCAATTAGGGTTGCATATCAACCTGCTTTTATCCCTTCCTAAGAGTCACCGTACAAAGAGCTGGGTTTTTTTACTGCTACATAGTGAACATCAGGAAACAGAAAAGGCACTGCCAGTCACATACCATGTCACCATCACCACCACAGGAACTAAGGGAGAATTTACTCCACTTCATAATTTATGGCATAAACTGATCGCTTGTGAGAGGTAGAAAATTGTTCCTTTTCCGACAAGGCACTGAAATGCTGAATATACCAGGACATATTTGTAGAATTAATAGAAATACATCTAACAGAAGGTCAGTGCCTAAGAACTCTAGACCGCATTGAAAAAACTCAGTCCAAGATTTTAATTGTTTGATTTTGACTCCTAAGACACGGCGTGATTCTGATCATTCCCAGAAACGAAATACAGCATTTAAACATCATTGTTAAGCTCTAAGATGTCATTAGAAGGGATATCATGTAGATAAAGAAATAGTCTGAACTGCTATATCAGTACTCGGCTACCAGAGATATGGGTTATTACAGTAATGATTGCTCTGATCATGGCATAGGCTGGTCTACATGGATACAAATGTTCGGTTCTCAAATTGAGACTTCTGGCACGTTGTCCTGAACTCTACATTTAGGTTTAAAATATCAGCCTGTAATCAGGACAGGAAGGGGTGTTTCCAAATAGTGATGGAAATCACAAAACTTGATTAACTTTTAAGTCTATGTTCTTCCAATTCAATTGCACAGGGTGTTCTATTGTTCCTGAGCTCAAACCATGGTAGACAGAGACTGGGGAAACCAAACGGCCATCACAGAATTCATCATCCTGGGATTCAGGGATCTCCCTGACCTGCAAATTCTTCCCTTCCTGATGTTCCAAGTGATCTACATGGCAACCGTGGCCGGGAACACCCTCATTGTGGTGCTCATTGTGGCTGACCTGCACTTTCACACCCCCATGTACTTCTTCCTGGGCAACTTGTCCTGCCTGGAGACGTGCTACACCTCAGCCATCCAGCCCAGGTTGCTGTCCAGTCTCCTGACTGGGGACAGAACTATTTCAGCCAGTGGCTGCATCATACAAATGTATTTCTTTGGTTCTCTGGTATGTACAGAATGCTATCTCCTAGCAGCGATGTCTTATGATCGGTATTTAGCAATATGTAAACCCCTGCCCTATTCAACTCTTATGAATTGCAGATTTTGCCTACAGTTGGCTGCTGGGTCATGGTTAAATGGTTGTCTGGCTGCTGCCATCTTTCTCTTATTCCTATCACAGTTAATATTCTGTGGCCCAAATGAAACTGACCATTTCTATTGTGATTGCATTCCACTGATGGAACTCTCCTGCAGTGACACCCACCTGGTCATATTGCTGGCTTTCATAATAGCCTCCATATTCACCCTGACTCCATTCCTACTAACCCTGACATCCTACATGTGCATCATCACCACCATCCTGAGAATCCCTTCCACCACTGGGAGACAAAAGGCCTTCTCCATCTGCTCCTCTCACCTGATTGTGGTGACAATTTTCTATGGATCCATAATGATTGTGTACCTGCTACTGAAACATGATACACTGAGAGACCTGAACAAAGTGCTCTCTCTTTGCTACACAGTCCTGACTCCGCTGGTAAACCCCCTCATCTACAGCCTGAGAAACAGAGAGGTCAAGGAAGCCTTGTGCAATGCGGTCAGTAAATATTTGGTTTTCACCAAATGTGCAGAGACTCCAAGAGAATAACTTAGCCTGAGGTTTTCAAAGCTGCCTGGGTGATTTAAGCAATCAGCCCCCAATAAAATTAAGTTGAAAACTCCCTTTGAAAATCTCAGCACTAATGTGAAAAGGAAAAGGAAAAAGAAAAGGAGATGATCTGCATGGAGTTACTGAGACAGTCTTTATGGTCCCCCACTGTGTCCATGTAACACATCTTCCAGGAAAGGGAGGATGTTGACAGCTCTGTCATTCTCTCATGTTCAGCACTAATACACACAGTATGATGGTATTTTTCTTCAGGGTGTTGGCTAAGTGTTCACCCTTTGTGAGAAGTGCGTACAGCATCTGAAACCGCACAGAGCTGATGTTATGTAAGGCCAAAATCCGCTAAAAATGAAAATAAATCCCTGGGTATATCCCGTGTTCATTGTTTCTCTATATAAGATAATAAAGTCTTGTAATCAAATTCAGATAGTCTAATACAAACAGAACACAATGGCTGACATCATCATATTTGTTGTTATAGATTGTTTCTTATGCCCCTAAGGATACAATGCAGAATCCAGGCAGAGCTCACGTCACAGTTGTCCATCTAAGTGGAAAGACCAGGGAGGGATGTGGCCATAACCATGGTACCATCATGGAATTTTTAACTGGGCCCCAGATGCAATGGAGACCAATTTTTAACCAATTTTTTATACCCATAAAAAAGTCATTGATCAAAAGAAATGTTTGGACAATAAAAATAATAACTCCTGGGGCAGCATAGTTGGGGATGTTGCCTAGGAAATCTGCCACCACTGTAATTGTGCTTCTTGCCATCATAGCCCTCTGCAAACTGCTGTCAGTTCACATGCTTGCCTGCTCTCTCCATATGGTGTTGCAGGCCTGGGCAGACCTCGATAGTACTACCCAGCAAGAAAGACCACAGGCCTGGTTTGGTGGCAAAGGCACTCAGCCACGTTTATTGCCCTCAAGGCAGAGTTCTAGCATCCTGGTTCTGTGGTTACAGATACACTAACACACGTGTGCCCAGTGCCAAGGAGCAGCTCAGTCAGCTGCTGGAATTTCTGCTGTCCCCTAGGCCACACAAAGGGTTAAATTGTGGTACCCCGACATTTATAGACTGAGACAAACAACTTACATCCCACCTCACGTGTTTCATGACATCTGCTTGTTACCTCCCCATGTACCTTGCTCCAGGTGTCTCGGGCAAAACATCCCTATTCATCCCTTCTGTCAAACCCTCTTATGTGGTGTTAGGTCAGGATGTGACTGGGCTAATCTCCTGGAGTGTGTTCACACACATAGCCAGTGTCTGTTGCTTCTTGGGAGTGCCTGTGTGTTAGCAACACTAGTAATACCTTTGCCAAGGTCATGTATCGGACAGTGAACTTGTAAGTATCTGCTGTAATACATGGCCTGATTTTGGTTCACGGTGTGGCCAGATTTTGCTGACTATGATTCAGGCTTCACATCTTACACCAGGCCCAGTGCCCCAAGCTCTTTCTCTCACCTACGCAAACCAGCCACTTCCATTGCACTCACACAGGCCAGATGCAATCCGCTAGGCCCAGCAGTGACCCGTGCACACGTCACCAGGAACAGCTTCATAGCTCTTATCTTGGCTAGGCCCGGCTGTGACCAGCTCCAGCAAAGCAATAGCTCCAGGCTCACTGGACGCTTGTGTTGCAGGCATAGACGCTGCCCGAGGCAAGCAACGGTGGTTCGTGCACGGAGTGCTTAGCGCCAATAAACACACCAGGGTGGAGAAGCAAAACACAAGTTTATTTGAGCTCAAAGCGGTGCTGGGAGACTTGGCATGCCTCAGATCCAGCACATCTAATACAAGCAGTTTACCTTTTTATACTTTACTTTTAGCTAAGCCCGTCCCTTCTTTTCCTTCCCTCTTTTCCTCCTCGTAGCAGTTACATCAAGCAGTTACACTAAACAGTTAATTAAAACTGGAGACTACAAGTCTATCTTGTTAGGTCCACTCCTTTGAATTACGACCTTCTCCTTTCTTCTTTGTGAACCGTTATCTCCTCTCCCTCGGCCAAAAGTATGCAGGCCTCATTAGTTCTGCCTTATACTGGTTTGAGCTGTACGGCAACTGATAACGGATGTTGCATCTGGCCTTTTCTATTTATTGGCCTGTTAGGTCAATTAGAGTTTAAACATGGAGGGACTTTTGCTCATCTGAGGCCTAAACAGGGAGATTCCATCTCCTTATTGCTTTTTACCTTTTAAAGTTACTTAGGGTTATGCTTTGTGACACCAACAATTCCCTCCTTTGAGAATACGCAACAAACTTTTGGCTGTGTTTTCTCATACTCTGCGGATAAGATATGATTAAATGCCATGTAGCTGGGGTTATCCATAAGGGGGTACATCGGGAGTTTTGGGGTACGGTGGGCACAAAGCTTACGGAGGAGCATCTTAAAACAAGCAACCAGGATGAGGGTGACCAGGCACAGCATCACCCCCATGAGGAGGAGCCGCATGAGGCCCCCTCCTATTCCTCCTAGGTTGGGCAACCAACTCCAGAGGAAGTCAAAAGTGACAGGTTCCCTTTCTTGGGCCTTCCACTGCTTTAAAGCTTGTTCTGCCCACAGGATGTGCTTGTTAATGTCCTGTGCATTTTCTGGGACATAAGTACAGCATTCATCTCCAATAAGGGCACACACCCCGCCCTGTGAAGCCAGAACATAATCTAGGGCCTGGCAGTTTTGCAGGGCCAGCAGTCAGAGCTGATAAA
Source organism: Gopherus evgoodei (assembly GCF_007399415.2). Classification (NCBI taxonomy): domain Eukaryota; kingdom Metazoa; phylum Chordata; order Testudines; family Testudinidae; genus Gopherus; species Gopherus evgoodei. Next base: position 1,853,425 of record NW_022060005.1, on the reverse strand, counting down.
GCTCAGAGCTGATGCCTTTTTCTATAGCCAGGGTGTCATTGGCAAACTTGGTGAGGAACACAGAAAGCCTCCAGTAGAGTTGGGCCAGTCGTCCCACTCCATGTGATGGAGGGAGGATCATACCAAGCCTGTCTCCCTCACTAATGGGCTCTGGGGTGGCGTACGGCGACCTACGCCATCTGGGGTGGCCATACGGGGCTTGGGCCAGGACCCACAACGGAGGGGCAAGGAATCCCAGGTAATAGCTTCCATACCACCCATTAGGGAGCCACTTATAGGAATTCTGACCACATATGTGATAGAGCAGGCCATTGCCCAATAAGCCATTATATCCCTGAGCCCTTTGTGCAGTCTTTGCAGGGGTCCAATATGCAAACCCTTCCCCAGAGTCCTGTTCGGAGCTGTTATAAATCGGAATGGACACGTTAGCGGTCGGGGTTAAATACTATTGACAGGTGCTATTACCTGCAAACCATGTGTGCTTGACCGTCCTATTTTGCGCACGACAGAGGAGGTCACGGGGAACGGCACGAAGCCTGATGGGCTGAGGGATAACAGCGCTGTTCCAGATGGGCTTCCAAGGATAATTGGTGAGGCTAAACTGGGCTTCCTTGGAACAGTTTGCGGCTAGAGTAGGCCATCCAGGGGCAATTCTTGGGATGGGTGGGGGATATTGACAGCCATTAATGCTCTGCCATACCTGGCAAATATCCGACCAATTTTGGGGAACTGCTCTCCATGGCAATCCTGCCGCGTGGTGCGGGATTTGGGAGCATATCCAGCAATTAGAAACGTTAAACTCTTGGCAAAGGCAATATCTAAGGCTTCATAGGTGTTTGTTTCCAGGTTAGTGAGATTTCCTCTCCACCCCGCATGGGCTGGGAGGGAAGCGGGGACTAACAAGAAAAGTGCCCCCATGGCAAAAAGTAACATTATGGCAGACTTTGGACCTGGACCCATACCGAGTAGGTGACCTTAGGACCTAACAACTACAATTCCCCAAATATCCACAAAATAACAATTACTAATAGCAGGCAAATTAAGAACAGGAGGGACCAGGCCAACAAGTTAGGCTGGCCATCTGAAAACAAACATAACTAGGTTTCAGGGTTTTCCCGGGGAAGCGAATTAGGGTGCCCAAAGGAGAAACACTGCATCTATTATTCCATACCGGTAGGGTGGAAATAATAGCGGGGCTGCCCACGAATCTGTACCCAGGTGGGACCCACAGGATGTAAGCAGGGTGATAAGAACCCGTGAACCCTTTGGCTGGGGCCCCTGTGTACTGTGTGTACCTATACGTGCACTGCCCACCGCTGGTGAAAGGAGCAATATTGTGGTCGACAAATAGGAGGGATGTGAGACCACACTAAAGGGCTTCCACCCATATAAGGGCCTAAGAGATTGGAGAGGGTGAGGCTTGGTCCTTATGTCGTTTAAACAACAGTTTAAGTCCCAGATCGTCACTGGCAGTCTCTGGTGCTGGCTGGATGGTCCACTGCTCAGGAGTGGGCACTCTTTTTAGTTTAGAGTGGTGGATCCAGTTCTTATGTCCCTCAACCTTGGCCGCTGCGTGGGAGGTCAGCAGGACGGTGTGGGGTCCCTTCCACTTCTCTTGGAGAGGCTTGTCCTTCCAGGTACGAACGAGGACGGAGTCACCTGGCTGCAGGGAGTGGATAGGTTCGTCCAGCGGGAGAGGCTGCAAATCTTTGGTGTATCTGTGAAGAGAACAGAGAACAGCAGACAGAGAGCGCACATACTGAGACAAGAAACCACAACCCACTTCCCACTCCCCTAACAGAACCGGTGTACCATTCATAGGCCATGCCCTTCCAAACATAATCTCGAAGGGACTAAGCCCTAATCTACCCTTTGGGAGAGCACGGACACGGAGTAAAACAAGGAGCAGTGCATCAGCCCACCGAAGAGAGGCCTCCTGGCAGATCTTTGAGAGATGTCGCTTGAGTGTCTGATTGGTGTGGTACACTACTCCACTGGCCTGCGGTCTCCATGGAGTGTGGCGCTTCCAGGTGAGCTGTAGGACATCTGAGATATTCTGAACGATCTTTGATGTGAAGTGTGGTCCATTGTCAGATTCCATCCACTGGGGAAGTCCGAATCGAGGAATGATTTCCTTGACAAACTTCAAAGCCACTGTTCTGGCAGTATTATTTTGGCATGGGAAGGCTTCGGGCCATCCGCTGAATCAGTCCACTAAGACGAGGAGGTATCTGTACCCTTGAGTTCGAGAGAACTCAGTAAAATCTATTTGCCAGACCAGTCCTGGACCAGGGGTGGGTTCCAGAGTAGCAGGTGGCACTGAAAGTTCTGATTATTCTTTTGGCAGATTAAGCATTCGGCCTGTACCTGGGAGACCAGAGGTCTGAGTCCAGAGGTCAGGAAATATTTATTCACAAGCTGAGTTAGAGACACTCTGCCAGCGTGAGTGGTTTGATGTAGTCTCTGCAGCACTGGCCGCATTAGGCTCTTTGGTAGGAGGATTTTTCCTTCTGTGGAGTGAAGCCATCTCTCCTTTTCCTGGAGCCCACGTGTGTCGGCCAGGTTTCTTTCTTTGTGAGAGTACTGAAGGGATGGGAGCTCCCCTACCGATGGGATGAGGACATGCATCTGGGCATCCTCAGTTTCCAGTGGTTCCAGGGTAGCAGCTCGCTTGGCCTCCCTATCTGCTCTGGCGTTGCCCCTGTTTACATCATGGTCTTCTTTTTGATGAGCCTTGCAGTGTATCACTGCTACTGCTGAGGGGAACTGTACTGCTTCTAGAAGCCGGAGAATCTGGGGTCCATGCTTGACCGGAGAGCCCTGGGCAGTCAGCATTCCCCTCTGCTTCCACAGACCTGCATGAGCGTGTAGCACTCCAGAGGCATATCTGGAGTCAGTGACAATGTTAACTCTTTTTCCTTTTGACAGTTCAAGTGTGCGGGTTAAGGCTACTAGTTCAGCCAGCTGGGCTGATGTCCCGGCAGGCAAGCTTTCTGCTTCCACTGTCTCGTGAAGAGTTACAACAGCATAGCCCTCCATCCTTTGTCTGTTTCTAACAGTACTACTGCCGTCGGTATACACTCAGCTCCTTTTCCTGTAGCACCCACTACTGTGAGAGAATCTGCCACTGGCAGCTGAAGGGGTTGGTTTACAGCAGTTCGTGCTGCTCCAGAGTCTATTAGAAAGTCTATTTCTGAATTTCCCACCCTCATTTTTACTCGGGGTTCCGGGAGCAGGATGGTCCATCTCCCCTGACAACCATAGTCTTGATTTTCTGCTGCCATCATAGGGGTACTTTCCATCTCGGGACACTCATTTTTCCAGTGTCCCTCCTGTCTGCATATAGCACACTGGTTGTAGCCCAGACACCTCTCCTTCGAACCAGGGCGTCCACGCCCACGGCATCTCATTCCTTGGCCCCTACCACCTTCCCGAAACCTTCTTTTGCCACCAGCCTATACTGCTGCAACCATCATTTTCACTTGTCTCTTTTCCTTCTCTGCTTTTCTAAGGCTATAAGCCTTATTGACCATTTCCAGAATTTGTGCCATGGTCATGCCCATTAAATCCTCCTTTTTCTGTAATTTCCTTTTAATATCAGGGGCTGCATGGCTAGTAAAATTGCTTCAGTTGCCTGGTCATCGGGGTCTGTGTTAGTATGTTTGCCCGAATACACTGCAAAAAGGCAACTGGGCTTTCCTTTGACTCCTGCACAATTTCAAAGGTCTTGGCCTAGTTATTGTGTCTAACCACTGAGTGCCGGAGACCATATAAAAGCAAATTCCTATAGGAAGTGAGGACGGTGAATTGCAGGGCAGCATTAGGGTTCCACCCAGGATCAGCCCGGGGGATTGCCACATCAGGATGGGGGGCATGTGGGTTATGCTCATGTCTCCATTGTGCTTCCTCCCTTGCCTTAGCTATAACCTGATTCCGCTCCACTTCAGACAACAGGGTTTTTAGAAGGATTTGACAGTCATTCCAGTCAGGTTTGTGACTAGCTAGGCACCCCTCAAAAACTGAGATAAACTGGCTTGGGTTCGTTGAAAATTCCCCAGCCTGTGCTTTAAAGGCTGCCAGTTCCACGGGGCTAAAAGGGACATGGTTGTAAACTTGCAGGATAGTAGCCTGTTCATCATCTCTCTCTGGCATGTGTGCTATCCTGGCATTTGTAACTAACGGATAGAGTCCCACCGAGGGGACATTCCCTGGGGCTTTAGGCACCTTCTCATTATACTGTGGGGGTGTTACAGCTGAAGGGGACATCGAATCTGTCATTACAATTGGAGGGGAGTTCTGGGGAATACCAATAGCAACTACTGGACCTGCCGGAGTCAGATTACACTTTTGCAAAAGATATGATCTATCTCTTAACAACTTAAACAGCTGAGCATACATATGTTCATTCCATTTACCCGTACACTGACAAAACAAAAGTAACTGAAGGATCGTGTTGTAATTAAGTGATCCCTCCGGTGGCCACCTTTCCTGAACTTCCAGTTGATATTGAGGCCAGTCTACTGTACAGAATCTTTTTAATTTGCTTTTAGTTAGTGGATCTGATCCAAACACTTCCCAATTGGCTAGAATGCATTCTAAGGGTGTACACCATGCCCTGCCTGTACTCTGTCCCTGCCCCATATCCTAGGGTGACACTGGGCGTCCCCAGGTCCTAACAGGCAAAAGGAAAAAATCCAGACAACTGGACTGTTCCTACCTTATCCGAGGGACCGGTTCTGCACCGTCGCCTGCAGCTGCTTCTCCACTGTCCGAGCGCTTTGCACCGTTGTGCCCTCTGGGGTCGATCAAACCGCGTCTTCGCCGAGGCCCCCGATGAAGTCACCGGTGCACGCTGGGCGTCGGTCGTCATCGCGATCCGTCGGCTGCCGAGAGGGGTCCAAGCAAGGCTGATTTTAGGCTCTATGGCCCACCCAGGGACACCAAAAACTGTTGCAGGCACAGACTCTGCCCAAGGCAAGCAACAGTGGTTTGTGCCCAGAGTGATTAGCGCCAATAAACACACCAGGGTGGAGAAGCAAAACACAAGTTTATTTGAGCTCAAAGCTGTGCTGGGAGACTTGGCACGCCTCAGATCCAGCACATCTAATACAAGCAGTTTACCTTTTTATACTTTACTTTTAGCTAAGCCCATCCCTTTTTTTCTCTCTCCCCCTTTTCCCCCTCGTGGCAGTTACATCAAGCAGTTACACTAAACAGTTAATTAAAACTGGAGACTACAAGTCTATCTTGTTAGGTCCACTCTTTTGAATTATGACCTTGTCCTTTCTTCTTTGTGAACCGTTATCTCTTCCCACTCCGCCAAAAGTATGCAAGCCTCATTAGTTCTGCCTTATACTGGTTTGAGCTGTATGGCAACTGATAACGGATGTTGCACCTGGCCTTTTCTATTTATTGGCCTGTTAGGTCAATTAGAGTTTAAACATGGAGGGACTTTTGCTCATCTGAGGCCTAAACAGGGAGATTCCATCTCCTTATTGCCTTTTACCTTTTAAAGTTACTTAGGGCTATGCTTTATGACACCAACACTTGGAGGTGGGGAGGTTGGGCAAACAAAGAGGTAGACTCACAAGCCAGGGGCACAGGGACTGCCCAGACCCAAGGATAGGTTAAGGGAGGTTAGGTCCATCAATGGGTATTAGCCAGGATGGGCAGGGATAGTGTCCCTAGCCTATGGCACTGGCCACTGTTGGAAGAGAGGATACTGGGCTAGATGGACCATTGATCTGACCCAGAACAGTTGTTCTTTTGACCCAGCTGGGGGTTTTGCCAGGGTAACTGAGGCTGTTCCTTGGGTCAGGTCTGTCAAACAATCATCAGTATATGGATATAGAAAAACTGGTTAAAATTTTGTCTCCACTCTCCCTGATACCCAGTTAAAAACTCCATGATGTAACCATGGATATAGCCACCTCCATCCCTGGTCCTTCCACTTAAACAGACAAGACTGACCCAGTGGACACCAGCCAAAGCTGAAGGTCAAGAAAGGAGACATTATGTTGCCAAATGACCAACACAGAGAGAAGTGGAAAGGGACGTGAAGCTATATAACGGTGTATAAGTGTTGAGCAGAGAACATTGAAGAGAAGAGGACCTCTGTGCTGTGTAATAAACTGCGGCTAGTAGCAGATGTTATGGAGTGAGTCATGGGCAATTATACTAAATAATGGCTACCAGATGACATGAGAGTCAAGAACGGGTAAGACTCAGCTATAGCAAGAAGAATCCACTGAGGAAAGGAGAGCAACAGGCTGTCATTCTGGGAAATCAACACTAGAAGGCAGCAGAGTAGAGGATATGGGGGTGGGGTGTCAGACATACTGACAAGTGATCAAGATTTCAGTAGCCAATACAATAATGGGAAAGTTATACTATAAAATGGCCACTAGGTGGCAGCATGTTGTAGGCGTGAGATATAGGCAGCTACTTTCATAAGTGCCCATTAGATGGCAGCATCTCTTGAATACTAATAAAGGGGCAGTGCAAGTACACTATAACTGGCCATCACCTTGGACAGGCATCTCCCAAAGATGTAAGCTGGTGTTTGTCCATATGTAGCGGGGTGACCACCCGCTCCAGCATGGAAGGGGTTGGAAAAGCCCTGCAGAGGGCTGGGCCTGGGCAAGGTAAAATGTTGGCTGATTGGGGGAAGTGGCTGCAGCTGGGGCCATGCCCCAAACCGGGCAACAGGGCCTTCTAAGAAGGGTCAGTCTCCCTCTGCCTGTAGAGGGAGATGGGCCTGGCTGCAGGGAGCTAGAGACATGGTACCTGAGTGGAGCAGGGCTGGGGAACTCCAGCCTGGAAAGCCCCAGGCTGCGGCCTAGCACAAAGCCAACAGGTACTGGGTGTTGCAGGGGCAGCCCAGGGGTAAACAAAGGCAGCAGGTCCAAACCCAGCCTTGCCAGTGATGAGTAGGCTGATACTGCAGTCTGCCCCAGGGCATGGGAAATGGATGATGACTGGCAGTAGCCTGATACTGAGGCGAAGTGGGGATAGTGGGTTGGGGATTCCCCTGGGAGAGGGAGACCCAGAACTGTGCAGGTACTGCCAGGGGGCAGCACCCCAGTTAAAGGGGCACCGGGTTCCAGGGAGGGACACGGGGACCAGAAAACAGGTGGATCACCAGCCTATAGAGGATGCCCCTGGCTGATAAAAGAGATAATTCCCTGAGAGACCAACAAGAGGCTCCGCAGGGGTGAGTCTGCATGTCTACACCATGATCTAAAATATTTTCCTCAAAGGATCCTTGCACAAAAAATGATGTACACTGGGAGTTGTATAATTGCAAGTCACGCTGGGCATTGTTAGCTACAAAGCTTTGGAGGCATAAAATGAACCAAGTGGGAGAAAGGTTGAAGTGGGACCATATTGAAAAGCATGAAGAAAGAATACAAATATGAGAGAGCATTTACACTGATTAAATCGAAGGGGAAGCCCATTTTCCAAAGGTAGATCACATGCACCAGCTCATCAGTGTTCTAAGACAGATCGCAGCAGTTGCTTGTCCATTCAGGTAAATGCAGATGTCTTTGCTGAGCAGATCCGATTTCTACTGAATGATGAAGCCCAATTACCTCAGTGGAAGAAACTGATTCCTGGCCACCAAACCCTGAGAAATAAGAGGTCATCACTCAAAACTTGAGCTGTCCTGTGGTTACAGGTGAGCACCCTCTTCCTGATTGCCTTTCCACTACACCTTCCAAACAGGGGCATGAATGTGCTTTATTAATATTGTTAGTAGGGTTGTTGTAACTGTGTTGGTCCCAGGATATTGGTCCCAGGATATTAGAGACACAAGGTGGGTGAGGTGATATCTTTTACTGGACCAACTTCGGTTGGAGAGAGAGACACGTGAAACCTGGAATAGAATGATGGAAATCAAAACTAAGTGAAACTGATTAAAAGAAACATTACAATAGATTGTTAAGTGGGTAAAGTGTAAGAATGACATTAGGAGGATGAGAGGGAATTTGAAAAATAAATGTATTTAGTTAAAAGTAAATAAACTGTTTTAGTGTATCTGGGTCAGGCAGGTTGCAAGAGAATCTATGAGTCAGCTGAACGCAGGGAATAAACAAGATATAGACATCGCTTAGGTGCTAGGGTTGAGATTTTGAAGCCACTTAGGAATTGAGTGTCCTAATCTCCTATTAGAATTAATGTTGCAATCCTTTAGACATTTTGACAACCTCCTCTCAAATGATTTTTATATCGGTCTTCACCAAAAAGTGTTATGAAGTTATCTGTGCCAGGTCAGCTGTTTTTTTCAGGGAACAGCCTGTCAGAGGCTGAAATATCAAAAGTGCAGATTATTGAACTAACTGGAATTTGGAGTTTCTCTGTGTCGCTCTAGGAGAATGTAGTAATATCAGACCCTAGGGCCATCCTGGCCTGTATTGCTCTCGGAGGGCAGGCAGTACTAGATGTTTCGGAGGCAAATGTAAGAACACTGCAATAGCAGTTCTGGGATAATCTCCCCTCACATGTGTCGTATTGGTCTATAATAGTTAGTTTTGGAATGGTTATTAAACCTCATGGTTTGGAATTTAAGCCAATCTCTATTGTTGCCATTATTATGATAACTCTGGTTATTTATATGGCTATCAGGAACATCCAATCTCTTCTGGAATCTAGTTAAGTCTTTCATATCAATGACTTCCTGTCGCAGTGAGTGTGATGCTCTCAATGGGGATCCAAGAGAGTGAGTGCCAACTCAGAGCAGACAGTTACAAACCAGGGCACAAGCCCCTCATTGGTTGTCAGGTCTAAACTTAGATTTCACCAATCAACTGCACCGAGTGCAAACTCCTCAGGCACTTTAACAGCCTTGAGAGAGTCCCCCCAGAAATTCCCCTTGGCTGCACCGCTCTGTCCTGCCACCCAGGTGAGTGTATCTGTGGTACACGACCCCTTATGCCAAGGATCATGTCAATATTCAGGTTACTCCTGACTTCCCCCAGGTTAATTGCATTTTAGGTCTCACACCAAAGAGGACACTTGGAGCCAATCCTGTTGTGAACTACTGTATTGGAAGATTTATTAAATAGGAAAAGGAAATGAAAGTTATTTACAAAGTTAAAGCAAGGAAACAGGCCCATGAATGAGTCACAGTCTCAAGTTTCCAATGGTAATCAGGCTTCTCTCAGCAGCAAGCTGTATTTGACCTTTAGGAGTAACCCAGGCTAAGCAGCTGGAGATCATTTGCTAATGTGCAGAAACACCCTGCCTCAAGCATCCAATCAGGATAGAGATCCCTAGTTCCTTTCGTTTGGGGTTTTTCTCCCCCTCCTGCCACCTGCTCTGAGCTGCAAACTGAATCCACTTGCATGACTCATCTTCATAGGGAGGAGAGCAGAACAATAAGTCTTTAGTCCTTTTGTTGGTTGCTTCTCAATCCAGTCGCAGGGAGATTACAGCTGTAATATCAACCCATTACCCACCTGGTATTAGGGTGACCCGATGTCCTGATTTGATAGGGACAGTCCTGATATTTGGGGCTTTGTCTTATACAGATGTCTATTAACCCCATCACCTGTCCTGATTTTTGACACTTGCTATCTGGTCACCCGATCTAGTACCGATGGGTTTCCTTTTTCAAGAGAGGCTTCATGTCTGTGGAAGAGCAGCTCTTCACAGTCATTAACGTCCCTCTCCTGTGTGGTGATTCATACTCACAGAAGCTCACTACAACCACTCAAATATTAAATTACAATATGGAACAGATATTACAGGGAAGATTAATGCAGGTAGCAACTGACAAGCATTCAAAAGTTTCCTATAATTCTAATACCCTTATTATTAATGTAACCCTTCTGCCCCTCTGAGTTGCCAGGAACAAGGGCCGGGTTCAGTGTCCAGTGGTTCCGTTTCAATAAAGCAATGGAAAACCAAGTGGAGCCCCCACCAAGTGATCTGGGACAATTACATACCATCCCCCCGAGTGCCTCTATGAGACAATACTTCCCCTCTCGCAAGCACGGAGTCTGAGTGTAGCAAAATCCTTTTAATAAAGGAGGGAAACAATGAGGCATTACATTGGGGAAATACCACAAACAGGATTCATAACACAAACCATGAGCAAAAGACCCACCTCCAAGTAAGTTTGGCAATGTCTTTTTCCCCTCAGGGTCTTAAGTCCAAATCACCCCAAAGTCCAACAACTCAAAAGTCTTTGTCTCTGGTCAGTGCCGTCCCAGTGTTCAAAAGTTCAATTGCAGAGTTTTACACCCCCCAGCATGGGTGGAATTGGGGGTGGGGTGCACATGGTTTGTCAAGGTGCACCTTACGTGGGCCGAGGCCGACTGCCCTGCCTCTCTGTGGAGGTCTGCTGCAGCCTTCCCCACGAACAGCTCTGCTGCTCCAGCTTGTCTGCTCCACTCCTCTTCTCCAACTGTCCCCGCAAACCGCTCAGCTCTGCTCCATTCACTGTTCTGTGGGCTGCTCCAACCATCCCACACGCTGCTCCACTCCACCAGCTGCTCCACTCCACTGTGCTCACCGCTCCAACGATCCTGCAAACTGCTCTGCCAGCCGCTTAGCAATATATCATCAGGCTCCCCCACTAGTTAGCACAGCACTCAGTGATCTCAGCTCAGTAATTTTAGCTCTTTTAGTGGTTTAAGCTCTTAATTATTTCAGCTTGTAGTAGGGGAGCCCCAGTGCACGATTGGCAGAAAATGAACTCAGCTCAGCAGCCTCTAGCTAGACTTCTAATAGAATCAAAATTAGCTCTGCTATTCAAAGTGGAGAGACAGAAGGAGGTGCAATTGATGTGTCAGGCCCTCAAAAGTGGCCCATGCTATCAGGTACACACACCTGCCCCCAATCTCTCTCAATTCAATGGGTTTTGGAACCTGGGTCCCATGTCTACCTAGTATTACTTAGTTGGTGGTGAGACTGTCTGTCATAAAGCAGACTCATAGTCCTTCATTCACATAATCAGGGTAACAACACTTTATTCCTCCTACCGCAATAACTGAGAAATTGGGGATCCCACAGCTTTCAAAGTGACCATTTGGGGCTCACGCTACGTGGAGTGGATGTGCCTATGCAAACAAGATCAGCCCCCTAAGTTCTTTTCCACACTCGCCATAATTCACCACCAGATGTCAGGGTAGAGCTCATCCTGACTCTGCTTACATGAATACTAACCCACAAGTGAGCCAGACTCATTCCTGCTGTGTATCTGTTAGTGTTCTGCTGAGACCGAGGGACCTTGGCATGAGCTAGAACTTGGTCTGCCAGCATCATAGTGAGTGCCACAGTTTAATTACACTTTCGGTGAACAAGTATTTCATTTTATAGATTTTAAGCTGCCCACCTTTTAATTTTGTTGCATGCTCCCCTTGTTCTTGGACTAAGGGGCAGGGGAAACAAAAGACCCCCATTCTATCTTCTCCCCGTTTCTGCAGAAAGAGGACCGTCAAGCTGAGGATCCTGAGTCCTGGCCCCTGAACCCTGAGAAACAAGAGCTCATCACTTCAAGCTTGGGCTGTCTTGTAATTACAGGTGAGCACTATCTTCTTGACTGCATTTCTATATCCCCTTCCAAACAGAGGATTGAATGGAATTTGTGAATGAGGTAATATATTTGTGGGTGAGGTAATATATTTTATTGGGTCAACTTGTGGTAGTGAATGAGAGATGCTTTTGAGCTACACAGAGCTCTTCTTCAGATGAATATGAACCGTTTTAGCCTCACCTTCCCACTGCGGTGCCAGTCAGCGTTCAAAGCACAATTTCAGAGATGGAGTGTGAGATCCATGTCTTGTGACAGGTCCTCAGTTGAGGATCTGGCCCACTGACACAAATTATGCTACCTTGATTTACACCAGCTGAGGATCCAGCTTAGTGTGAGCCCCAATCATAGAATTGTAGAAGTGGAAGGGACCTTGAAAGGTCATCTAGTCCAGTCCCCTGCACTCAAGGCAGAACTAAGTATTATCTAGATATACCCTGAGAGGTGTTTGTACAATCTGCTCCAATGATGGAGATTCCACAACCTCCCTAGACAATTTATTCCAATGTTTAACCACTTTGATAGTTAGGAAGTTTTTCCTAATGTCGAATCTAAACTGCACTTCCTTCAATTTAAGCCCATTGCTCATTGTCCTGTCCTCAGAAGTTAAGGAGAACAATTTTTTCCCCTCCTCCCTGTAACAACCTTTTAAGTACTGGAAAACTGTTTTGTCCCCTCTCAGTCTTCTCTTCTGCAGACTAAACAATCCCATTTTTTTTCAATCTTCCCTCGTAGGTCATGTTTTCTAGTCCTTTCATTATTTTTGTTGCTCTTCTCTGGACTATCTCCAATTTGTCTACATATTTCCTGAAAGTGGTGCACAGAACTGGACACAATACTACAGTTGAGGCCTAATCAGCACAGAGTAGAGTGGAAGAATTACTTCTTGTGTCTTGCTTACAACATCCCAGAATAAGGTTTGCTTTTCTTACAACAGTGATACACTGTTGACTCATATTTAGCTTGTGATCTACTATGATCCCCAGATCCCTTTCTGCAGTACTCCTTCCTTCCGCAGTCTTTTCCCTTTTTGTATGTGTGCAACTGATTGTTCCTTCCTAAGTGGAGTACTTTGCATTTGTCCTTATTGAATTTCATACTTTTTTCATCAGACCATTTCTCTAGTTTGTTCTGACCATTTTGAATTTTAATCCTATCCTCCAAAGCAGTCACAGCCCCTACTGGCTTAGTATTATTCACAGACTTTATAAGCATACTCTCTATGCCATTATCTAAATCATTGATGAAGATATTGAACAGAACCAGACCCAGAACTGATCCCTGCAGGACCCCACTCATTATGCCCTTCCAGCATGACTGTGAACCACTGATAACTACTCTCTGGGAACAGTTTTCCAATCAGTTATGCACCCACCTTATACATCTAGGTTGTATTTCCGGTTTGTTTCTGAGAAGGCCATGTAACACAGTATCAAAAGCCTTACTAAAGTCAAGATATATCACATTTACTGCTTCCCCGCTATCCACAAGGCTTGTTACACTGTCAAAGAAAGCTGTCAGGGCTGGTTTACACTATGGGGGGAAATCGATCTAAGATATGCAACTTCAGCTACGTGAATAACATAGCTGAAGTCAAAGTATCTTAGATTGAATTACCTACCGTCCTCACGGCGCGAGATCAATTTCCACGTCTCCTCATGTCGACTCCACTACCGCTGTTCGGGTTGCTGGAGTTCCAGGATCGAGAGGAGCTCGTGCGGGGATCGATATATCGCGTCTAGATGAGACGCGATATATCGATCCCCGAGAAATTGATTGCCACCTGCCGATACGGCGGGTTGTGAAGACGTAGCCTCAGGCTGGTTTGACATGATTTATTCTTGACAAATCCATACTGACTGTTACTTATCACCTCATTATCTTCTGGTTGTTTGCAAATGGATTGCTTAATTATTTGCTCCATTATCTTTCTGGGTACAGAAGTTAAGCTGACTGGTGTGTAATTCCCCAGGTTGTCCTTATTTCTATTTTTCTAGATGGGCATTATATTTGCCCTTTTCCAGTCTTCTGGAATGTCTCCCATCTTCCATGACTTTTCAATGGGGTAGTGAGTGGTGATAGAGTCTTACTAGCCTGGATCACACATGCCAGATTATTTCTAGACTCTGAGTTCAGGGACAGCATCTTCCCCCCACCACCCCAGTGCCTTTCTTGTTCCTGTATTGTCATCTCACACTCATTATGGAGTGGGGAGGGTCACTCCCAAGTTAGGGCTGCACATCAGTCTGGTTCTGCCCCTTCCTAAGACCCACCATCCAAAGAGCTGTATTTTATTACTGCTACATAGTTAATGTTGGGAAACAGAAAAGGCATTGCCAGTCCCTTACCGTGTAACCATCACAGGAACTAAGGGAGAATTTACTCCACTTCATAAATTATGATAAAGTTATCTCTTGTGAGGGGGTGAAAATTGTTTCTTTTCCTACAGAGAATTGAAAGGCTGAATATACCAGGATATAGTGTTAGATTTATTTCCATTAATTATTACAGAAGATTGGTGCCTACGGACACTAGAGCACATTGGAAATCTCAGTCCAAGATTTCAGTTGATGTATTTATTGATTTTGACTCCTAAGACGTGGTATGATTCTGGCCATTGTCAGAAGTGAAATACAGCATTTAAGCATCATTGTTAAGCTCTGGTTTGTCACTAGATGGTATATGATATGATGGATCAGATCTTTTCTCGGTCTATCAGTATTGGCTACCAGAGAGACGTGTTGTTATAGTAGTCATTGGTATCCCCGTAAAACACCCTTTTCCCCATCAGAGCAATGTTCAGTCCTCAGACTGAGACTCCTGGCACTTTGCTCTGAAATCTACATTTAGTCTTAAAATTTCAGCCTGTACCCAGGACAGAGAGGGAGTTTCTGAATATTTATGGAATTAATTCATGAGATTTGATTAACTTTTAACTCTATGTCCTTCCCTTTCAATCTAGGAAAAGATTTATTGTTCCTAGACTCAACCTATGGCAGACAGACACAGGTTAACCAAATGGCCATCAAAGAATTCACCAGTTCATCCCTTCAGATAACTGCTGGTCTCATTAATGAGAAAGTCCCATTTCTGCAGAATGATGAAAGACAAGAACCTCAGTGCAACTGGAGTCCTGTCTGCCAAACCCTGAAGAGCTCTGTGTCGTGGAAAACTTGTCTCTCACCCACGTAGTTGGTCCAGTAAAAGGTATTACCTCACCCACCTTGTCTAAACCCTGAGAAATAAACCGAGACTTCTAGCACTTTGCTCTGAACTCTACATTTAGGCTTAAAATTTCAGCCTGTAATCAGGACAGAAAGGGGAGTTTCCAAATATTTATGGAATTAATTCGTGAGACTTAACTAACTTTTAACTCTATGTTCTTCCAATTCAATTGCACAAATTGATTTATTGTTCCTGGACTCAAACCATGGCAGACTGAAACTGGGGAAACCAAGCAGCCATCAAAGAAATCATCCTTCTGGGATTCGAGGATCTCCCTGACCTGAAAATTCTTCTCTTCCTGATGTTCCTAGTGATGTACATGGCAACCGTGGCCTGGGACACCCTCATCGTGGTGCTCATTGTGGCTGACCAGCACCTTCACACCCCCATGTAATTCTTCCTGGGCAACTTGTCCTGCCTGGAGACCTGCTACACCTCAACCATCCTGCCCAAGTTGCTGGCCAGTCTCGTGACGGGGGACAAAACTATCTCAGTCAGTGGCTGCATCACACAACTATATTTCTGTAGTTCTCTGACATGTGCAGAGTGCTATCTCCTAGCAGCAATGTCTTATGATCGGTATTTAGCGATATGTAAACCCCTGCACTATTCAGCTCTTATGAATATCAGGTTTTGCGTCCAGTTGACTGCTCGGTCATGGCTAAATGGTTGTTTAGCTGTAATTATCTTAGTCTCATTCCTATCACAGTTATTATTCTGTGGCCCAAATGAAATTGACCATTTCTATTGTGATCCCATCCCACTAATGGAACTTTCCTGCAGTGACACCCACCTGGTCATATTCCTGGCTTTCATAATAGCTTCCATATTCACCCTGCCTCCACTCCTACTAACCCTGACATTCTACATGTGCATCATCTCTACCATCCTGAGAATCCCTTCCACCACTGGGAGACAAAAGGCCTTTTCCACCTGCTCCTCTCACCTGATTGTGGTGACAATTTTCTATGGATCCATAATGATTGTGTACCTGCTACCGAAACGTGATACACTGAGAGACCTGAACAAAGTGCTCTCTCTTTGCTACACAGTCCTGACTCCGCTGGTAAACCCCCTCATCTACAGCCTGAGAAACAGAGAGGTCAAGGAAGCCTTGTGCAAAAGAGTCAGTAAATGGACTTTCACCAAAACGTGCAGATACACGTACATAATAATTCACCAAAATGTGCAGATACACCTACATAATAATGTAACTTGAAGTTTTCAAAGCTGCCTGGGTGATTTCAGCCATTAGCCCCCATTAAAATTAAGTTGAAAACTCCCTTTGAAAATCTCAACACTCAGTGTTGTGCATCTCAGTGGAAGGACCAGGATGTGAGGTGGCCATAATCAGGTTCCCATCATGGAGTTTTTAACTGGGCACTAAGCAGAGTGGGGACCAAATTTTAATCAATTTTTATATCTGTAAAAAAGCCATTTTTGATCAAAATAAATGTTTGGACAATAAAAATAGTAACTCCTAATGCAGCATATGTGGGGACGTAAGCCTAGGAAATATGCCACCCCTGCAATTGTGCTTATTGCCAGCATAGTCCTCTGTAAATCGACCACCTTCACTGCACTCACAGGCCAGACAGAAATAACCAAGCCCCAGCAGTGATCTCTGGACACTTCACTAGGAACAGCCTCATAGCTCTTATCTGAGCTAAGCCCTGCTTGTGACCAGCTCCAGTTAAGGAACTGCTCACTGGGCCCTTAAAGGCGGGGAGGTTGGGCAACCACAGAGAAGTATATGCACGTTAGGTCCACTGGGATTGTCTCCAGACCCAGCTGTGGTTTTGCCAGGCACACATAGAACTGAGGCCACTTTTGTGGTTGGATCTGTCAAACCATCACTGATGAAGGACTCTGCCTGCAGCTCTTCAGGGCAGCTGCTGCTCTTCTGCCACCAACTGCACAGAGAAGTTCAAAGGGAGGGGACCTGTTACAATCAGTGCCCCCAGACCTCACTGCAACAAACGCATGTCCCGAGAGGTCTAGTTCTCAGGACACTGTGTCTAGTCAGCCCCAGGTGCCTTACAAAGCTTCTGCCTACCAACGGACAGAGCTCCTGTGATTCCTAGCATGGCAGCGCTGGCTCAGTCACACGGAGCATGTCAGGGTTTGGCCAGAGGTAGGGGACCTGGGCAATGGTGAGAGAACCGTAGGGCTCCAACACAATGGAAAGGATTTTCCAAGGGACCTAATGGAGTTAGGCACCCAAATCACTTTGAAAAGGGAGTTGGACTCTTAACTTCCATAGACGCCTCTGAGAATCTCAGCCAGAAGAGCAATGGGAACTCTGTCATGGTAGATTCAATCTATGCATTTCCATTGGAAGCAGACCCCACAACAACACAAATGCATTGAATGGAAGGGAAACAACTGCTAATACTTTGAAAGCTGCTGCTGGTGTATGTGCTCCCGTAGCCACTAATGTTGCAATCATGATGTTGTGTGATTGGTTCCTAGTAGCTATAATTTGGAACAGTACACATCTAGCAATAGGTAAGGAATGAGGAGGGATGAGATTATGCTGTGTAGGGCCACACAGGGCAGAGGAATGGGATAGGTGTAGCAGTGCTGCCCAGTGGACAGCAGGAAGGGCAAGAAAGGAGATGTTATGTTGCCAAATGACCAACCAAGGGAAGTGGAAAGGGAGGTGAAGCTGTATCATGGTGTATAAATGGTGAGTAAAGAGCACTGAAGAGAAGAGGACCTTTGTGCTGCGTAATTAACTGTGGATAATAGCAGATGTTAAGTAGTGAGAAATGGGCTTTTATATGAATAATGGGCACTAGGTGACATAAGAGACAAGAATGGGAAAGCAAAGAGAAGAATGCCCTACAGGAGAAAAAAGTAACAGGCTGTCATGCTGGGAAATGGACACTAAATGGCAGCAGAGTAGAGGAAGTGAGGAGTGGAGGGGGGAGGTCAGAAGTACTGGTTCATGACCAATAGATTGCAGTGTCCAATACAATAATGGGAAAGTGGGTAGCAACAAGCTGTAAGGCTGAGACATAGGCAGCTATTTTCAAAAATGCCCACTAGATGGCAGCATATCTTGACTACTCATAAAGGGGCGGTACAAGTACAGGAGAACTTCAGAGTTAGAAGCACTTAGGGAATGGAGGTTGTTCCTAACTCTGAAATGTTCATAACTGAACAAAACATTATGTTGGTTCTGTCAAAAGTTTTCAGCTGAACATTGACTTTATGCAGCTTTGAAACTTTACTATGCAGAAGAAAAAGGCTGCTTTTAACCATCTTAATTTAAATGAAACGCACAGAAAGTTTCCTTTCCTTGTCAAATCTTTTCTTTTTAAGTGTTTCCTTTATTTTTTTTAGTAGTTTACATTTAAAACAGTACTGTACTGCATTGGATTTAATTTTTATTTTTAGTTTTGGTCTTTACTGCTGCTTGAGTGCATAATTCTGGTTCCAAATGAGGTGTGTGGTTGATTGGTCAGTTCGTAACTCTGAGGTTCTACTGTACATTATAACAGCCCATCACCTTGGACAGGCATCTCCCAAGAATGGAAAATATAAAATATATATAAAATATATTATAAAATATATAAAATATTTTCCACAAAAGATCGTTAGACTAAAAAATGATGTGCAATGGGACTTGTATAATTGCAAGTCACATGGGGTATTGTTAGCGACAAAGCTTTGGAGACACAAAATGAAGCAAGTGGGAGAAAGGTTAAAATGAGACCATGTTAAAAAGCTTTGAAGACAGAATGCAAATACGAGGGAGCATTTACACTTTGTAAATCAAAGGGGAAGCCCCTTTCCCAAATAAAGATAAAATGCACCCGTTCATCTCTTTAGGTCACTGCAGGTCTCTTCACTGAGAAAATCCAGTTCCTGTAGAAAGAGGAGAGACAAGAACCTCTGTGAGGATCATGAATCCTGGCAGCCAAGCCTTGAGAAACAAGAGCCCATCACTTCAAGCTTGGATTGTCCTGTGGTTTCAGGTAAGCACTGTCTTCCTGATTGCATTTCCATAGCACTTTGAAACAGGGACATGAACGTGCTTTGTGAATATTAGAGGGACAAGGTGGGCGAGATAATACCTTTTATTGGACCAACTCCTGTTGGTGAATGAGAGAAGTTTTCAAGCTACACCGAGCTCTTCTTCAAGTGAATATTAACAGTTTTGGCCTCTCCTTCTCACCGCAGTGCCAGTCAGCATTCATAGCACCTTTTCACAGAGATGGAGCTTGAGATCCATGTCTTGTGACAGGTCCTCAGTTGGGGATCTGCCCCACTGACAAAAATGGAGCTGCCTTGATTTGCACCAGCAGAGGATCTGGCTCAGTGTGCCCCAAATGGGGTGGCAAGTGGTAAAAGAGTTTTATTACCCTGAATCATGCATGCCAGATTGTCTCTAGACTCCAAATTCAGGGACGGCATCTCACCCCTCCAGTGCCTTTCTTGTTCCTGTATTATCATCCCACAATCATTATGGCATTGGGAGGGTAACTCCCCAATTAGGGTTGCACATCAACCTGCTTTTATCCCTTCCTAAGAGTCACCGTACAAAGAGCTGGTTTTTTTTACTGCTACATAGTGAACGTCAGGAAACAGAAAAGGCACTGCCAGTCACATACCATGTCACCATCACCACCACAGGAACTAAGGGAGAATTTACTTCACTTCATAATTTATGGCATAAACTGATCGATTGTGAGGGGTAGAAAATTGTTCCTTTTCCAACAGGGCACTGAAATGCTGAATATGCCAGGACAGATTTGTAGAATTAGTATAAATAAATCTAACAGAGGATCAGTGACTAAGAACTCTAGACCGCATTGAAAAAACTCAGTCCAAGATTTTAGTTGTTTGATTTTGACTCCTAAGACACTGCGTGATTCTGGTCATTGCCAGAAATGAAATATAGCATTTAAGCATCATTGTTAAGCTCTAAGATGTCATTAGAAGGGATATCATGTAGATAAAGAAATAGTCTGATCCGCTATATCAGTACTCAGCTACCAGAGATATGGGTTGTTACAGTAGTGATTGCTGTGATCATGGCACAGGCTGGTCTACATGGATACAAATGTTCGGTTCTCAAATTGAGACTTCTGGCACTTTGGTTTGAACTCTACATTTAGGTTTGAAATTTCAGCCTGTTTTCAGGACAGGAAGGGGAGTTTCCAAATAGTGATGGAAATCACAAGACTTGATTAATTTTAAGTCTATATTCTTCCAATTCAATTGCACAGGGTGTTCTATTGTTCCTGAGCTCAAACCATGGCAGGCAGAGACTGGGGAAACCAAACAGCCATCACAGAATTCATCATCCTGGGATTCAGGGATCTCCCTGACCTGCAAATTCCTGTCAAACCCTCTTATCTGGTGTTAGGCCAGGATATGCCTGGGCTAATCTCCTGGAGTGTGTTCACACACATACCCAATGTCTGTTGCCTTTTGGGAGTACCTGTGTGTTAGCACACTAGTAACACCTTTGCCTAGGTCATGTATTGGACAGTGAACTTGTAAGCATCTGCCATAATACATGGCCTGACTTTGGTTCATGGCATGGCTGGACTTTGCTGACTATGGTTCAGGCCTCAGGTCTTATACCAGGCCCAGTGCACCAAGCTCTCTCTCTCAACTACGCAAACCAACCACCTCCACTGAACTCACACAGGTCAGATGCAATCCGCTAGGCCCAGCAGTGAGCCCTGGACACGTCACCAGGAATAGCTTCAAAGCTCTTATCTTGGCTACGCCTGGCTGTGACCAGCTCCAGCAAAGCAATAGCTCCAGGCTCACTGGGCCCTTGGAGGTGGGAAGGTTGGGCAAACAAAGAGGTAGACTAACAAGCCAGGGGCACAGGGACTGCCCAGACCCAAGGATAGGTTAACGGAGGATAGGTCCATCAATGGGTATTAGCCAGGATGGGCAGGGGTAATGTCCCTAGCCTATGGCACTGGCCACTGTCAGAAGACCGTTGAGCAGAGAGCACTGTGGAGCGTAATGAACTGTGGCTAGTAGCAGATGTTATGGAGTGAGTTATGGGTTGTTAGTTATACTAAATAATGGCTACCAGGTGACATGAGAGTCAAGAACGGGTAAAAGCAGCAAAGAATCCTGTGGCACCTTATAGACTAACAGACGTTTTGGAGCACGGGTAAGAGTCAGCTATAGCAAGTAGAATCCGTAGAGGAAAGGAGAGCAACAGGCTGTCATTCTGGGAAATCGACACTACATGGCAGCAGAATAGAGGAAATGAGAAGGGGAGTGTCAGAAATACTGGCTGGTGATCAAGATTTCAGTAGGCAATACAATAATGGGAAAGTTATACTGTAAAATGTCCACTAGGTTGAAGCATGTTGTAGGCGTGAGATATGGGCAGCTACTTTCAAAAGTGCCCATTAGATGGCAGCATCTCTTGAATGCTAATAAAAGGGCGGTGCAAGTACATTATAACTGGCCATCACCTTGCACAGGCATCTCCCAAAAATGTATGCTGGTGTTTGTCCATGTGTAGCGGGGTGACCACCTGCTCCAGCCTGAAAGGGGTTGGAAAAGCCCTGCAGAGGGCTTGGGCTGGGCAAGGTAAAACGCTGGCTGATTGGGGGAAGTGGCTGCAGCTGGGGCCATGCACCAAATTGAGCAACAGGGCCTTCTAAGAAGGCCAGGGAAGCCAGAAGGGTCAGTCTCCCACTGCCTGTAGGGGGGGGTGGGCCTGGCTGCAGGGAGCTAGAGACATGGTACCTGAGTGGAGCAGGGCTGGGGAACTCCAGCCTGGAAAGCCCCAGACTGCAGCCTAGCACAAGGCCAACAGGTACTAGGTGTTGCAGGGGGCAGCCCAGGGGTAGGCAAAGCCAGAGGGTCCAAACCCAACCTTGCTAGTGATGAGTAGGCTGATACTGCAGTCTGCGCCAGGGTGTGGGCACTAGATGATGACTGGCAGTAGCCTGAAACTGAGGCGAGGTGAGGATAGTGGATTGGGGGTTCCCCTGGAAGGGGGAGACCCAGAACTGTGGGGGTACTGCCAGGGGCTAGCACCCCAGTTAAAGGGGCACCGGGATCCAGGAAGGGACACAAGGACCAGAGAACAGATGAATCACCAGCCTGCAGAGGATGCTCCTGGCTGGTAAAAGAGTTAATTCCCTGAGAGACCAGCAGGACGCGCTGCAGGGGTGAATCTGCATGTCTACACATGATCTAAAATATTTTCCACAAAGGATCCTTACACAAAAAATGATATACAATGGGACTTGTATAATTGCAAGTCACGCTAGGCATTGTTAGCTACAAAGCTTTGGAGGCACAAAATGAACCAAGTGAGAGAAAGGTTGAAGTGGGACCATATTGAGAAGCATGAAGAAAGAATACAAATATGAGAGAGCATTTACAGTTATTAAATCGAAGGGGAAGCCCATTTTCCAAAGGTAGATCACATGCACCAGCTCATCAATGTTCTAAGATAGATTGCAGCAGTTGCTCATCTATTCAGGTAAATGCAGGTGTCTTTGGTGAGGAGATCCAATTTCTACTGAATGATGAAACCCAATTACCTCAGTGGAAAAAACCGAGTCCTGGCCACCAAACCCTGAGAAATAAGAGGTCATCACTCAAAACTTGAGCTGTCCTGTGGTTACAGGTGAGCACCCTCTTCCTGATTGCTTTTCTACACCACCTTCTAAATAGTGGCATGAATGTACTTTGTGAATATTGTTAGCAGTGTTGTTGTAACTGTGTTGGTTCCAGGATATTAGAGACACAATGTGGGTGAGGTGATATCTTTTACTGGACCAACTTTGGTTGCAGAACGAGGTGAAGCATGGTATAGAATAATGGAAATCAAAACTAAGTGAAGCTGATAAAAGGAACATTAAAATGCGTTGTTAAATGGGTAAAGTGTAAGAACGAAATTAGGAGGATGAGAAGGAATTTGAAAAATGTTTTTAGTTAAAAGTAAATAAACTGTTTCACCGTATCTGAGTCTGTCAGGTTGCAAGAGAATCCATGAGTCAGCTGAACCCAGGGAATAAACAAGATATAGACATTGCTTAGGTGCTATGGTTGAGATTTTGAAGCCACCTAGGAATTGGGTGTCCTAATCTCTTATTAGAATTAATGTTGCAATCCTATAGACAGTTTGACAACCTCCTCTCAAATGATTTTTGTATCGATCTTCACCAAAAAGTGTTACGAAGTTATCTGTGCCAGGTCAGCTGTTTTTTTCAGGGAACAGCCTGTCAGAGGCTGAAATATCAAAAGTGCAGATTATTGAACTAACTAGAATTTGGGGTTTCTTTGTGTTGTTCTATGAGAATGTAGTAACATACATAGGAACTGCCCGATTAGATCAGACCCAAGGGCCATCCTGGCCAGTATTGCTCTCTGAGAGCAGGCAGTACTAGATGTTTCAGAGGTAAATGTAAGAACACTGCAATAGCAGTTCTGGAATAATCTCCCCTCACATGTGTTGTGTTGGTCTATAATAGTTAGTTTTGGAATGGTTATTAAACTTCATGGTTTGGAATTTAAGCCAAACTCTATTGTTGCCATTATTATGATAAGTCTGCATATTTATATGGCTATCAGGAACAACCAATCTCTTCTGGAATCTAGTTAGGTCTTTAATATCAGTGACTTCCTGTGACAGTGAGTGTGATGCTCTCAGTGGGGATGTAAGAGTCTGAGTGCCAAACTCCAGACAGACAGTTACAAACCAGGGCACAAGCCCCTCATTGGTTGTCAGGTCTAAACTTAGATTTCACCAAACAACTGCACCGAGTGCAAACTCCTCAGGCACTTTAACAGCCTTGAGAGAGTCCCCCCAGAACTTCCCCTTAGCTGCGCTGCTTTGTCCTGCCACCCAGCTGAGTGTATCTGTGTTACATGCCCCCTTACAGCAAGGATTACAGCAATATTCAGGTTACTCCTGACATCCCCCAGGTCAATTGCACTTTAGGTCTCACGCCAAAGAGGACACTTGGAGCCAATCCTATAGTGAATTACTGTATAGGAAGATTTATTAAATAGGAAAAGGAAATGAGATATTTACAATGTTAATGCAAGCAAACAGACCCATGATTGAGTCACAGTCTCAGGTTTCCTAAGGTAACACAGCCTTCTCTCAGCAGCAAGCTGCATTTGACCTTTAGGACTAACTCAGGCTAAGCAGATGGGGATCTCTTGCTAATGTCTAGAAACATCCTGCTCCAAGCGTCCAATCCACATAGAGATCCCTAGTTCCTTTTGCTTGGGGTTTTCATCCCACTCCTGCCATCTGCTCTGACCTGCAAACTCAATTCACTTCCATGACTCATCTTCATAGGGAGGAGAGCAGAACACTAAGTCTCTAGTCCTTTTGTTGATTGTTTCTCAGTTCAGTTGTAGGGAGATTACAGCTGCAGTATCCACCCATTGCCTACCCGGTATTAGGGTGACCACATGTCCCATTCTATAAGGACAGTCCCGATATTTGGGGCTTTGTCTTAGGCCTGGTCCACACTACGCAGTGAAATCGATTTTAACAGCGTTAAATCGATTTAACTCTGTACCCGTCCACACTACAATGCACTTTAAATTGATTTAAAGGGCTCTTAAAATCGATTTCTGTACTCCTCCCCAACGAGAGGAGTAACGCTAAAATTTATATTAGCATACCGATTTAGTGTTAGTGTGGCCGCAAATCGAAGTTATTGGTCTCCGGGCGGTATCCCACAGTGCACCAGTGGCCGCTCTGGACAGGTAACTGAACTCTAATGCACTGGACAGGTATACAGGAAAAGCCCCGCGAACTTTTGAATTGCATTTCCTGTTTGGTCAGCGTGGAGCTCTCATCAGCACAGGTGACCATGCAGAGCTCATCAGCACAGGTAACAATGCAGTCTTCTGAGAATAGAAAAAGAGCTCCCGCATGGACCGCACGAGAGGTACTGGATCTTATTGCTATATGGGGAGAGGATTCAGTGCTATCAGAACTGCCTTCCAAAAGACGAAATGAAAAAACTTTTGAAAAAATTTCCCATACCATGAGGGAGAGAGGCCACACCAGGGACTCAGTGCAGTGCAGAGTGAAAGTTAAGGAGCTCAGACAAGCCTACCAGAAAACCAAAGCAGCAAACGGCAGATCCGGATCAGGGCCAAAAACATGCCGGTTCTACGCTGAGCTGCATGCAATTTTAGGGGGCTGTGCCACCACTACCCCCCCCCTTGTCCGTGGATTCCGAGGTGGGGTTTATAATCTCAACCATGGATGAGGATTCAGCGGAGGGAGAAGATGACGAGGAGGAAGAGGAGGAAGAGCTTGCAGAGACCACACAGCACTCCATTCTCCCCAACAGCCAGGAGCTTTTTGTGGCCCAGATGGAATTACTGTCCCTGCCCTCCCAAGCCACTAGCCCAGACAGTGAAGCCTTGGAAGCGACCTCTGGTGAGTGTACCTTTGTAAATATAAAACATAGTTTAAAAGCAAGCGTTTTTTAATGATTGATTTGCCATGAGTGTTTGGCATGCATTAGCAGGCATTAAAGTTACTGGAACAGTTTGTTAACATGTCTGGGGATGGAGCGGAAATCTTCCAGGGACATCTCCATGAAGCGCTCCTGAAGGTACTCCAAAAGCCTTTGCAGAAGGTTTCTGGGCAAGGCAGCCTTGTTCCGTCCACCATGGTAGGACACTTTACCATGCCATGCATGTCGCAAGTAATCTGGTATCATTGCATGACAAAGCCTAGCTGCGTATGGTCCCGGTGATTGCAGGCATTCAAGAAACATCCGTTCTTTATCTCGCTCTGTTATCCTCAGCAGAGTGATATTGTTCATGATAACCTGGTTGAAATTAAGGTATTTTATTAAGGGGACAGAGCTGGCCATTCCTACTGGGCTGCTTGACTGTTGCTTAAAAGAAATTCTTCTGTGCAGGTAGCCAAGCGGGGGGAGGGGAAGGGGGTTAATGGTGCTGAGCTTTATAGCGTTTGGCCAGCAGGAATCTTCCCAACTACCAGCCACGTGGTGAGGGGGTGGGGGGAGGAGAAAGGGGGGGTGATTAGCAGTGATCTGCCATTATAACAGCCATGCGGTGGGGGGAGGGGTAAAGCAATTCCAGTGTTAGGGTTAGGGTTTGGCGTCTGCTGCTCCTTGTAAAAGCAGCAGCACAGGGAGAAGCTGTATGTCTTACCATGACCGCATGCAAGCTGAATTGTGATACCCGAACCTGCATCTGTGTTGATCTGTTACACCACAGCCGCAGGCACTCAATACTAAAAGAATCCAAATGCGACCTTATAGTGAAATCACATGTGCTATGTAAGGTGAATAGTGTTGTTCACTGTGAAAGAGTATAACCATTGTTCTGTGAAATGTATCTTTTATAATCCTTCTATCACTATTTTCCCCCACTCATGCAGCTGCAAATTTTTCAAGCCTCCCTACTCCGTCCCGAAGGCTAGCTCAGATAAAGCGGAGGAAGAAGAGGACACGAGATGAAATGTTCACAGAAATCATGGCAGTAACCCGCAATGAAAGAGCTCATCTGAGGGAGTGGAAGGACGTGGTAGCAAAGGAAAGGAAAGATGCTAGTGAATGTGAGGACAGGAGGGACCAACGTGAGGATAGGAGGGACCAACGTGAGGATAGGAGAGATGCTCGAGATGAGAGGTGGCGGCAGGAAGATCAGTGGTGGCGGGATGCAACGCTGGAGCTGCTGCGTGATCAAACTGACATCCTCCGACATCTGGTGGATCTTCAGGAAGAGCAGCAGCGTCACAGAGTGCCGCTCCAGCCCATGTTTAACCACCCTCAGTACTCACCATGTTCCATATCTTCCACACCCAGACGTGTAAGAACGCGTGGGGGAAGGCTTTCTGCACCTGCCCAGTCCACCCCCGTGGACAGTCCAACCAAAAAGCTGTCATTACATTGAAATGTCCTTAATGGCCTTTTTCTTCCCTCCTATCCTCCTCCCAAACCATACCTGGGATACCTTGTTAATTCTCTGCCTCTTTTTATTATTACATGCTTCTTAAACGATAGAAACTTTATTTCCATAAGCAAGCTGTAATCGAAGGGAGAGAGTGGGTTGCTTACAGGGAATGACTTTTAATAAAGAATACATGCTTTTTAAACAATAGTAACTTCATTTCCAGAAGCAAGCTCTAATCAAAGGGGAAGGGTGGGTTGCTTACAGGAGGAGTCAATAAAGGGGGGGGAGGTTCATGAAGGGGAAACAAACACAACAGTCACACCGTACCCTGGTCCGTGATGAAACTCGTTTTCAAGGCTTCTCTGATGCGCACCGCTTCCTGGTAAGCTCTTCTAATCGCCCTGGTATCTGGCTGCGCGTAATCAGAGGCCAGGTGATTTGCCTCAGCCTCCCACCCCGCCATAAAGGTCTCCCCCTTACTTTCACAGAGATTGTGGAGCACACAGCAAGCAGCAATAACAAAGGGGACATTGGTTTGGCTGAGGTCTGAGCGAGTGAGTAACGTTCTCCAGCGGGCTTTTAAACGGCCAAATGCACATTCTACCACCATTCTGCACTTGCTCAGCCTGTAGTTGAACAGCTCCTGACTACTGTCCAGGCTGCCTATGTATGGCTTCATGAGCCATGGCATCAAGGGGTAGGCTGGGTCCCCCAGGATAACTACAGGCATTTCAACATCCCCAACTGTTATTTTCTGGTCCGGGAAGTAAGTACCTTGCTGCAGCCATTTAAACAGAGCAGTGCTTCTGAAGACGCGAGCGTCATGAACCCTTCCTGGCCATCCCACGTGGATGTTGGTGAATCGTCCCTTGTGATCCACCAGTGCTTGCAGCACTATTGAAAAGTAACACTTGTGGTTTATGTACTGGGTGCCCTGGTGCTCCGGTGCCAAGATAGGGATATGGGTTCCATCTATCGCCCCACCACAGTTAGGGAATCCCATTGCAGCAAAGCCATCCACTATGACCTGCACGTTTCCCAGAGTCACAACCTTTCGTAGCAGCAGCTTAATGATTGCTTTGGCTACTTGAAACACAGCAGCCCCCACAGTAGATTTTTCCGCTCCAAATTGATTCCCAACTGACCGGTAGCTGTCTGGCATTGCAAGCTTCCAGAGGGCTATTGCCACTCACTTCTCCACTGTGAGGGCTGCTCTCATCCTGGTATTATGGCGTTTCAGTGCAGGTGAAAGCAAGTCACAAAGTTCAAAGAAAGTGCTCTTACGCATGCGAAAGTTCTGCAGCCACTGCGAATCGTCCCACACCTTCAAAACTATGCGGTCCCACCAGTCTGTGCTTATTTCCTGGGCCCAAAATCGGCGTTCAATGGGTAGAACCTCCCCCATTACCATCAAGAACTCCAAAGCGTGGGGGCCCGCAGTTAGGGAGAAATCAGTATCCATGTCCTCATCACTCTCGTCGCCGCGCTGCCGTAGCTGCCTCCTCCTCTCCTGCATTTGCAGTTCATGGTTTACCATAGACAGCACGAGAATGCGTGAGGTGTTTACAACGTCCACGATCGCGCTACTGAGCTGAGCAGGGTCCATGCTTGCTGTGCTATGGCGTTTGCTCAGTTCACCCAGTAAAAAAGGCATGAAATGGCTGTCTGCTGCTTTCAGGAAGGGAGGAGTGAGGCTGTACTCAGAACCACCTGCGACAATGATTTTTGCCCCATCAGGCACTGGGGTAGTAACCCAGAATTCCAAGGGTCAGGGAAGACTGTGGGAACTATGGGATAGCTACGGGATAGCTACCCACAGTGCAACGCTCCGGAAATCGATGGTAGCCTAGGACCATGGACGCACACCGCCAAATTAATGTGCCTAGTGTGGACGCATAAAATCGACTTTATAATATCTGTTTTATAAAACCGGTTTAAGTTAATTCGAAATTATGCTGTAATGTAGACGTACCATTATACAGGTGTCTATTAACCTCCTGCACTCCCATCTCCTGTCCTGATTTTTCACACTTGCTATCTGGTCACCCTATCTAGTACTGATGGGTTTCCTTTTTCAGGAGAGGCTTAAGTTCTGTGGAAGAGCAACTCTTCACACTCATGAACATCCATCTTCTGTGTGGTGATTCACACTCACAGAAGCTCACTAATACCACTCAAATACTAAATTGCAATATGGAACAGACATTACAGGGGAGATTAATGCAGGCAGCAACTGACAAGCACTAACAGAGTCTGAACATTAAACACTGTTTTATAATTCTAGTACCAATTTTATTAATATTAATCCACAAGTGAGCCAGACTGATTCCCCTTTCTATCTGTTAGTGTCCTGCTGAAACAGGGAGGACCTTGGCATGAGCTAAAACTTGATCTGCCAGCATCCATGTGAGTTCCACAGTTTAATTACAATTAGAGTGAACAAGTATTTCATTTTATAGATTTTAAGTTGCCCACTGTGTGTTTGGGGGGCAATGACTCACCAGCACGGTGCCTCCTGCAGGTTGTCTCAGGAATTAGCTCTTCCAGCCCAGAGTGCCCTCTGCAGGCTGGTGTCTCGCCTGCCGCAAGCCCCCATATTCCTCTCGGACCTCGGTGCCTCTTTATCTGGGGGTACTGTCCCCTGACAGTGCCCCCACACTCTGGGTTCCCCCCTCAAGGGAACCTCCATTCTCTGTCCCCACCTTGCCTCAGTGGCTACTGCCAGTCATTGTGTATACCCCACTCCCTGGGGCAGACTGCATTCTGTAAACCACTCATCATCGGCAAGGGGGTTAGGACCTGCTGGCTTTGCCTATCTCTGGGCTGACTCTCTGCAGCTCTAGTACCTATTTGGCCCTTTTAGCAAGGCCTGCAGCCTGGGTTTTACCTGTCTGGAGTTCCCCAGTTCCCTCTGCCCTTCCCCAGTCCTGCTCCACCACAGGTGCCTGTCTCTGCTCCCAGGCAGCCAGGTTCTTCTCTCTCAAGAAGTTAGAGAGAGTGAGTGTTTTGCTTCTGGCTCACAGCCCTCTTATAAGGGCCAGCTGGGCCGTGATTGAGCTGGCCACAGCTGTGGTCAGCGACTCACTCAGCTTCCCCAGCTGTTCTTAATCTCTTTTACCCAGGCGCAGCCCTCTCCAGGACTGCTTTTAACCTCTTCAGGGCAGGAATGGGGCAGCCGTCCCACTACACTCACCTTTTAATTTTGTTGTATGTTCCCCTTGTTCTTGGAGTAAGGGGCATGGAAAATAGAAGTTCCTCATTCTACCTTCTGCCAGTTTCCACAGAAAGAGGAGCATCAAGAACCTGAGCTGAGAATCCTGAGTCCTGGCTGCTGAACCCTGAGAAAAAAGAGCTCATCACTTCAAGTATGGTTGTCTTGTAGTTACAGGTGAGCACTGTCTTCCTGACTGCATTTCTATACTACCTTCTGAACAGGGGCATGACTTTGATTTGTGAATATTAGAGAGACTAGGTGGGTGAGATAATATCTTTTATTGGAAAAACTTTTGGTGGTGAACGAGAGATGCTTTTGAGCTACACAGAGCTCTTCTTCAGATGAATATGAACCGTTTTAGCCTCACCTTCCCACTGCGGTGCCAGTCAGCGTTCAAAGCACAATTTCAGAGATGGAGTGTGAGATCCATGTCTTGTGACAGGTCCTCAGTTGAGGATCTGCTCCACTGACACAAATGAAGCTACCTTGATTTACACCAGCTGAGGATCTGGCTTAGTGTGAGCCCCAATCATAGAATCAGAGAACTGGAAGGGACCTCGAGAGGTCATCTAGTCCAGTCCCCTGCACTCAAGGCAGTACTAAGTATTATCTAGGCCAGTGGTTCTTAACCTGGGGTGCATGCACCACCTGGGGGTGTGAGATGCCCTTTCTGGGGATGCCAGATTTTTTTAGAAGGTAAATCATTGAAAACACAAGTTAAGCACAGGCACGTAAGTACAACTACTTTATTTCATCAAACCTATGTATTTATTAACATTATACATTTATTAACGATTATTATAATATAAAAACAAAAAATATTTTCAGGTTTTTAAGCTAATTGTAGTAAAATTATTGAGACAATGAAACTTGAGAATATCTTGTGTGCTCAACTAGCACTATTTCCACAACTGGCGAAGACAGCGCTGGAGATGATTGTGCCATTTGTGACTTCCGTCACTCTTACATGTCAAAACAAAGGCCAGAAACTGCCTAATTGCAAGTGATGACATGTGTGGCTATTGCAAAAAAAGTTCCTTGTTTCTCACACATCATTGAACAAAAGCAACAGCAGAAGAGTCACTGAGCTTGTAAACTTAAAAAAAGTGTGTAATTTTTCATGTATTCTTAACTTTACTGCAAAATTAAAATAAATATATAATTCTCTTTCATTCTATAGTTATGATACATCTAGGCTTAAAGAACTGACCTACTTCAGTGATTTTTCATACGAGGTGCAAGAATATATATTGAGAACCAACGGGGTGCAGGCTGCAGTAAAGGTTAAGAACCACTAATCCAGACAATCCCTGTGAGGTGTTTGTCCAATCTGCTCTTAAAAATCTCCAATGATGGAGATTCCACAACCTCCCTTTGCAATTTATTCTAGTGCTTAACCACTCTGACTGTTAGGAAGTTTTTCCTGATGTCGAACCTTAACTACCATTGCTGAAATTTAAGACCATTGCTTTTTGTCCTATCTTCACAGGTTAAGGAGAACAATTTTTCTCCCTCCTCCTTGTAGCAACCTTTTAAATACTTGAAAACTGTTATGTCCCCTTTCAGTCTTCTCTTCTTCAGACTAAACAAAAACAATTTTTTCAAACTTCCTTCATAGGTCATGTTTTCTATACCTTGAATTATTTTTGTTGCTCTTCTCTAAACGTTCTCCAATTTGTGCACATTCTTCCTGAAATTTGGCTCCCAGAACTGGATACAATACTCCAGTTGAGGCCTAATCAGAGCAGAGTAGAGCAGAAGAATTACTTCTCGTGTCTTGCTTACAACACTCTTGCTAATACATCCCAGAATGAGGTTTGCTTTTGTTTTTTTGCAACAGTGTTACACTGACTCATATTTAGCTTGTGATCCACTATGACCCCCAGATCCGTTTCTGCAGTACTCTTTACTAGGCAGTCATTTCCCATTTTGTATGTGTGCAACTGATTGTTCCTTCCTAAGTGGAGTACTTTGCATTTGTCCTTATTGAATTTCATCTGATTTACTTTAGATCATTTCTTCAGTTTGTCCAGATCATTCTGAATTTTAATCTTAACCTGCAAAGCACTCGCAACCTCTCCCAGATTGGTATCATCCATAAACTTTATAAGCGTACTGTCTGTGCCATTATATAAATAATTGATGAAGATATTGAATAGAACCAGACCCAGAACAGATCCCTGCGGGATCCAACTCGTTATGCCCATCCAGCATGACTGTGAACTGCTGATAACTGCTCTCTGGGAAAAGTTTTCCAATCAGTTATGCACCCACCTTATAGTAGCTCCAGCTAGGTTGTATTTCCCTAGTTTGTTTATGAGAAGGTCATGCGAGACAATATCAAAAGCCTTACTAAAGTCAAGATATACCACTTTTACCACTTCCCGCCATCAACAAGGCTTGTTACTCTGTCAGAGGAAGCTATCAGATTGGTATGAATCAGTTTGTTCTTGACAAATCCATACTGACTGTTACTTATCACCTCGTTATCTTCTAGGTGTTTGCAAATATATTGCTTAATTATTTGCTCCATTATCTGTCTGGGTACAGAAGTTAAGCTGATTTGTCTGTAATTCCTCAGGTTGTCCTTATTTCCCTTTTTATAGATGGGCACTATATTTGCCCTTTTCCAGTCCTCTGGAAAGTCTCCCATCTTCCATGACTTTTCAATGGAGTGGTGAGTGGTGATAGAGTCTTACTAGTGTCGTGGAAAATGACCACCACCGAGTTGAGTTGATCAGACAGCCTGAGGCTCCTTTATTGATTAATCAGAGAATACATGCATATGCACGGAGAGACGACTAGTCCTCTAGCAAGAGGTAAGTCGCTCTGCCCTACAGCAGTGATACCTGGGTTTATATAGCCAAAAACCACAAATTACCATATGAACTTATACATCCGAGGATACCATATTTGGTTAATACAATGACATCTTCTAACCATCTGCTAAAAACAACTACTATTAATATACCGGTTATGAGCTAATTTGCAAGCCTGCTCTTTGTAACTTCCCCTTTTTACGGGTTTTTGTAATTGTCAGGACTTTGACACCTGGTTTCCACCTCCTTGCGGTTTCAGCAGCTGTGTTCTGAAGCAAATTTTGAGGAACTTGGGTCCAAAAATACCTATTGGTGTACTTTTGGTCAAATGATCATGAGTTATATTTTACGCCCACACAAGCAACTTAATAAATCATAATAAACTAAAAGCTGTTATAACTTAACAGATTTTCTGGTTCCCCTTTATCCAATTCTAGTTCCTCTTTTTGGGGCCCTGACCACATCTTTTTGCCTCAGCGTGCCCTTTGTACAGAAAAACAAGTTTAGCAGGAGTTAAAACTCTTGCTTCTAGCTAAGGGCCTACTCTTACTTTATTCTCAGAAAAAAGCCTGGGGCCTTGGGTAAGGTGGGGTCAGGGGGGGTTTCCCTATCAACTCCCTCCTTTTTGATGCCTTTGTCTTACATGGCATCAAACTCCTCACTCTGGATATCCATTAAGTCCTGGATCTCCGGATGAGGATTCTTTAAATTTGGAATGTTGGCATAGGTGGCTTCTTTTAAGGAAGCATTTAGCGTGGCATAATGCAGGCGATCCTCATTGGCTAAAGTCGATTCCATTAATGGGTTAAGGGATACTAACTGTGGTGGGGTATAGGAACGGGAAGTTGCACAAGGGCATGTGCAATGTGACCAGCAACAACAGCAACACCAGCAACAGATACACACAACAGTAAACGTGCTAATGCCAAGGAGGAGCCATACGTACCAGGGGTGATGGGGTGACTGAACACTTTTTGTGAATTGGCAGAGAATGTCGCTTTTAACACAGAGGGAAGATACTAAGTGAACAGTTTGGAGGGCGTTCAGAGCATCCTGATAAACAGTTTCTAAATAATGAATTTGAGTTTGCAATTGCGAAATAGATTGAATGTCTGGTAGGAGAGATAACAATGAGTGGAAACGGTCAGGGACAACAGAGGTCCAGTCGAAAGGAACCTGAAATTCTAAATAAACCTGATAATCTTTTTCTGCGGGCCAGTAGATGTTATGAGTACCTGAGCTAGTGTGGAGGTTAAAGGCCACATCATGTATGATTGATGAATTGACATGAACACAACTGCTATTGACGGACAAAAGGGTATGGGAGGCTAAGTCTTGCAGACTGCCAAGACCCTCCCAACATACCCGGTGATGGACAGTTACCACCTCTCCGGGGTGTAGTTTTCTAAAGCATTGTAGTTGTGGAGGCTGTAAGGGCCAATAGGTCCAGAGATCACCTAGACCTATCCAAAGGTCAGGGGTTATAGCTGGGGCACCGATTAAGAAGCGGTTAGGACCGCCAGGGGGCTTAATTTCCGAAACATCTCGATGAATTACCCAGTCCCACAAGCAACCACCCCAAGGACCTGGGAGAATACGATAAGTGGGGGCCCAAAATCCTTTCACGGGTCCATAAGCCCAGAAGGAACATTGTGAGCGCCAACACTTCCATTTAGAGAACTTCCACGTATGCCTCCATGGCCACAAATCGAGGGGTATGCCAGATGTATTAGTAAGGGCAATGGGCCAACGCTGCTGTTCGAGGTCCTTACGTAAGGAAAAAAGGATAGTGTTAAGATAATCCTGTACTTCTGAACAGGCTTGATTCCACTGCAATACCTTTCCTGACGTAGCAACCTGGTGGACCATTTGCTTAAGCAGGTCCTGGGTAACAATGCTTAGTGCCGAAATAGTATGGAGTGCGCCTATGCCGGCCTTCTCCTCAGTAATCTGAGCCCCAGAGATAAACCCTGCAACCTGGTCTAATTGCCCCAGATGACCCTCATGTTAGTCGAGCTTGTTGTTCCATTAGGCGTACGGCTGCGCCCTTAGAGCAGTTAGAGTAAGTGGCGGTGATTTGAAAGTGGGTGAGGGGAAAAGAGAAATGGATGGTCCCTAAAGTGGCATTTAGGATTGTCCATTTAAATCCTGATAGGTGAGGCTTTTCTGTATGCTCATACCATAACTGTTGGCTTTGAACCTGAATGCCCTCCTTAGCCAATGAAGTGTTAATTGAATGGGAAGGGGTATATTGAAGTAGAGTGCAGATGATATTTGCAGTGAGGGGGAGGTCCTGAACACAAAGAAATCCTACAGTGGCTAAGCATACCCTTTCAACTGTAACAGTAGTTCTGGTGGCACGAGTGGCTATAAAGCATTCTGGACCTTTTCCAGTAAGTGGCCAACAAGTGCCTGGGACTAGCATAAGGTCTATATTATGGTCAGTGTCCCATGTGTCTATATAAATTTCAGCTTGATCAGGTTGTCCTGCATAAGTAACATAAAAGGTTACATTACGATAAATCCTAATATCCATTTAACTCCACAACCGTTTTGACCACAGTTCCCTCCCTGTCACCACACTATGTACCGTCTCTTATACCACGGCCAATTTTACGTCCTCAACAGTAAGAGTCTTTTGTGGCTTAATTTCAGAGGCTTCTCGAGACCTTCTTACTGTTTCCCTTTCCCCAGCAAAAGTCTTTACATCACACAAGGGGGAGCGTGGAGTTGTCGTAACTTTTGGTTTCGGTGTTGACGGAAAAGACAGCGGAGTGACCTTTTGAACAGTCCTGAGAGCAGAAAAGAGTCATAAACGTTTAGAAGAAACATAAGAAACATCAGGGCGGAGATGAACCAAATAGGGGGCATCAGCCATTTTTGCACTCGTGCAGTCTGTTTGATTTTGGTTTGTGGGTCAGTCATGACGGATTACACAACTTGCCGACCTTGAAGGTGGTACTTGGGTTCCCGCTCGGGTTCACCTGTTGACGCTGCCAACTGAGGCTGTGGAACGAATGGGGCGCTGGCGGGATCCAAAGGAGGTGCTACCTTCTTGCAATGAGACGCGTGTACCCAATTTGGGAGTCCTTGG
This sequence comes from Gopherus evgoodei, assembly GCF_007399415.2. NCBI lineage: Eukaryota > Metazoa > Chordata > Testudines > Testudinidae > Gopherus > Gopherus evgoodei. The sequence continues at coordinate 1,817,636 of NW_022060005.1, read as the reverse complement.
CACTTCACTGCAGTATGGGTAGTTTACAAGACCTGGAACGGGCCCTTCCACGGCTCCAAGGCAGACTTTCGCTGGAACACCTTACAGCAAACCCAATCACCAGGCTCCAAGGGATGGCATGCAGTCTCGGCTGGATCTGGTAGGGCACTCTGGACCTGGGAATGAACAAACTTAACATGCCTAATTAGTGCCTTGCAATATTCTAACACTTTTTCATTGCAGAGTTGTAAGTTCAGGGAGTTAGGGGAAAGAGGCGGGGACACTGGCATCCTCATTGGTCTAGCCATGAGAATCTCATGAGGAGATAATCCATGCTTGCGCATGGGAGTGTTTCTCATTTGCATTAATGCCAGAGGGAGTGCATCTGGCCACTTGAGGCCTGTTTCCGCACACAGTTTTGCCAGCTTGTTTTTCAGGTCCCCATTTTTCCGTTCCACTGCTCCCGCCCTCTGAGGGTGGTGAGCACAGTGTAAACGTTGGGGTCCATGGAGGGCCCTGCAGATTTGTTGAGTGATTTGACCTGTAAAATGGGTTCCCCTGTCACTATTAATTGAGACAGGGATTCCAAAGCAAGGAATAAATTCCTTAAGCAATTTCTTCGCTACTGTAGTTGAGTCTGCCTTTGCACACGGGTATGCTTCCACCCACCCGGAGTACCTGCATACACATACAAGCACATGCTCATATGAACAGCACTTAGGCATATTTATGAAGTCTATTTGGATATTTACAAATGGTCCCCACGGCGGCGGATGTGCTGCCTGGATTGTTTGAACAGGTCGCCCACTGTTATATGCCAAGCAGATAGGACACGTTCGGCCTTGTGAACTTTGGAGCATACCAATGTTTAAGTACAGAAGCAATCATCCCCTCCTTGCCTACATCGGCCAGCCCGTGTGCTGGCCGGGCAAGGTGGGGAAGCAAAGCCAAGGGTGCCACCAGGCGGCCTTCTGGTGTATACCACAAGGCATCATCCGGATGTTTGGAACAGCCGGATTGTCTCCAGCGGTCCTTCTCATCCTCTGGTGCTGACTCCTGCGTAAGTACTAGATCCTGCAAAGGGTCGACTAAGGAGATGGGTTGGAATATACAAAGAGCAAATATTTTAGTAGAAGCCGGAGACCCTGAAAGGGCCGCCTGCCTGGCGGAGGCATTCCGTCAGGGCATTTTCTCGAGTAACATCGTCATGGGGCTTTTGATGGGCTGCACATTTAACCACAGCAATAGCAGAGGGTAATTGTAAGGCAGATAAAAGAGCATTAACATATGGGCCGTGGCTAATAGGTGCTCCGGTAGAAGTAAGAAATCCTCTATATTTCCACAACTGCCCATAATCATGCACTACTCCAAAAGCATATCTAGAATCAGTATAAATAGTAACAGACACACCGGTTGCCAAGCAACAGGCTCGAGTAAGGGCAAACAGTTCAGCAACTTGGGCTGACTTCACTGAAGGAAGGGAAAAAGCTTCTATAATGCTTTGTTGGTTGCACACAGCATAGCCTGCTACCAGCTGTCCTTCTGAATTCCTTAAACAGGAACCATCCACATAATAAATTAACTCTGGGTTTTGCAGGGGAATATCCTGCAGATCAGGTCTGGGAGCAGATAATTCAGCAGTTATAGATAAGCAATCATGGGGTTCCCCATCGGTTGCCGTTGGGAGAAGGGAAGCAGGATTAGTACTGGGACACCTAACTAAAGTAACATTTGCAGCATTTAAAAGAAGCATTTCATACTTTGTGAGCCGAGAGTTAGAAAGGTGCTGAGTTTTACTTTTAGTAAGAAGGGCTGTAACAGCATGTGGAACTGCAACAGTTAACGGACTGCCGAGAACTAGGGAGGCGGAAGCTTCAACTAACATTGCAGCTGCCGCAATAGATCGAAGGCAGGGGGGTAACCCAGCTGCCACCAGATCCAATGAGGAACTGAAATAAGCTATGGGTCTGTTTTTCTCTCCATGGGTTTGAGTAAGAACACCCTGGGCTGAACCCTCCTTTTCATGACAGAAGAGGGTAAAAGGTTTTTTATAATCAGGATAGGCCTAGAGCGGGGGCTTTAGCTAAAGCAATTCTAATTTGCTGGAATGCTTCTTCCACTTCTACAGGCCATGAGATAGGGTCAGTGACTTTATTGAGGGTTAAATCTTGCAAGGGTCGCACAGGAGATGCGTAACCCAGGATCCATTGCCTACAATAGCCTGCCATTCCCAGAAATCCTCTGAGCTGCTGCTGATTGCAGGCAAAACTGAGGAATTACTTAAATTACTCCCCATATTTTTCTGTATTTGTTTTATAGGCAGTGCAGGTTTTCAATTACATAACATTGTGTACATTTTTCAGCTAATTTAACTAAATTGTTTATGACCAAATCAAATAATTGCTATTCCATAATTTTCTTTGCCTGAATCTATTTACAAACATTTCACAGACACCAAGAACTTTCTTCTTTAGCATTTTTACAAAATTCAACTGCTGTTTCCTCCAGCAACTACAGAGTTAACTTCTCACTCTCCCTTAAATCACTTGCTTGTCTTCCAACAGCTAGTTTTATCAACTTAAGTCACCATTCAAAGTATGTCCTGGGTATTTGAAATTCCCATGCTTACACTTACTGACTCCTTCCTTTCACTACATTCTCAAAGTTTCCAACCCGTTTTTCAATCTCTCTGTCTGTTGCCTGCCCGCCTGGGCCTGATCCTGCTTTTCTTGCTACATTATTTCTTTCATGGGCACAAGCATTGTCCCACTACCAATTTGGCAAGGAGAGAGGGCCTCCCGACCAAATCCCCTTCTATCTATCCACGCACACCCATTCACATACACACACCACATCCAGCTACATCCTGTTCAACGATCAACATTTTTTTTTTTTTTAATGTCTGGACTCAACGCAATCTTTCCCTGAGGCAACAACAACCCTTCATCATCGGTGCACTACAAAAGAGAATAATAACAGGGCTACAAACAATAAATAAAATAGGGAGAACAACAGCATAAACAGCACAATAAAATTCCTTCCTCGGTATAGTTTGAGAGGAGGGATTTTAACTATATTTTTGGGAAGTGGTCTTGCTGGGTTCAGGCAAATTTCAGCCAGCTGGGCAGATCCAATGTGCCCAACCTGGTCAGCATGATCGGCTCACAATGCCCACAGGGAGGGAGAGACCTTAACCAACAGTTCCTGTTGCAACGAGGAAGGGCTGGGGTCGGTCTTCTCCTTAGAGTGTTCCTTTAAAAAGCTGCCAGGGCCTTATTGTGAGCGGGATCAGGCATATCCCGATACACACCATTTGGGTACAACAGATTGTACAATTTAATTCACACAAAAAAAATTTTTCCTAATGGGTTGACGGGAGAACATGGACTAAGAAGAAATGCATGTCGGTTAAAGAGACCAAAAAAAAAAAACAAAAAAAAACGGTACAGAGTGGGGAATGGGAGCATTTCCCACTCCTATTTGCAGTCACAACTTTGGAAGAAAGGGGCACAGTGGAGAAATCTTGTGTAGAGCTTATGTAGAAACCTTAGAGTAGAGCTAGAAGCTCCCGTATCAACCAAGCAGGGGGTAGGGACACCATTTATTAGGGGGCAGTGGAGCAGGAAGAGGCAATCCCTCCTGCCGTGGGTACTGTCTAGGGGGTCGCGTAGGGCAGTTTTTGATAAGGTGTCCCTCCTTTTGACAGTATTTGCACTGGATTTTTGGGCAATTGGCTTTCCAATGTCCCTTCTGCCCACATAAAAAACAGGCCGAGGGGCTAGGGTTAGTCAGGGGGTTATTTCCTATCCCTCCTCCCTATAATCCGGATGATCAAAATGGGTTCCCTTGGGAAAAGTCTCCAACCACGAATTCCACAACAGGCTCTGGAAACGGAGGAATCCTCCATGGTTCTGCCTCCCCATCTCCCCCGGGTTCTAGCAGACCAACACCTCCTATGACCCCTCCAAGTGACTCCTCATCTCAGTCAACTCTGTCATCAGAGTTGAGAGACGCCCTTGGGGCGATAACAACAACTGGAGAGTTGTTGCTGACCAAGTGGCAACTTGAGGCGAGCAAAGAAAACATAGACTGGGAGGAGGGGGATATAGATTGGGAAAAGGTGTCTCCAGATTCTCCGCTACGGCGGCTGTCAGGTACTATAGCCGAAATGAAGCAGCTTATGACATTACCAAAATATAAATCCATTCTAGAGAATCCCTCTCTCGACCGTGATTTCGTAGCCCTTCACACTCGCGGTAGGGCTCTGCTGCATAAGGCTGCACACATAAAACCCCCGCCCAAGACCGTTACTAACTTTCCCCTTCGCCAATTGCCAGGCCAAGAGGGTTAGTGACAGTACATGCCCCCTGGTCACCTGGTGATCTGTACAACCTTATTAAAAAGTTTCCAAAAATCAGGGAAGATCCCGTTAAATTCCAAGAACAATTGGGTATGATAGTTAGGTGCTATAACCCCTCACATGCTGATATGCACCAACTGTTATCAGCTATTGTGCCCAAAGAAACCCTTACCCGCCTTTATGCTAGGGTAAATTGGCCAGATGACCCCAGTACTGTAACTAAGGCTCAATTTAACAAAATAAGAACTGACTTAGTTAACGAAGTTCTCAACATATGCCCAAAGAAAGAACATGCCCCGAGAGGGCTAGTTCTCAAGTGTCTTGCAAAGCTACCTCTTACCAACGGGCAGAACTCCTGTGGTGCCTAATGCGGCACTGCTGGCTCAGTCACTGGGAGCACGTCAGGGCTCGGCCAGATGTAGGGGACCTGGGCAACGGTGATGACAGTAGAGTTCCAACACAATGGAAAGGATTTTCCAAGGGACCTAATGGACTTAGGCACCAGATCACTTTGAAATGGAAGTTGGACTCTTAACTTCCATAAAAAAAACAGGAGTACTTGTGGAACCTTAGGGTATGTCTACATTACAGGATTATTCCGATTTTACAGAAACCGTTTTTAAAAATCAGATTGTATAAAGTCGAGTGCGCACGGCCACACTAAGCACATTAATTCGGCTGTGTGTGTCCATGTACCAAGGCTAGTGTAAATTTCCGGAATGTTGCACTGTGGGTAGCTATCCCATAGCTATCCCATAGTTCCCGCAGTCTCCCCCGCCCATTGGAATTCTGGGTTGATATCCCAGTGCCTGATGGGGCAAAAAACATTGTCGCGAGTGGTTCTGGGTACAGCCTCACCCCTCCCTCCGTGCAAGTAGCAGACAATTGTTTTGCGCCTTTTTTCCTGGGTGAACTGTGCAGATGCCATAGCACGACAAGCATGGACCCTGCTCAGCTCGAGACAGCAATCATGGACATTGTAAACACTTTGCGCATTCTTGTGCAGTCAATGCTGAACCAGGTTCTGCAAAATCAGTCGAGAAGGAGGCGGCTATGGCAGCGTGGTGATGAGAGTGATGAGGACATGGACACAGAATTCTCTCAAACTATGGGCCCCTGTGCTTTGGAGATCATGCTGGTAATAGCCATTGAACACCGATTTTGGGCCCAGGAAACAAGCACAGACTAGTGAGACTGCATAGTGTTGCAGGTGTAGGACGATTCCCAGTGGCTGTGAAACTTTCGCATGGTAAGGAGACTTTCCTGAAACTTTGTGACTTGCTTTCCCCAGCCCTGAAATGCCAGAATACCAAGATGAGAGCAGCCCTCACAGTGGAGAAGCGAGTGGCAATAGCCCTCTGGAAGCATGCAATGCCAGACAGCTACCGGCCAGTTGGGAATCAATTTGGAGTGGCCAAATCTACTGTGCCAGCCTCTGTGATGCAAGTAGCCAAAGCAATCATTAAGCTGCTGCTACAAAAGGTTGTGACTCTTGGAAATGTGCAGGTCATAGTGGATGGCTTTGCTGCAATGGGATTCCCTAACTGTGGTGGGGCGATAGATGGAACCCCTATCCCTATCTTGGCACTAGAGCACCAGGGCACCAAGTACATAAACTGGAAGGGGTACTTTTCAATAGTGCTGCAAGCACTGGTGGATCACAAGGGACGTTTCACCAACATCCACGTGGCATGGCCGGGAAGGGTTCATGATGCTCGCATCTTCAGGAACACTACTCTGTTTAAACGGCTGCAGCAAGGTACTTACTTCCCGGACCAGAAAATAACAGTTGGGGATGTTGAAATGCCTGTAGTTATCCTTGGGAACCCAGCCTATCCCTTGATGCCATGGCTCATGAAGCCGTACACAGGCAGCCTGGACAATAGTCAGGAGTTCTTCAACTACAGGCTGAGCAAGTGCAGAATGGTGGTAGAAAGTGCATTTGGCCGTTTAAAGGTGCGCTGGCGCACATTAGTGACTCACTCAGACCTCAGTCAAACCAATGTCCTCATTGTTATTACTGCTTGCTGTGTGCTCCACAATCTCTGTGAGAGTAAGAGGGAGACCTTCATGGCAGGGTGGGAGGCTGAGGCAAATCACTTGGCCGCTGATTACGTGCAGCCAGACAACAGGGCGATTAGAAGAGCACACCAGGAAGCAGTGCGCATCAGAGAAGCTTTGAAAACCAGTTTCATCATGTGCCAGGGTGCGGTGTGACTGTTGTGTTTGTTTCTCCTTGATGAACCCCACCCCCTTGATTAACTCATTCCCTGTAAGCCACCCACCCTGCCCCTTCGATTACCGCTTGCTTCCTAAGGAAATAAAGTCACTCTCATTTAAAATTCATGTATTCTTTATTAATTAATTATACAAAGAGGGAGAGAACTGACAAGGTAGCCCGGGTGCTGTTTGGGAGGAGGATAGGAGGGAAGGAAAAGGCAACTAAAAAAATTGCAAAATAATGACAGCCATTTGGTTGGGCTGTCCACTGGGGTGGAATGGGCAGGTGCACGGAGCCTCTCCCCCATGCGTTCTTAGTCGTCTGGTGGGTGAGGAGGCTAAGGAACATGGTGAGGGGAGAGGGCAGTTATACAGGGGCTGCAGTGGCACTCTGTGATCCTGCTGCTGTTCCTGAAACTCCACCCGATGCTGGAGTATGTCTGTTTGACTATGTAGCAGCCCCAGCATTGCATCATGCCTCCTCTGATCTTCCTGCCGCCACCTCTCATCTCGAGCGTCTCTCCTCTCCTCACATTCACTGGCATCTTTCCTGTCCTTTGATACCACGTCCTTCCATTCATTTAGATGAGCTCTTTCATTGCGGGTCATTTCCATGATTTCCAAGAACATTTCGTCTCGTGTCTTTTTTTTCCGCCGCCTTATCTGAGATAGCTTTTGGGATGGAAGAGGGAGACTTTAAAAATTTGCAGCTGCAGGAGGGAAGGGAAAAAGGGAGAGAAGTATTTAAAAAGATACATTTTACAGAACAATGGCTATATCCTTTCACAGTGAACAACACTATTCACCTTAGATAGCATATGTGATCTCACTACAAGGTCGCATTTTGCATCTTAATATTGAGTGCCTGTGGCTTTGGTGTTAGAGATCACAGACGCAGGTCTGGGCATCAGAATTCGGCTTGCATGCGGCCATAGTAAGCCATTGTCTTTTGGCTTCTTCAGCCTTCATATATCCAGCGCCCTCCTTTCCCAAATAGCAAGCAAAGCCCGTTGAGTGCTGCTTCTTTCCTGTTAATATGCAGCACCAGAACTGCCCCCATCCAATTCTCTGGGATAATCACTTTACCCCTCCCCCCAACACATGGCTGGTATCATGGAAGATCGCTGCTAGCCACCCTCCCCTGCACCGTGTGGCTGCTAGCAGGGAAGATCCCAGCTAGCCAAATGCAAAAAAGCTCAGCCCCAGTCACCCCCCCTCCCCCTGCTTGGCTAAATGCAGGGAAGGATTTCTTTTAAACCACAGGCAAACAGCCCAGCCATCTCTGTCCCCTTAATTAAATTCCTGAATTTCAACCAGGTTACCATGAACGATATCACTCTCCTGAGGATAACACAGCGAGATAAATAATGGATGTTGCTTGAATGCCAGCAAACACCGGGACCATACACAGCTAGGCTTTGTCATGCAATGATACCAGATTACTTGCTACATGCATGGCGTGGTCAAGTGTCCTACCATGGAGGATGGAATAAAGCTGCGCTGCCCAGAAACCTTCTGCAAAGGCTTTTGGAGTACCTCCAGGACAGCTTCATGGAGATGTCCCTGGAAGATTTCCGTTCCATCCGCAGACATGTTAACAGACTTTTCCAGTAACTGTTCTGGCCGCGAATGCATCCCAAGTCCTCAGGGCAAATAAATCATTAAAAACTTGCTTTTAAACTATGTTTTATATTTACAAAGATACAGTCACCAGTGGTCCCTTCCATGGCTTCATTGTGTGGGATAGTGGCTTGGGAGGGCAGGGAGGGTAATTCCATGAGGGTGAGAAAAAGCTCCTGGCTGTTGGGGAGAACGGAGTGCTGTGTGCTCTCTGCAAGTTCATCCTTCTCTTCCTCCTCCTCACCTTCCCCGTCCGAAGAATCCTCAGGCATGGCTGAGATTACAACCCCCACCTCGGAATCCATGGACAGGAGTAGGGTAGTGGTGGCGGACCTCCCTAGAATTGCATGCAGCTCAGCATAGAAGCGGCATGTTTTCAGCCCTGCCCCGGACCTTCTGTTTGCTTCTTTGGTTTTCTGGTAGGCTTGTCTGAGCTCCTTAACTTTCACTCTGCACTGCACTGAGTCCCTGGTGCGGCCTGTCTGCATCATGGCCTTGGAAATTTTTTCAAATGTTTTTTCGTTTCATCTTTTGGAACGGAGTTCTGTTAACATGGAATCCTCTCCCCATACAGCGATCAGATCCAGTACCTCCCTTGCAGTCCATGCTGGAGCTCTTTTTCAATTCTCAGGAGACTGCATTGTTACCTGTGCTGGTGAGCTCTCCACGCTGGCCAAACAGGAAATGAAATTCAAAAGTTCGTGGGGCTTTTCCTGTCTACCTGGCCAGTGCATCCGAGTTCATATGGCTTTCCAGAGCGCTCACAATTGTGCATTGTGGGATACCACCCGGAGGCCAATACCGTCGAATTGTGGCCACACTAACCCTAATCCTACATGGCAATTCCGATTTCAGCGCTACTCCCCTCGTCGGGGAGGAGTACAGAAATGGGTTTGAAGAGCTCTTTATATCTATAAAGGGCTTCGCTGTGTGGACGGGTGCAGAGTTTAATCGGTTTAATGCTGCTAAATTCGGTATAAACGTGTAGTGTAGACCAGGCCTTAAAGACTAACAAATTTATTTGAGCATAAGTTTCATGGGCTAAAACCCACTTCTTAGATGCAGATACAGACTAACATGGCTGCTACTCTGAAGCTTAACTTCCATAGACGCCTCTGAGAATCTCATCCTGGAGAGCAATGGGGATTAGGTCATGGTAGGGTCAATCTACGCTTTTCCACTGAGAACAGATGCAGGGGATGGATGGGAAACTCCTGCTAATACTTTGAAAGCTGCTGCTGTTGTACGTGCTCTCGTAGCCACTAATGTTGCAATCATGATGTGTGATTTGGTTCCTAGTGGCTATAATTTGGAACAGCGCACATCCAACAGTAGATAAAAAATGAGACAAGATGAGATTATGCTGTGCAGGGCCACTAGAGGGCAGAGGAATGAGACAGGTGAAGCGTTGCTGCCCAGTGGACAGCAGCCAAAGTGGAAGGGCAAGAAAGGAGATGTTATGTTGCTAAATGACCAACTGAGGGAAGTGAAAAGGCAGGTGAAGCTGTATCATGGTGTATAAGTGGTGAGTAAAGAGCACTGAAGAGAAAAGGACCTCTGTGCTATGTAATGAATGTGGATAGAAGCAGATGTTAAATAGTGAGAAATGAGCTGTTCTACTATATAATGGGCACCAGGTGAAATAAAAGGCAAGAATGGGAAAGGAAAAAGAATGCACTCCTGGATAGCAGAGTAACAGGCTGTCATGCTGGGAAATGGACACTAAATGGCATCAGAGTAGAGGAAGTGGCGGAGAGGGGAGGTCAGAAATACTGACTAGTGACCAACAATTTTCAGCGACCAATACAATAATGGGAAAGTGGGGGAACGTCTACACTACAGAAGTATTTCTATTTTACATAAACCCGGTTTTGTAAAACAGATTGTATAAAGTCGAGTGCATGCGGCCACACTAAGCACATTACTTCGATGGTGTGCGTCCATGGTCCGAGGCTAGCGTCGATTTCTGCAGCGTTGCACTGTGGGTAGCTATCCCGTAGCTATCCCATAGTTCCCGCAGTCTCCCACGTCCCTTGGAATTCTGGGTTGAGATCCCAGTGCCTGATGGGGCAAAAATCATTGTCATGGGTGGTTCTGGGTAAATGTCATCAGTCATTCCTTCCTCCGGGAAAGCAATGGCAGACAATCATTTCGTGCCCTTTTTCCCTGGATTGCCCTGGCAGATGCCATAGCATGGCAACCATGGAGCCCGTTCAGCTTTTTTTTACTGTCACCATATGTGTATTGGATGCCGCTGACAGAGACGATACTGCAGCGCTACACAGCAGCATTCATTTGCTTTTGCATGATAGCAGAGATGGTTATTAGTTGTTCTGTATCATCTGCTGCCATTGTAAATTAGCAATGAGATGACAGTTATCTGTTGTTCTGTACTGTTCGCTGCTATCATGAGTGCCCCTGGCTCAGGTCCGCCAGGGGCGCAAAGGCAAAAATGGGAATGACTCCCCAAGTCAATCCCTCTTTTATGGTATCTAAAAATAGAGTCAGTCCTGCCTAGAATATGGGGCAACTGTACTAGAGAACCAGGGTATCAGAGAACTGGAGAGCACAACTGCTCCGTGTCAGATCCTGCGGAAATGATGAGCTGCATGCCATTCACAGGGATTGCCCCTGCAACAACCCTACCCGTTGCTTTTCTCCTCCCCAACCTTCCTGGGCTACTGTGGCAGCGTCCCCCCCATTTGTGTCATGAAGTTATAAAGAATGCAGGAATAAGAAACAGTGACTTGTTAGTGAGATAAAATGAGGGGGAGGCAGCCTCCTGGTGCTATGACAGTCCAGGCAGGACATTAAGCGGTGTAGGGGAGAGGAGCTCAGCATCCCGCTGCTATGACACTCCAGGCAGGACATTAAGCGGTGTGGGGGAGAGGAGCCCAGCATCCCACTGCTATGATAGTCCAGGCAGTACAGAATCTTTTCTTTACACATGAAAAAGAGGGGGCTGATTGAAGCTCAGCCTCCAGTTGCTATGATGAAGACAGTTATCAGCTGTTCTGTACCATCTACTGGGAATGACCAAGAATCATTCCTATTTTTACCCAGGCAGCCCCCCGGCCGCCCTCACCTGAGGCCGGCCAGCCAGGGGTATTCAGCAGTTATCAAGCATATTGCACCATCTGCCACCAAGGAGAGAAGAGGAGCGGATACTGCTCTTTACTGCCATAGCATCGCGTCTACCAGCAGCATTCAGTACACATAGGGCGACATTGAAAAAAGTCAAGAAACGATTTTTTCCCCTTTTCTTTCACGTGTGGCGGGAGGGGGTACATTGACGAGCTATACCCTGAACCACGCCGGACAATGTGTTTGAACCTAAAGGCATTGGGAGCTCAGCCAAGAGTGCAAATACTTTTCGGAGACTGCTGTGGACTGTGGGATAGCTGGAGTCCTCAATCCTCCCTCCCTCCCTCCATGACCGTCCATTTGATTCTTTGGCTTTCCATTACGCTTGTCACGCAGCACTGTGTAGCCTGGAGATTTTTCCAAACACTTTGGCATTTCGTCTTCTGTAACAGAGCTCTGATAGAACAGATTTCTCTCCTCATACAGCAATCAGATCCAGTATCTCCCGTATGGTCCATGCTGGAGCTCTTTTTGGATTTAGGACTGCATCACCACCCGTGCTGATCAGAGCTCCATGCTGGGCAAACAGGAAATGAAATTCAAAAGTTTGCAGGGCTTTTCCTGTTTACCTGGCCACTGCATCCGAGTTCAGATTGCTGTCCAGAGCGGTCACAGTGGTGCACTGTGGGATACCGCCTGGAGGCCAATACCGTCGATTTGCTTCCACACTAACCCTAATCCGATATGGTAATACCAATTTTAGCGCTACGCCTCTTGTTGGGGAGGAGTACAGAAACCGATTTAAAGAGCCCTTTATATCGATATAAAGAGCCTTGTAGTGTGGACGGGTACAGCATTAAATCGGTTTAACGTTGCTAAAATCGGTTTAAACGTGTAGTGTAGACCAGGCCTTAGATTGCTGTATGTGTGTCTGTACAGCATCTGGCACAGTGGAGCCCTGATCTCTCTTAGCACAGTCGGATCTAGTAGTTGCTCCTTTAATACAAGCAATAAATAGTAATAATTCACAGGATGGTGAAATTATGAGTCTGCATTTTCTCAGGGTTCTGGATGAAAGTGGTTTGGTTGCTGTGATCTAGGACACTGTCTCCTGTCCTTTGATTCCTCCCATGGTCAGGGAAACAGGACTTTGTACATTTTTTGTAAATAAACATGATTGCATCATAGATAGCAGGCTCCAGCATCAATATGTCCTAACTGGAACAAGCTGCAAGACCCTGATTTTTTGGCTAGCTGCTCAGGATAAAAGGGCTAATATTTAGGGCTGTCAATTAATCACTATTAACTCAAGCTATTAACTCAAACAAATTGACTTGATTAAAAAATTAATCATGATTAATTGCAGTTAAACTGTTAAACAATAATAGAATAGCAATTTAAATGTATTATAAGTGTTTTTGGATGTTTTTCTACATTTTCAAATATATTGATATAAATTACAACACAGAATACAAAGTCTACAGTGCTCACTTTATATTATTTAAATAGTATTATTATTAAAATTATTAATATTAAATTGCTATTCTATTGTTTAGCACTGTGATTAATTGTGATTTTTTTAATCTCGTGATTAATCGTGATTAATTTTTTTAATAGTTTGGCAGCCCTAATAAACATCCATCCCTTTTCTGAACAGTGAATCCGAGACCCCAGTGATACACAGCATTGAGTCACCATGCATAGTTTCAAAAAGTATTTATTTTCCTGAGTTTTAAATTTGTTACCTTGTCAATATCACTGGATGCTCTTTTTATGCCACACCATCTCACTAGGAGGTCCTGTTCAGTTGTTTGTCCACTGAGATCCTGAAATCATTTCCATTATTAGTATGATTTTATTATGTGTATTACCATCGTGTATAGGATCCCTAATCATGGATCAAGACTCCACTGGGCGAGGTGATGTACAAACACATGGATACAGATAGACCAGCAGAAGAGTAAGCAAACAATACTGGTCTGCATAACATGGAGTGGTCTCAACACCCCAGCAGCCTAGTTGTTGTCAAGTTTTTGTACACATCATGGCAAAGGAGAGTTTTAAGGCGGACTTTGAAGGATAATGAGTTTGTTTTGCAGGTGTTTATGGGGAACATCTCCCAGAAATAAGGGGGAAAGTTCCCTTCCACATTAGATAGACATCTCCCTTTCCCCCACATCATTCCCTGCTACACAGCCACCTGATTCCATAAAAATCATCACACTATCCTGCCCTCATCCTTCATCCAATGTTCCCAAAGTATTTAGACACCAGTTCCCACCATGAGTCACCAGCAAAGGCTGAATCTGGAAGCCTCAACACAAGGCACAGCCTTTTACCCCTGAGATAAAGGAGTAGTACTGTCAGCTGGGTAGCAGTAGCAGGCTATTATCCTCCAGGAAGCCCAGTCACTAGAGGATGACACAGCACACTAGGAGACCATGTGACTCAGTGGATTGATCACTAGGACTGGTCAGAAAACAAGAATTCTATTTTGTGAAAAACGGAGGTTTCAGCATTTGTTTTCAGTCCACACTGGAATGAAAAAGAAGCCTTTCAAAAGAGAGTGAGACACACTCCAGATCAACCAATAGCACAGTGCTTAGGGCACTCACCTGAGCTGTGAGAAGTTAACATCAAGTTCCTGCTCTTCCTGAGTGAGAGGAAGAAGGTCAAAGGGGTTTCCCACATCTCAGGTGATAGCTCTAACTACTAGGCTACAGGCTATTCTGGGATAGAAATTCCACTCTGGCCCTGAAGAACCTTCCCAAACTTCCCAATGAAATTGTCATTGAAACTGATATGCTTCGGCAAAACATTTTGGTTTGGTGAAAAGCTGTTTTTTTAAATGGAAAATGTTTTTTCTTAAACATTTTTCGATCAGCTTGATTGAGAATGGGCCTCAAACACAGGAGACCTAGCTCTGCTCCCAGCTCTATGGAAACTTTTCATTGCCATTGTCAAGGTTTTTTCCCCACTTTGAACTTTAGAGTACAAAAAGTGGGGACCTGCATGAATACTTCTAAGCTTAATTACTAGTTTAGGTCTGGTACACTGCCACCATCCAGAATTTAGTGTCTGGCACACTTTCTGTTCCCCCAAAACCTCCCCTGGGGAACACAGATCCAAAACCCCTTGGATCTTAAAACAAGGAGAAATTAACCATCCCCCTCCTTCTCCCCCCAGACTTTCCCCTCCCTGGGTTGCCTTGAGAGGCTTCACACAGATCCAAACTCCTTGGATCTTAAAACAAAGAGGAATTAACCATCCCCCTCCTTTTCCCCCCAGACTTTCCCCTCCCTGGGTTGCCTTGAGAGGCTTCACACAGATCCAAACTCCTTGGATCGTAAAACAAAGAGGAATTAACCTTTTCCCTCCTTTTCCCCCACCAGTCCCTGGTGAGTTCAGACCCAATCCCCTTGGGTCTTAAAACAAGGAAAAATCAATCAGGTTCTTAAAAAGAAAGCTTTTAATTAAAGAAAGAAAAGGTAAAAATTATCTCTGTAAAATCAGGATGGAAAATGCTTTACAGGATACTCAGATTCATATAGACGAGAGGGACCTCCCCCACCCCAGTCTTAGATTCAAAGTTACAGAGGTAAAAACAGAGGTAAAAATCTTTCCAGCAAAAAGAAACCATTACAAGTTGAGAAAAAAAAACATAAGACTAATCCACCTTGCCTGGCTATTACTTACAATTTTGAAACATGAAAGAATGAATCAGAAAGATTGGGAGAGAGCCTGGAATGATGTCCTATCCATCTCAGTCCCGAGAACAAACAAAGAATAAACAAAAAGCACAAACAAAGACTTCCTTCCACCAAGATTTGAAAGTATCTTGTCCCCCTATTGGTCCTCTGGTCAGGTGTCAGCCAGGTTTACTGAGCTTCTTAACCCTTTACAGGTAAAAGAGACATTAATCCTTAACCATCTGTTTATGTCACGCCCCTCAAATCTCAGACAGTGTGGAACCACACTGGCGGTGATTTCGTCCTAGAACATTAGAATAAACAGATTAATAAAACACATGCACCTTACATATACTACTAATTATGTAAACTACAAGACTTTTCACATTTTAAGCACAATTTTTAATCAGTTGTGTGATGTTATTGATATAAACTGGGACCATATAGAACATGGTTTGCAACCAAGGTCCTGTAGTGGCACCAAATCCTATGTAAAGGAGGTCATATAAGGTGTCTAAGACCAAGTTATGAGTTACTGGTTATGATTATGCTGTCTGTATGTCTGTATCATTTTGTAGTTGAGGTTATAAGTATTGGCTGTATACTGTCTATATTTCAAACTTATGCTGTGTTACTGGGAAAGATCCCAGACAAGTGGGTGTTAGCTCTGCTTAGCCTGCTTGATGGCCCATTAAGGACCATCAGCTACACAATTGACCCATTGAGAGGAGGCAGATACGCCTTGTGACTCAGCAGAGTGTGCAAAACTGGCCCATGTGACTGCAAACTCCATTTTGCTGTAATTTTCCACAGTAAGAACAAAGAAGTGTTCTTACACCTGGAAGTGCCTATATAAGGCTGATGCCTCATCTCCATCTTGTCTTCAATCCTGCTTCTTACCTCTGGAGGGACTTTGCTACAAACAGAAGCTCTGCACAAAGGACTGAATGACCCTCCCAGCTGGGGATGTTCTCCAGAGACATGATTTGAACCTGCAGTTTACTCCATCACTGCTACAAGCCTGAACTGAGAACTTTGCCATTACTGTATGTAATTGATTCCATTTAACCAATTCTAGCTCTCATCTCTATCTTTTTCCCTTTATGAATAAACCTTTAGATTTTAGATTCTAAAGGATTGGCAACAGCGTGATTTGTGGGTAAGATCTGACGTGTATATTGACCTGGGTCTGGGGCTTGGTCCTTTGGGATCAAGAGAACCTTTTTTCTTTCACTGGGGTGTTGGTTTTCATAACCATTCATCCCCAGGACAGGTGGCACTGGTGGTGATACGGGGAGACTGGAGTGTCTAAGGAAATTGCGTGTGTGACTTGTGATTAGCCAGTGGGGTGAAACCGAAGTCATTTTTGTCTGGCTGGTTTGGTTTGCCTTAGAGGTGGAAAAACCCCAGCCTAGGGCTGTAACTGCCCTGTTTGAGCAATTGGTCCTGAATTGGCACTCTCAGTTGGGTCCCGCCAGGACCGCATCATCACAGTCCTGCCGACTACGCCACTGTGACGCTGTTCTGATGGGTAATATCACTGTTTACTTTTAAGTATTTTTTTTTATTTTAATCCATTTAAATTTTCACAGTTACAGGAAATTATAGGGGGTGGGGGTGGGAGGAGAAGTGGCCAGGCAATTATTTACTGGCAGTAGACATTCAGATTAAAAAAGTTAAGCTTTATGAGCTGTTATAATACAAATTGTCAACATCACATGTCAAAATATCCACACCTAGATCCATGATTATATTTTATTGTTGTTTAGGTTGCAATTGTTAAAGGTGTTAAATTGCTAAGAGTTAGGCCCACAAATCCCATCAAAACTGAATCAGGTTTTGATGCCTAATTCCTGGAAAGGCTGAGCCTGATTTTAGCACCTAAATACCTTTGGCTTCTGGACCATAGAGCCTTGTCAAAATGTTGTAATAGAGCTAGATATATGTCAAATCATGTGAAAGATAATAAGAAGCTGTGTAATTTGCATCATTGTGTTGACAGATGTGACAAAGTATTATCACAGCTTTCCAGTCACATCCAAGTCTTCTAAAAGTTTTCAGAGAGTCTTATCAACATTTTCTGGATTGTAAGAAAAGTGATGTCAATGCTTGTGGAGCTACATCAAAAGTACTAGAGTGCTAAATGTCAGAAGCAAGTATCTGGGTAAAATGGAGAAATATATCATATCAGGCTAGTTTATATACACAAACAATGAGGACTTGATGAACACTGAAAATAACCCCCCCTTTCCATCATTCCAGCAGTTTAAAAGGGTCTTTCAGACCTTGTGAACTACAGTCACACCCATTTTAAGGTCCATTTACACTGCCAAAAGAATTCAAAGTTGCCTTATTGTAAATGAGACTCAGTCCCGGTAACATAGTTTCCAAATTCTGGGCCAAATTCTGCATTATTTTTATTTGATTATATTTAGATACCAAAAATGATTTATTTAATATTCATATGTTTTGATGGTTCACTTGATTTCCCCTCGCTGCCTGACTAAATCAGTGCTATCCAGGCCATTAGACAATAACGTCATGTCCTATGAAAAGCCTTTCTCATGATTTCCTTGACGTCTTTATTCCTTAGAGTGTAAATGAAAGGGTTAAGCAATGGTGTCACAATAGTATTGAAGACAGAGACATTTTTGCTCATGTCTAGTGAGTTCTGTTTAGAAGTCTTGACGTACAGGAAGATGGAGCAGCCGTACACTATAACCACAACGGTGAGATGGGCAGAGCAAGTGGAAAAGGTCCTTTTCCAGCCTTGGGCAGATGGGATTCTCAGGATGGTGGAGATGATGTAAATGTAAGAGATCAGGGTGACTGCACAGGAGCCCAGGATGACAATAAAGCACCTAGAAATGTACACCATCTCAAAAAGGCTCGTGTCTGTGCAGGAGAGCTCTATCCAAGAATCTATGTCACAGAAGAAATGGTTGATGACCGTAGGGCCACAGAAGGACAACCTGGTGATCAGAAATGCTGGCACAGAAATAGTCAGGAAGCCACCTACCCATGAGGCAATGGCCAACTGAATGAACAAGGTGCTGTTCATGATGGAGCTATAGCGCAATGGGTGGCATATGGCCAAATAGTGATCATAGGCCATGACAGCCAGGAGTAGAAATTCAGTGCAGCCTAGGGAGAAAACAAAGTACATCTGCAGGAGGCAGCTAAGGAAGGAGATGGTTTTGCTTTGGGACATGAGATTGGTAAGAGTCTTGAGGATGGTAGCTGTGGTGTACCAGATCTCCAGGAAGGAGAGATTGCAGAGAAAGTAGTACATAGGAGTGCGGAGGCGACGGTGGGTCCCCACTAAGGATATGATGGTGATGTTTCCTGTGAGTGTCAGGAGGTACATGAACGAGAATAGCATGAAGAGTGAGATCTGCAAATAACGAGAGCCAGGGAACCCAAGCAGAATAAATTCCTTCACATTGGTTTGATCTCTCTTCACCATTGGGGCCAGGTGGTGTACCTACCAAAACACATGAAACCATAAAGCGGAAACAAAAAAATACACAGGTGATTTTGTTAGATGCAGGTCATTGCTGACAGACAACAAACTGAGCAGTCACGTATATATCAGGATTCTGAACACAATTTATATGGTGTAGTGAACATTTAACTCTCAATGAGAGCTGGGAACCCTCAGCATGTTGTCGGCTCAGGGCATTAGACAGATATGGGCAACCATTCACCTACCAGAGCTGGAAACAGAACCCGGGCATCCAGATTTTCAGTTACTTTTTCTGAGCTACTAGAACACACTCCTCACCCTGAGCCTGAAACAGCACCCAAGAGTCCTGGCCTATATTTTCAAAAGAGACTATTGATTTGGGGGTGTCTCTGTTTTTAGATGTCTGCTTTGAGACATTTTAAAGGAAGGACCTAACTTCTAGTGGGCAGCTTGGGCCTCTGACTCTACCAACAAAAGGACTGTCCACTGTTGTCGCTGTTGTTGATGATGGTGATACTCTCGTATTTGACTTATACCTCCTCTGAACCATTGGTAATTGTAATGGTACCACAGACTTCCAGACTCCATTCTCACCTCTCATTTTGGTCATACTTTATAATAAAGGTTCAATTAATAAATAATTGATGCTTTAATAAATGCTTGAGCAATTTGTATTGTTTTCACCCATCAGAATATGTTGCTTATAACCCTGACAATCATTTGTAAAAATTTCTATTGATGCACATATAACCATCTGGAACATATATTGCTTATGTTTCTACAATACTTGTAATTTTTAATTGCTAATAGGAAGGCTTGGAAAAATTCATTTTTTTAAATAATTTCAACAGATAATATCAAAGTTTATTTTTAAGCCTTGTTTTTGTATTTTTGCACAGTTGTGCAAAAGCATGGGTTTTAAACATTTTTATTTTATTTTTATCAATTAAATTTCCATAGTGTGGGAAATTATGGCAGGGGCAGACAATGGGGGACTGTCAGGCAATAATTATTCAATGACCATACATGCTGAGATTCAAACATTTAAAGCTTTATAACTGTTAAAACACAAACTGTCAACATGATGTGTCAAAATACACAAATTAAATAGCTTTTAATCAAACTCTAATAAGTTCTCAAGCAGCATTTGTCTTACTTTGCCTACCTATCAGTTTCAATTATTATCAAATAAAATATTTTTTCATCGGTTTGTGTGTCTATGGTGAAATAGGATTTATTGACATTTCCCGATAAAAATCTAAGCCGTCCAACCTTATTTAGAAAGCATTTATAAATAGTGCCCCAATACAAAGTGCGACCCCATTTTATTCAGTTTAATGAGCCCCTCTGCAAACTGCACTGTCTTTAGTATGTTTTCAAAAGTGTAACTGAAGTGAACTTAATAAATAATTATGTTGATGGTACACAAGATGGAATGGACTCCATGTCCTTCTTTCTGAAATGTGCTGACTACAGAGCTTTTTCATTCTCTCTTTTATTTCTTCTTGTCAAAAACTTTTTTTTTCTCTCTCAAAACATCAGATCTGATTTGGACTAAATATAAGGGAAGACTGATTTATTTTGGACAGAGTAGAGTCTGCATTATTTGCAAAACTACAATTATTCTGCAAGACAGCAAGAAGGTGAAACTGATCAGAAACTGACTATAAACACAAGAGAAATTGTCTAACCTGTTTTTATACTGTAGTGTGAACACAATGCAGAAGCATAGGATGGCATTCTCAAAGACGCTTGAGGGAATTAGGCATCCACATATATTGCATTTCAGTCGGAATTGTTCATCTAACTCCTTTAGACTCTGGTGAAAATCCTAGCTTAAAAAAACCTGGCACAAACAATGAAAAGAAAATCAGAATGCAAAATTTGTTCTGCTTAAGGAATCTAAACTAGTATTAATTTGAATGTTAGGAATAAAAATAAGAAGAAAACGTTCTGATTTCAATTAAACTTGTGTAAATCCTACATATTCTGGGAAGATATTCAAAGAATTTTCAAAACATACTCACTATGTTGGATCTGTGAATGTATCCAGAATTGGAAAAAAAAATGATATCACATCAGATGTAGAAGAAACTGATCACTGAACATGGAGAGAAAACCAATACAGTTATTATTTTTCTTTTAAAAAAGCAGACAATAATGCTGTTTCTCTAACACAGACTCTTTGAAACTTGTCAAAAGGTTCTAGCTCTCAGCCTGCCCTAAAGGAGTCAACCATCAAGTATCCTGAAGAGATTGTTTGCATATCTCATTATATAAGTATAATTGAAAATAAATGATCTATATCTTGTATGCTACTGTTTTCTTAATTGCTTTGCTTGGACAAAATAAAGGTGTTTGCCTCAGGAAGGCGTATTTCATCTGTTCAGAGGCAGCCCTGGGACATGATCTTCAGAGAAATCCACAGACTTTCTCAGAAACTTTGAGTGCATTGCTTGTGGGGTCATTAAATAAATAACTCAAGGACCAGTCCTCAAATTTCTACATCCCCATGTGGGTTTTGTAAACTCGTACACCTACCTTCATAGAGTTCCTCTGCACTGAATTCTGAACAACTTTCACATGCTTGTGCCTTATGTCAAATCTCCATCCATTATTCTTGGACCTTGTTCAAAAAAGAGTTGGTTGAACAACAGAGCACAATGAGACATATTCTTCTGCTAGCCAAAGAATAACAATAATACTTAGCTCTTATGTGGTGTTTTAAGAACATAAGAATGGCCATATTAGGTCAGGCCAAAGGTCCATCCAGCCCAGTATCCCGTCTGCCAACAGTGGCCAATGCCAGGTGCCCCAGAGAGAGTGAACTGAACAGATAATGATCAAGTAATCTCTCTCCTGCCATCCATCTGCACCCTCTGACAAACAGAGGCTAGGGCCACCATTCCTTACCCATCCTGGCTAATAGCCATTAATGGACTTTACCTCCATGAATTTATCTAGTTCTCTTTTAAGCTCTGTTATAGGCCTAGCCTTAGTAACCTCCTCAGGCAAGGAGTTCCACAGGCTGACTGTGCGCTTTATAATCAGTAGATCTCAAAGCACTTTACCAAGGAGGCCAGGATCATTATCCCCCTTTTACAGGTGGGAAACTGAGGCACAGAAAGGGGAAGATTTACACCAGTTGTTTGAGAGGGGACTCAGCTCCACTCACTCCAGTGGAGTTACTCCTGGTTTACACTGGGGTGAGTGAGGGGAGAATCAGGCTCACTGACATCAGTGATTCATAGATTTTAAACATGAAGGCACCATTATGATCATCTCTTCTGACCTCCTGTATAACCCCAACCAGGGAATTTCACCCAATGATTCCCTCAGCAAGCCTATAATTTGTGTCTGAGCTACAGCATCTGTTTTGAAGGAGACATACAGTCTTTATTTAAAGACTTCATGTGATGGAGAACTCACCACACCCTTGACAAGTAGTTCTAATGGTTAGTTACCCCCATGGTGAAAAAGTTGCTTCTTATTTCCAGGCTGAATTGGATCTCATTCTGCTTTTATCTGCTAGATTAAGGACACCTGGACTATCAGGAATCTTCTCCTTTTGCAGGTACTTAGGGCCAGATTGTTAAAGGTATTTAGGCATCTAAAAATGCAGTTAGGCACCTAGTGGGATTCTCAAAAGTGTCTAGACAAATTAGGTGCTTATCTCCCATTTAAGTCAATGGCAGTGAGGAGATTTTTAAAGCTACACTACATGTCTATCTGTATCTTTAGGCACCTAAATCCCAATAAAAATCTGATCTTTATAGGCCATGTTCAAGCCACTTCTTAAGCTCTTTGGTAATTTAATAGATTGAACTTCAAGGAATAACTCTTGTTTTATACTAAGACTGTAACAACATAAGAACAGCCATACTGGGTCAGACCAATGGTCCATCTAGCTCAGTATCCTGTCTTCAGACAGTGGACAATGCAGGATACTTCAGAGGGAATGAACAGAGCAGGGCAGTTATCAAATGATCCATTGCCTGTCATCCAGTCCCAGGATCTGGCAGATCAGCAATTTTAATATTATCCCACCTACACTGATGGGGATTCTTTACTGCCTTATGCTTAGGTCTTGGAAAAAGAAGTCATCTCCAGTGAATAAAGGATCCTCCAGCTTCAGATCTTGACTATTTAGGTAAACTAAATAGTTATTGTTATTTTACCAGATTCTACCATGATAGACTACAGCCTCAACTGGGGTGAATAGGTGGACAGTCCCATTCACTTCTTGGATTGGTGCCAATTTGTGCCTAAAGAGAAATAGGTCCAGCATTCTCAGTGGCGCTATGATGTATAAACCAGCTGAGGACTGTATATTATATTTTTAATGAGTATTTTTGTCCTCAGATGTACAGTGGAGCTAGATTCGGCTATGATTTGCACCATTGTCAATACAGAGGACTCCCACTGCTTGCCCAATAAATCAATCTACCCACTTGATTTAGCATTTGGGCGGCTCTTCTAGGAAGCCCATCTAGTTTAGTGATTGCAGTGCTATATAAACTGAGGCTGGGAGTTTCAAAGGGGACTAAGCCAATGGGAACTGGGCACTTATCTCATTTTGACTCATTTAAAGTCGCAACCTAAAAAAATCAAAATTAAGTTGCATTTGATTTATTAATAGTGGATTGGGTTCTTCTCTCATATAGAACCAAATAAGCAAGTAGATTACTCATGATTAGGTTGTGGAAACTCCAATGGAATTCTTCCAAATTTCAACCAACATAGCTCCATTCCCTTCAGAAGAGCTACTCCTCATTTACATGAAAAGGAGAATCATGCCTATTGGTTTCAGCACAGTAGCTTGTGATTTAGGCCAGTGACAATATGATGAGAATAAGACTCAATGTACTAGGGGCTCATGAGAAATGACAGATCAGACAATTGAGGCTTTCCCTGCATCCACCCAAAATGAAGAGCATAGACACTAGCAGAAATTTGACTGGACTTTGGCTCAGTAAGAACTGAGTAAGAATCTCAGGAGTCTGCACTGAAGTCAATGGGCTATCATGGCCCAAGTAACAATATTGCCCCAGAAAGCTGGGATTTTTAAAGGGGCCTAAGGCAGTTAGGTGCTCAAGTCCCACTGAAAACCCTAACTCCTATAGGCTCCTTTGGATATATCAGCCTAAGTGAGCACTAAGCAAATAATGAATGAGAAGAAAATAAATAACGAATAAGGACTGAGTACACACCAAGTAAACTTTCTCTTTACCTCAAAGTTTCCCCACACTGCATGCTTCTTTTGGCGGCATGTAGAGTACAGACATGGGCAGCCCTCTAGCATGGGAATAAATCACAGTGTAGATGGTGAGGCACAGCTTAATGGAGTGAAGACACCCCTGAAGCCTGTTTGTGTGTTCTCAAGTTCGGACTCCACACATCTCTATTCACCCAAGGAGTGCTGTCTACACTGCTATTTTCAGATGTGTTGTGTCCTGCTGCCTCCCCACCACTTAAGGGTGAGGGGTGGGGAAGGGGCAGTGTAGCCATGCAGACTCACCCTTGCAGCACCTACCACTGGTCTCTCAGGGAATTAGCTTGATTTCCAGCTCAGAGTATCCTCTGCAGGCCGGTGATCCACCTTACTATTGGTGTTAGCCCCCGTGTCCCTCCGTGGACCCCGTGACCCTTTTACCTGGGGTGCTGCCCCTGGCAGTAACTCCTTTCTCTCAGGGTCTCCCCCTCCCAGGGGAACCCCCACCCACTATCCCCACCTCACCTCAGTAACAGGCTACTGCCAGTCATCGTCTAGCCCCCGCACCCTGGGGCAGACTGCAGTATCAGCCACCCATCACTGGCAAGGTTGGGTTTGGAACTGCTGCCTTGGGCTACCCCTGGGCTGCCCTCTGCAACCCACAGTGCCTATTGGCCTTGTGCTGGGCAGCAGCCTGGGCCTTTCCAGGCTGGAGGCTCTCCAGATCCTCTGCCTTTCCCCAGACCTGCTCCACTCAGGTTCTCTGGCTCCCTGCAGCCAGGCCCTTCTCCCTCTATAGGCAGAGGTAGACTGTTTGTTCCTGGCGTCCCTGGCCTTTTATACAGGCCAGGTGTGGCCTCATTAGGGCATGGCCTAGCTGCAGCAGCTTCCCCAATCAGTCCAGCTTTTAGAGCTGCAGCTTTCAAGCCCTCCCAGGAAGGAGTGGTGGTCCACCCTGCTACAGGCAGCTATACTGTATAATGGGCATTAGGGGCAGCAG
This sequence comes from Gopherus evgoodei, assembly GCF_007399415.2. Lineage (NCBI taxonomy): Eukaryota > Metazoa > Chordata > Testudines > Testudinidae > Gopherus > Gopherus evgoodei. The sequence goes on along the minus strand of NW_022060005.1, from coordinate 1,793,006 downwards.
AGAGTGGGGGTGGGGAAGATGCGGCTATATTGTATAATGAGCACTAGGGGCAGCAGAGGGTGGGGGCGGGGAAGATGCAGCTATGCTGTATAATGGGCACTAGGGGCAGCAGAGGGTGGGGGCGGGGAAGGGATGGCTATACTATATAATGGGCACTAGGGAGAGCAGTGGAGCTTGTATCCCCAGTGAGCTAATAGTCACTTTATCTAACTGTCCATCCATCCAATTGTCCATCTAACTCTCCATCTGTATATTCATCTCTCCATCCACATATTTTTTTTCTGTCTGTCTGTCCATCAGGATGTTTCATTTTTCCTCCTTCTGCTATTTGTCCATCCAATTATCTATTATTGTCAGATGATACCAATGTGGTGCTCTGTTCTGTTCAATGTTGATAATAGTCGGCTGTGTGCGTGTGTTCCCCCTGTGTGCTGCCCCGGCTCTGCAGATATCTGACACAGCAGACCCAGAGAGAACCCCAATGACCACAGACTCCGATAAGGTATGAAGGCACCTGGCCAGGTTAATGTCAAATGAAGCACTGTAATAGTTCCTAGCAGACTCTACAGAACATACTACGAATATGTGCCCCCTGACAATGGACCGGCTCAGTCAGTGGAGGAACTCTCCACTGCCCCGTAGGTCAGACAAAGATGTCCACTCAGGGATGCCTTCTTATACACAGGTACAAACAGGTTATGCATCACTGAACGCAGTGAGGTACAGCCCTTCTACGCATTAGGGTGCTGCCTATCTCCTGGTACAGGCTGGTTCAAACAAACAAGTCTATCCATCATATTGTCTATCCACAATATTGTCCTTTTGACCCTGTCTTTAGGTTGGGTCTGCCTGTTCCTTGTTATCTCTGTGGGATGTGCTCGTACCAGGCTGTTCTGGTGCCATCGTGGCACACATTCTTTAACAGCCTTCCTCTTGCCAACTTCTGTGAGAAGGGCCTGCCTCTGGCTCACAGCCTAACTTTGCTTTATTCTTGGCCATTACTTCAGTTCAGGCCTCAGCTTCATACCGGGTCTCTGATACCAAAGGTTTATGTCTCCGGGCCTCATATTACTACATATATCATTGGTCTGTCTAACTGCCCACCTCTACATCTGTGAATCTGCCTTGCAAGCCATTCATCTGCCTAATCATCTCTCTGTTTGCCTGGCTAATTTTTTTTTTTAACATTTCTATCTATCTATCTATCATCACTAATGGACCCCCCTGTGGAAAGTGGACTTCAGTGGGAAGCGGCTGTTGAGTGGGTACATGGTACAGTCATAGGCACTAATTTCACTTTAAAGCTATATCCTGATTTTTGGAAACTAAGGAATATTCCTTCTCATCCTGTGTGCTGCTAATTTCACAGGCAAAGCAGGTGGGAATTGGAGCTGACAAGAGGCTCACAGTGTGAATGTAACACTCTGACAAGGGCAAAATTGGCAAGGGGGTAGACATTAACAAGAGCTATCTCAGTCCCTGGTAGCTGATCAGAGAAGTAGCAATGAAAATTCTGCCCACAGGGTATAAGGTGTTTTACCTTAAGGACGCAGCTGTTTCTATATGTCTGATCACAGAACTGGAGTGATGGTTCCCTAGCCTGAAGGAACCCTGATCAATTTCATTTGGAGTATGTTAATTTCACCTATGCTTTGCTTAGGATAAAAATACTAATTCAAAAAACAAAACAAAACCAAAAAGCCTGCTTCATTATGTGCTCATTAAAAACATCCCTGTTAGCAACACAGCGACTAAAACAGTCTCTCCAATTGGCCATGTAGCGCCTGTGACTCTGTAGAGATTTAGAGGAGGACACACGGGTCATTATAACTTCACATGCCTTAACTGGGACTCTGAGAAATAACAGTTTAGACCTGGATGCTGTCTGGGGATCTGAGAAATCTCTCAAGGAATCAAGGGCCAGTGGCAGAAGCAAAGTTACTCTCATTTTAATAGGTCCCACTGAGGGCCATTAGAATGGAAATGTTGGGAAATGCAGGTCTCAGTGGCAGTCTCATCAGGGCTGATTAGAAAGGAAAGTCAGAGTCATTGACTGAAGTGAAACAAAGGAAGGGAAGGGTTTGTTCCTATGTCAAATAGACCCCTATGGGTAAAGTGAACGGGGTCAAGCTGTTCATTCCCAGCCCTTGTGAAAGGTGATCCCTTCCTTCATCAATTTCATCAGACTTCTAGGTAGTGAGGGAATGTAAGTGGAGGTGGTGGTGGGGGGCAGGGGAGTTTGCAATGAAACTGACATGTAAACAAACCTCAGATTCCCATTAGGTTAGCAAAGGCAGCCCAGCCCAGAGGCAGGTAGCAAAAGGTAATTTCAGGTTTCTAGGCCTCAGTGACAGAGATCAACCAATGCACCAGGGTTGTGACAGGCATTACTGTGCTATCTACAACCCCCAGTTCTGCCGATGCCCTCAGTCCTAACCCACACCTCCCCCTCTACTCCTCACCCCCAATATTCCATCTCTGGGTTCCCCCCCACACAGAGCTCTGTGCGTGCACACTCATCCTGACCCGCATTCCCCTTACTATCCGAGCCCTGGGCTCCCCGCAACACACAACTCTGTTCATGTGTTAAACCCTGATCTGCAGCACCCTGGGCTCCCCCTGTGATGGAATGCTAAACTGCATTGTACTGCTCAGCAGGGACGTTGCTCTGTGTGTGAAATAACTTGTTTAAGCTGACCTCAGCCATACCTGGCAGAGCATTGAAGGATCTTACAGTGAGCAGACCTGGTGTGTGCCCTGCTCTGAAGGAAGCTCTGTAGCCAGCTGTGTCTATGGGTATCCGAGAGGTGGGTGGGCGGAAGCCCGCCCACTGCTAAAGGATCCTCCCCCAGCCTAAGGGGAGGATCCACAGGACTTCAGAAACCCACTAATTCCGGAGGATAACTAATAAAAGAACAGGGACAGGAGTGAGGTCAAAGGGTCATAAGAAGGGAGCCTGACGAGGACATCGAGCAGAGAACCCCGGACAGTGCCCACTGCTCCTCGAAGGCATCAAGGGAGCCAGTGGACGCCGCCCAGAGGAACTCCGCCCGGATACGTGAACGGACCATGGATCGGAAACAAGCCCCACAGTCACCGGGGTCTCCATCGACCAACCTCCTCTCCCTGGTCGTGTGAATGGCCTTTTTAGCCAGGGCGAGGAGGAGGTTGACCAGGAGGTCCCAGGACTTCGTGGGGCCACGGATAGGGAGTGAGTAGAGAAGGAGGTGAGGGGAAAAGTGCAGCCAGACACGTAAGAGGATGTTAATGAGGAGCCGGTGTAGGGGCTGCAACCTGGCATACTCTAAGTAAATGTGCACCAGGGTCTCCCTCATGCCGCAGAAGGGGCAGGTGTCCAGGACAGGGTTAAACTGCGCCAAGTACACACCCGTGCTCACGGCCCCATGAAGGAGGTGCTAACTGATATCCCTGGCAGGCCTCGGGATCAGGGTGGAGTAAAGGCTGGCCCACCGGGGCTCCTCACCCTCCAGAGGTGGCAGGAGGTCCCGCCACTTTGTATCTGGGCAGGACACGAGGGTGAGGAAGTGAAGGGTGTGGAGCACGAGTGTGTAGAGTTGTTTCCTTGGCGTGGTCTGAAAATGGACAGGCTGCAGATAGTGCAGCCTGCTTGCGGAGAAGGGGCAGGGAGGCCGGTCGGGTCTACGGGGCAGGGGCCCGATGAAAAGGTCCAGAGGGCCTGGGGTGGTGGGGATGGGCGGGGCATGCCCTACTGCAGGACCCGGTCGAGGTAGGCCCAAGCAGCGGGTGGCAAAGCGGCCTCCACCTCCTGGAGTACGCGCCGGGGAGTGCTAGGTCTGGAGAGTCCCATGCGTTGAGCGAGCGTCCGGGGATCCAGCCAGCCTCCCCGGTCGTAGTCCAGGAGGTCTCCGAGCCTGGTAGCTTCCGCCAGGACCAACCTCTGGCACACAGGAGGGGATTCCGCCACCTGCACACGGAGCTGGGGACTGTGTAGCAGGGGCTCCGTGAGGAGGTCGGCCCCCTCGGTGGCCGCCACGGACCTGGTCGCAGAGAACAGCTTCCAGGTCCGGAGGAGGTCCTGGTAGAAGACCGGCAGCCCGGAGAGGTCTCGCGGAAGACCCCTCGGTTCGAGATAAAGGAGCTGCCAGTCGTATCGGAGCCCTCAGAAGCAGCGCAGGAAGGCATGCACCAGAGCTCTCCACGCCGGACTACCCGAACCATAAAGAAGCCACTGAAGTGCTTGGAGGTGGAAGACATGGACTTGAGTGCGCAGGCACTTTAGGCCCTGCCCTCCCTCCTCCAGGGGCAGGTGGAGTACCCCTGCAGGGACCCAGTGCAGTCCTGGCCAAAATAACTCCAGAACCACCCTCCAGAGGTTGGCCAGGAAGCCCGGGGTTGGGACCAGGGTGTTTAGCCGGTACCAGAGCATGGACAGGACTAGTTGATTGAGCACCAGTGGCCTCCCTTGAAGGGAAAGGCATCGGAGGAGTCCTGTCCATTTCCGGAGCCGCTCCGCCACCTTGCCCTGCAAACCTTGCCAGTTCCAGGCAGAGATGGATGCATGGTGGAAAGGGAAACGCCGAGGTAGAGCAGCGGACCCGCGCTCCACCGGATGGCCTGGAGCGCGGGTGAGAGGGAGCCTGCCTGCCACCCGTCCCCGACCACCAGGCCAGAGCTCTTGACCCAGATGACCCGGGCGGAGGAGGCCACCGAGTACACCGCCTGGCAAGCCTCCACCCGTGCCAAGTCGCCCTGGTCCCGGACCATGAGGAGCACATCGTCGCCGTACGCCGACAGGACCTGCCACAGCTCCGGCTCCCAAAGCACCAACCCTGTCAACCTCCTGCGGAGGAGACAGAAGAAGGGCTCGATGGCCAGAGCGTACAGCTGGCCCAAGAGGGGGCACCCCTGCTGCACTCCCCGCCCGAAGCTGACCGGCTTGGTCAGGGTCCAGTTGAGCCTGACCAGACACTCTGCGGAAGCGTACAGCACCTGGAGAAAACCCACAAACTGGGACCCGAAGCCCAACGCTCGCAGAGTGCCCAGGAGATACCCGTGGTCCACCCTGTCGAACGCTTTCTCCTGATCCAGGGACAGGAGGACGAACGACAGACCATCCCTGCACCCAAGATCCAAGAGATCCCGGACCAGATAGAGGTTATCGAAGTTGCTATGGCCCGGGACGGTGTAGGTCTGGTCTGGGTGGATCACGTCCTCCAGCACGGACCCCAGCCGCAGCGAGATGGCCTTGGCGATGATTTTGTAGTCCGTGCTGAGGAGCAAGACGGGACGCCAATTCCGTAGATCGCGGAGGTCCCCCTTCTTCGGCAATAAGGCGAGCACAGCTCGCCTGCACAAGAGAGGGAGGACCCCACCCTGCAAGGACTCGGCCCAGACGCTGGCCAGGTCTGGGCCAAGGACGTCCCAGAACACGCGGTAGAACTCCACGGTCAGCCCGTCCATGCCCGGAGACTTGTTGGTGGGCATGCGACGGAGGGCGTCCGAGAACTCGGCCAGAGAGACAGGCAGCTCTAGCCGGTCCCGGACGCCCGCGCTGAGCGTTGGGAGCCCGTCCCAAAGCACTCTGCGAACGGCAGGATCGGTCGGATCCGGGGAGAAAAGGTACGCGTAGAAGGTCCGGGCCCTCTCGCACATCTCCGCCGGATCCGGGAGGGGGTTGCCGTCCTCCGCCAGAAGGCAGGTGACATGCTTCTGGGCCTCCCTCCATTTCTCCAGGGCGTAGAAGAAGTGGGAGCCACGATCCATCTCCCGAAGGAGGCGGATGCGGGAGCGAACAAAGGCGCCCCGAGCCCGATGGTCCTCGAGGACCCGGAGCTCTTCCCGCTTCTCCTGGCACGCTCCGCAAAGGGATGGATCCTCAGGGCTGGCGGCCAGACGCCTCTCCAGCTCTAAGACCTCCCGTTCCAACTGCCCTATCGCCGCATCCCTCCGTCGGCTGACGCCCCGGGTGTAGTCACGGCAGAAGAGCCGGGCGCGCACCTTCCCCACATCCCACCAGCGCCATGCCGAGGGAAAGGCGCGCCGCTGCCCTCGCCAGGCCAGCCAGAACTCCCGGAAGGATGCCACGAAGCCCGCATCCTCCAGCAAGTTGTTGTTGAAGTGCCAATAGGCAGGCCCCAGCCTCTCCGCACTGAGAGAGGCCGTCACGGTGACGAGGTGGTGGTCGGAAAAAGGGGCCAGCCGGATGCTGGAGGACTGGGCCCATGAAAGGTGGAATCGCGACATGTAGATGCGGTCCAACCGGGAGTGGCACGACCGATGGGCTCCCACCCAGACATAGGTGAACGTGGAGACATCGTCCGGGTGGTGGTCACACCAGATGTCCACCAGGGAGTGATAGTTGACGATCTCCCAGAGGACGTCCGTGGCGGCCGGGCTCCGCTCAGTCCCCGAGTGGTCCTGCTCCTCCAGGATAATGTTGAAGTCCCCGCCCAGGACCAGGCACTCACAAGGATCCAAGGAGCCGAGGAGGGCAGACGCCTGCTGATAGAACGGCAGCCGCTCCGGGGCCAATGTCGGGACATAGATGTTCACGAGGATGACCACAAGCCCCTCCATGTGGACCCGGAGGTGCAGTAGGAGGCCCGGCACAGCCTCGGCGACCCCCAGCACCTCTGGCCATAGGTCGGGGGAGAACAGGGTAGCCACTCCAGCCCTAGGGGTTGTGAGATGGCTGAAGTAGATCCCGTCGCCCCACTCCAGCCGCCAGCTGGCTTCGGCGGCCAGATCCGTGTGGGTCTCCTGCAGGAAAATCACAGAGTACCCCCCCTCCCGAAGGAAGGAGAGCACCTGGCTCCTGTGGAAACCCACCCTACAGCTCCGGGTGTTCAATGTGGCAAAGATGATGGGTGCCATGAGGAGGGCTGGGGGGGATCCTCCCCAGCAGGGACGCCCACGGCCCCCAGCGGGACGTGCAGCAAACCGTGACCCACCCCGAAGGTGAGCAAGGAGTCACGGAAGCTGCAGACCCGGTTGTAAGTTGCGGCACCCTGCTTCCCGGTCCTCTTGCCCTCCCCCATAAGGGCCCTCGCGGCCCGGAGGATCTGATGGAAATCCCCCCAGCGCTGGAGAGCGAGTGCCACCTTGTTGCGGGAGCCCCTGACGTCTTCCAGGAACTCCCGCAGCTCCTCTCGCAGTGCGTGGGGGGGTGGGGTCACTGGCCCCTGGTGACCCACCAGTGGGGCCCCTGGGACAGCCCCGTGGCCCACGGGGACAGGGAGGCAAGGGGCAGACCCCCGACATGGCGCCCGATGGGCCAGCGCCACACGGTCCGCCACAGAGCCCGGCTCGACGGGGGGCGGCGGAGGGAAGAGCGCAGCCCCTAGGGGGTCGGGACAGTGAAACGTAAAGGCCGCCCCCTGGGGGTCACCCTCTGGGAAAGGGAAAGGGACAGCCCCAGGGGCGGCAATAACAGCAGGGGCAGTGGAGGGGATAGGGACGGGGTCAAGGGCAAGGGCGGGGCCGAGGTCAGGGATAGGGACAGAGATGGGATCCTGGACCGCAGGAGCTGAACCGGGAGGAGTGTGCTCCTCGCGGCCAGGCGCGGAGGTCGGAGGGGCAGGGAGGGGGTCCCCAGCGATGCCGGGCTCAGGCTCAATGGTAGCCGCGCCAGCCATGGCATAGGGAGATGTAGCACCGTCGGTGGGGCCCCCGCCCGGGAAGGAACTCGGGTGCCCCACGCCACCGAGGGATACCCCCGTGAGCCCGTCTCCCGGCCGCGAGGCACCGGCCGTCACCTAAATGGGCTCGGCGGCTGTTAGCAGAGTGCCATCCACGGCCAGGCAGGGCAGGGAGTCCAGGAGACCCTCGGAGGCGGGAGCGGACGCAGCAGTCAGGAGGAGGGAACACGGGGCAAGGGGAGCTGGGGTGAGGACAGCTAGGTCAAGGCCTGCTGGCGGAGGGTCGTCCTCCCCCTGGGTAACTGGGGTCAGACCCAGGGCCTCAATCTCCTCAAAGATGGAGGGGGGCTCACCTCCCACCACCCCGAGGTCCTTCCCGCTAGCGCCCGAGGCAATGATCGCCTCGAGTGTTGCAGGGGGGCAGGTGGCAAGGGAGAAGGAGGGACCGCGTCCGAGGCCTCCACAGAAAGGGATTGCGGAGAAAGGATGGTGGTACCCTCTGGGGCGCCACGGCTTCCCTGACCGGCACTGGCAGACAGACTGACCCCGAGGGCACGGCGGAAGGCTCGGCATCTGTGGCCCCCTTTCTAGTCTTACAGGGGGCTCCCGCATCAGGTGGTAGGAGCGGAGCTCGAGCATTCCGCTTGCCCTGCCTACCCTGGACTTGGGTCCAGCTCTCCATGGTGTCGCTCGCGGGCTTGTTGACAGGGGTCGGGTTGGAGGGCCGGGATGGTGGTTCGTGGACTTGGAGGGGCACTGGTGGGACAGCTGGAGGAAGGGAAGATACCGCCTGGGGAGGGCCCTCTCCCATGCCCGGTGAAACCCCTGCTGCACCCTCCTCCACAGGCCCTGCCAGAGTGCAGGCAGCAGAGGCGGGGCTCTCCCACTCGTCTAGGCATGCCGAGGGAGGTACCCCTGCAGCCCAAGCAGGAGAAGTGATGGATTGGGGGGGGGGGCCTGGGCATCGGGCGGCCAGGGGCAATGGCGATGACGGGGCCGGCACCCTGCCAGGGCTCGGTGGTCCCGGGAGCTCCTCCGAGCCGGGCGAAGGGGCAGTCCCTCCGGACGTGCCGCGTCGCCTGGCAGAGGTAGCACCGAGCCTCTCCTGTAGAATAGTGCACCCGGTAATGGGCCCCCTGATAGGGGACCAGGAAGGACTCCTCAAGCGCCTATCTGCCACACGCCGCCGGAGGCAATTGAAGCTGCACCTGCCGGCGGAACAAGAGGATGTGACAGAGGGCGGGTCCTTGCAGCCCAAGGGGACAGGGCTCACTATAGAAATGGGCTTCCTCAGGGCAGAGAGGGTGGGCAACAGGGTGGCGTTGGGGAGGAAGGGGGGGACAGAGGTCAGGACGACACGGACCCCCAGGTCCTCCAGTGGCTCCAGGGGGACGAACACGCCCCCCACCGCCAGGCACTTCTCCACCGCCTCCTGGGCGGCGGCCTCCGAGGCAAGGAAAAAGACAACCTTGTCATACATTTTGGAGGCCGCCACGATGGCTGTGGGCCCCACCACCCTCCCCAGCGCCCGCACATAGGTCTCCACGTGGGGCAAGGTGGGCACCAGGAGGCAACAGACGCCGTGCTTCCTGGTCAAGGTGGGGAAGGGGCTCTGGCCGCTATAGATGGTAGTGGAGGCGGTGGCCTGGGGAGATGACGTAGCGGCAGACGGTGGGACAGCCGCCACTTAGGCGTATGCCCTGGGGGCCGGGGAGAGGCACTCGCAGAGCTGGTGGAGGGAACAGCGGGGAGGGGCGCCGCGGCCGGTGGTGGAGCCGCAGCAGAAGTGGCAGGCTCCGCCATGGAGGGCTTAGTCTTCCTAGTGGGGCCCTTTCCCTTCTTCTTGCCCTGGCCCTTCCCGCCAGAAGCAGAGGGGGCAAGGGACGTGGCGGCAGCAGAGGACACCCTGTCGCCCGTCGCTGCCGGTGCCTCAGCGATAGCAGTGGCAAGTTGTCTGGCAGCGACGGTAGTGGTGGAGACTAGGGGGATCATCGAGGGAGCAGGCGGGGCAGGGGGGACAGGGGTCATCCCAGGGGTCCCACCCGCTGCGTCTCCTGCCATGATGAGTAGGGAGGGAGGGAGAACGCTAGAGAAAGGGAGGGGAGGAGAAGCAGGGCAACCACTCCCCCCTGCTAGGCTGTGGGCAGGGGAGGAGGGTGCCGAAATGGGGGAAGGGGCAGATAGGGGGACTATGAAGGACTTGGGGAGGGTCAGTCACCGACACGGGAGTGAAAGCCGGCTCCTCTAGCTGCACTAGGGGAGGGGAGGGATACAATAGCAATTAGGGGATGCAGTGCAAGAGGGGAAACTCAAATGGGGGGGGAAGCACAAGCGCACGAAAGGGGCACGGGCGTACGAGGGGGGGGGCGATCAGGACGAAGGGGCCGTAGGGAAGGGGAGCAACCAGGCTGGGAGTGGGGCAGAAGGACCAAGGGGCTAGCTGCAGGGCTGGGGCAGGACAAACACAGCTGCAAAGAGAGACGGGCAGAGCAGGCAAACAAACTGAAGCTGGAGGGGGCGGCAAAATGCTACGAGGGGCAATGGGGAAGGCAACAAGGGGAAAAGCTAGGAGGCCTGTTACAGAGGGGAAGGGGTCATTTTGGGGAAGGGGGGGTGCGTGCACCCACGAGCACTTGTGCACAGTCAGTAGTTGGCTGGCTGCTGCTGGAGGCCCAAACGGTGGCAATAGGGTGTGGCAGGCCAGGCGAGCAGCTGAGTCCCAGAGGCAGGAACCGAGGTAGATGGTAAGTGGCCTGTGGGAGTGGTTGAGGGGGCAGCGGTGGTGGCGGGGGTTGGGGGGGGACACAGATGGACCAGGGGGCAGGCTCCACACCACACCCCCATGCCCCTACAGACACAGTCTACACCCCCACCACTAGAGCATAGTTAGAGTTACTTAGTCCCTAATGGCCCCCTCCACAGTGGCCTTCAGAGTCCTGTGCGCTCCCCCAGCAGCCAGTGGTCGCCTCACTCCTCTTCCTCCTCCAGGCTCCAGCAGCTCCCCAGGACGAACACAGCTCTAGCAGCAGCAGCAGCTCCTCCTCCGGCAACCCTGGTGGCCAGGCAGGAAGGACCCCTCACAGGTGGTAGCAGCGGTGGTGGTGGCGGTGGGGGTCCTGGCTTCTCCCTCTGGAGGTGGAGGAGTAGGGGCCGGCCAGCAAGGCCCCCCTACCCCTCGATCAGCAGCAGCAGTCCAGGAGGGGAGCACTCCAGTCAGCAGCAGCCCAGGAAGGGAGAAGGAGCTCCAGCCAGCAGGGCAGCCAGAGAAGGGGGAATGCTCCAGCCAGCAGGGCAGCCCAAGCAGACAGAGCGCTCCCGGTAGGAGGATGCTCACTCTGCTCCTGCCCTGAAGGGCTTGAAACAGCCCTGGGGGAAGGTTGTGGCTGAGAGCTACTAAGCTGGGGTGCTTGGAGAAGTAGCTGCAGCTGGGCCACGTCCCAATCAGGCCACAGTTGGCCTGTATAAAGAGGCCAGGGGAGCCAGAAGGAAAAGTCTCCCTCTGCCTGTAGGTACTGGGGATTGCAGAGAGCAGCCCAGGGGTAGGCCAAGGCAGCAGGTCCAAAACCAACCTTGTCAATGATGAGTAGGCTGATACTGCAGTGTGCCCCAGGGCATGGGGGCTAGACGATGATTAGCAGTAGCCTTATACTGAGGCAAGGTGGGGATAGTGGGTGGGGGTTCCCTGGGGAGGAGAGAACCTAAGACTGAGGGGATTACTGCTAGGGAGCTGCATCCCAGGTAAAGGGGCACCGGGTCCTGGGAAGCACATGGGTCCAGAGGACAGGTGGATCACCAACCTGCAGAGGGCACTCTGGAGCTGGAACTGAGCTAATTCCCAGAAATCACCAGCAGGAGGCTCCGCAGGGATGAGTCCGCATGTCTACACCAGCCCATATCTGATACTGGAGCATGACCCATATTTGCCTTGCCAATTTTGTGGCATGCTGTCTTAGCCATCTAATGGCAATACCCATAGTTTGTAATATTCTACATTTCTTATTCTCCTTCTTCAGGGCTACAGACTCAGCCCTAGTCTTACTGACTCCAGGCCACGTTTCCCCACTTATCAAATGAGTGGCTGGGTTCACCACTGTTATTAGTGCTGCAGAGTGTTTTTAAGGCTGCTAAGTTTTTAATGATGCTAATGTGCTGTTCTTGGAGCTCCAGTGTGATCTGCATGAGCAAAGAGTGCAGCGTGCTAATTCAGCATACCTCCATGTTATTCATAAGAAAGACCGCAGGCTCAGTTTGGTGGTGAAGGCACTCGACCAGGTGTATTGTCGATGAAGCATGGTACTAGTGCCCCATAGGAACTACAGGTGCACTAACACACGATTCTGGGATTCCGTCATGGTCACCTCTGCTAATGAGCTCTGCGTGGTCATCTGTGCTGATCAGCTCGCCACGCTGGCCAAACAGGAAATGAAATTCAAAAGTTTGCAGGACTTTTCCTGTCTACCTGGTCAGTGCATCTGAGTTGAGAGCACTGTCCAGATCGGTCACAATGTTGCACTCTGGGATAGATCCTGGAGGTCAATACCATTGAATTGTCCACACAACCCCAAATTCGACCCGGCAAGGCCGATTTCAATGCTAATCCCCTCGTCAAGGGTGGAGTAAAGACATAGATTTTAAGAACTCTTTAAATAAAAAAAAAGGGCTTCGTCATGTGGATGAGTGCAGGGCTAAGTCGAGGTAACGCTGCTAAATTCGACCTAAAATCATAGTGTAGACGAGGCCTAAGTGTCTCTGTGTTAAGCACACTTGGTTCAGCAGCTCTGACTCCAGCAGCCTCTTTGTAACATCACAACCACATTGTGGTCTCTACCAACCTTGGTAATTACTAGCCAAGTGACCCCGACACACCCTAGTCCCAAATTTCCCCCAAACCATCTACCCTGAAATGTCCAGCCCTCTCCTGAAACATTTAGAGAAGTAATAATAAGGCCCATTGCTGCCTTAAGGAGACAAAAGTACAGTAAACTGTGGCTTTAGCTATACTTAACAATCATTTCAATTCAAACACAGCACTGGGTTGGTTTAGATAAAAAATAAAACATGTTTATTAATTAAAAAAGAGGTTCCAGATGAGTTCAAGCATAAGGGACAAAGTCAGAAATGGTTACAAGCAAGCAACTAAAAATGAAAAACGCTTCTAGTGACTCAGACCTAGCAAAACTGCAGTCTTGGTTCAAGGTAAGATTCTTACCACACTTCCTTGCAGCAAGATGGCTGTCCAATCCCTTGGTCAGGATCTCCCGCTAAGTCCGCCAAAAAAATTGAATTTTAAATATCATAAGCCCCCCCCCCATGCTTCTAATGGGATCATAACCCATCATTTCCTTCTTTATAACATTGAGAATAGTTCAGCTGAATGAAGATGGATATTCTTGACTGAAATATCCAGAGATAGGCCCAGCCTGAGCCATTCAGGTCAAGAAGGGCTTGTGTTGTGGGATTCTGACTCTGATCCATCTCTAGAAACCTTGCCCTTGCCATGTTTGCCTGTGATTTCCCTCTGTCTGCTGGATGGTTCAATTTCCAAAAAAGTGGCCAATGACTTAATGGGAGCTGGGAATTGAGTTCCCTTCTTGTACTGTGAAATGGTCTCTCTGGGTCAGGGCTGATCCTTGGTCTCCGCTGAGTCTCCTAAAGGAGCCGATTAGCTCAGATGCATTGGTTGGAGGCGGGGAGGTGGAATCTCTGTATTTTTGCACATAACCCTGAGAAATGTCGTCCACTCTTTTTACAGGGGTCAGAAAGTGGACAGCTTCTGGGCACTACTCTATTGGACTGATCTGAAGAAGGTCCCTAATGAGGAAGGGACCAACCTTGTTCCCTGTGCCCTGAGCCAGACAATCCCTGTTTACACTGAGCTGTCTGTGATAGTCACATGTGAATGTGGTGTGAAATGAGACCTCGTTTGCTTCCCAGTGGCCAGTGTAAGGTTAAAGATAAGAACTGTCACACTTTCTCAGGACACTGAAGCACCGTCTGCTCACAATCCTTGCTCCCATGTTCAGCTTCTGCACAGTATACAAGGACCATCCCAATAGCTCAGGAACGCAGGTAGCAATGGCAACTAAAACAAGCAGACTGTGCGGGTTTCCTGAGAGCCACCTATGGGGAGCACACTGCTCCGGTTGTCCCCAGTGGGGCACTGGAGTGGATTCAGGGGGAAATAACTCAACTGAATGGGCTGGACACATCCCTGCTGTGAGTGGGATTTCATCTGTAGAGTTACACCAGGAAAGCATTTGGCCGCCGTGGGCTTAGGGAAGACAATGTAATTGACTGCCGTGCCCTCTGGAACTGTAGCTGAAATAATGCACCGAAGAATGAAAAATGATAAAACTGATTTAGCATTGCTCCAAATCTTAAAGTACATTTTGAGGCCCTGAGATGCCTACCAGACACTCTGCATCTGCTTGTCTTTCCCTTGCCTGAAAGTTTCAGCCACTCTAGAAAGTGAATATTTATATATTTAAGTAACAAAAATGTAAAGCTCTGGCAGTGGCTTCACCCTACCCTATCCCATTCTGTGCAAACAGCTTCAGCCATTCCCAGGCCAGCACCCTGGGAAATTTGTTCTCCATATCAAATTCAATCCTTGATCTCTCTTAAGAGACTGACCAGTGTGGTGCCGATCACTGCGCACAGAGGGCCAGTTTGCATGATATGTCCTTCTGCCCACAAGGAACTGACTGGAACGTTCAGTTCATTACAGCAGCCCACCCAAAACTCAGTGATTAGGCCACGGCCTCTTATTAGCACATTGGTCTCAGTTTTCAAAAGCAACTGGAGATTTTGGGTGCCCAGGGTGAGACACTTTTAACTGCTCCTGACCCACAGAAAATGCTGAGGACCTGCCCTCTGAAAATCAGGCTCATTTTAAAGTGTCTCTTTTCTGGGGGTGCCCACTTGAGTCACCCAAGTCACTAATAAGTTCTGAAATTTATACTAGGCCCCCTTTTCCCTGTGCTCATATTATTAAGGACCAGTTCCTTCCCTGGGGTACATTTATTGGTCTCAAATGGTGGAGCCCCAAATGCCCTAGTGAAAGTCCCTATGTCCATTGCAATCACTTGGCATGACTGATTTCTCAGGAAACATGCTGTCCAGACCATGTGGGTCGTGAGGTCTAGGTTTAATTCCTGGGTCTGCTGCAGACTCACTAGATGAGATTGACCCAATTCATTTCTCCCTGAGTGCTTCACTCTGTGTATTGTCCTGTTATAAGCAGTACTGAGGAGAGAAATCTGGGACACCAAACCTTCCACCTCTTAAGCCCTCATCACGAGGGACTTTCCTTTCCAGACATTTCCTACCTGAACAGTGCCTAGTGCAGTCGTTCAGTCCCCGAATCTCCAAGCCAATCAGAGTCAACATCCAAGGTCTCCTTGGTCAATGAGGAGTTATAAGAATTACAATTGCCGTTCATGGTTTGTTGTTTTTTTTTGGACCATCTTCCTCAGTAGTGGAAAGGGTAGAAGTGCATCAGGTAGGTCCTGCAATCAACTGTCCAATAAGGCATCTGTCCCCAGGGTTCTGGGGTATGCTTCCCTTTTTATGTATGTCAGCCTCTTTGCATTCATATGATTCGCAAACAGGTCAGTTGAAGGAAGGCTGAATGTCAGAACAATGAGATCACAAACCTCTTGATTCAAGTATCACGCAGAGTTGTTGACCTTGCGCCTGCTGGGTTGACCTTTCGCCTTGCTGCAAACCTGTTGCCTAGGTGACCTTTGGCATAGAGTGCCCTGAGAGAAAAGAATAATTGTTCTGCCCACCTCATTATTTCCCTTGCTTCCATGTGTAGCACCAGACTCCTTGTTCCCCCTCCTTCCCCCCGGCTGTT
Source organism: Gopherus evgoodei (assembly GCF_007399415.2). Taxonomy (NCBI): domain Eukaryota; kingdom Metazoa; phylum Chordata; order Testudines; family Testudinidae; genus Gopherus; species Gopherus evgoodei. Next base: position 1,777,529 of record NW_022060005.1, on the reverse strand, counting down.
TAAATATGAAACTGTTGTCATATTGTCTGACTGAACCTGGATCTGGTTCCCCCTGAGGGTGGGCTGGAACTTTTGACCACTCTCCAATCCAGAAGGTTTATGCTGTGAACCTTTTCCTCCTGGCTCCACAGACCCTGGGCTGTTTGGGTCTCTCAAGTGAGATCGCCAGCCCTCCAGCCTAATGTCCATTGTGAGAACAAAGGGGAATAGAAGGCAGATGGTCATTCCATAGCAGACATTGTCATGAACTGACCCCCACTGTAAAGAGTTGAACACTAGTTTCAGAACCCATACTTGATCTTTCATGCATTATAGGAAGTTATCCCACTGTCACAATCAAGGCTTGAAGATGTCTGATATGTGACTGTGCCCATGGAGTGATCCCTATGCACGACACTAGAAGTCCTAGCAGTTGTAAGCCTCCTGCAGCTCTCAAAGATGATGCTAAATGCCTGGATTTTCTGAAATCTTCCTAATGATTGATGGGTCCCTGCTACCATGGTCTTTATTTCCACCAATAGGTGAGTTATTCTGCTTGGGTAGAACCAGGGAACTTTTCCACTAACAAAGCTGTGCACCTGGAAGAGACTCAACATCTGAGAGGTGGCTTTGCATGCTGCTGATTTAGATTGAGCTCTGATCAGAATGTCATCCAGGAAAGGTTACAGATGAGCTCCCTGTGACCTGAGTCACTACTGGCCATAATTTGCACCCTTGTGGTCCATTACTAAGGAAGCATGCAGGGATATGGAGAAGGGAATCTCCTTTTTATATACAGAAAGGGTCCTTCCAAGGCAAGGTAGAAGCACATTTCCAGATACTGTTGAGTGGGGGAAGATTGCACAGCTGCCACTTTTGGGCTTCTGTGTGCTCTGTTTTGTTCTATGACTAGAGGAGTGTTAACGGAACACTTCGGCCTTGGCTATACTTGCGAGTTAGTGCGCAGTAAAGGAGACCCATGCGCTGCATATGAGTCAGCAGTGTGCACTTGTTGCCAAGAAGACCAATGGCATATTGGACTGTATTATTAGGAGCACTGCCAGCAGATCAAGGGAGGATCAAGGGAAGTGATTATTTCACTCTATTCGGCACAGGTGAGGCCACATCTGGGGTACTGCATCCAGTTTTGGTCCCCCCACTACAATAGGGATGTGGACAAATTGGAGAGAGTCCAGTGGATGGCAACGAAAATTTATTAGGGGGCTGGGGCACATGACATGTGGAGAGGCTGAGGAAACGGGGGTTATTTAGTCTGCAGAAGAGATGAGTCAGAGGAGATTTGATAGCAGACTTCAACTAACTGAAGGAGGATCCCAAAGGGGGTGGAGCACAGCTATTCTCAGTGGTGGCAGATGACAGAACAAGAAGCAATGGTCTCAAGATGCAGTGGGGGAGTTCTAGGTTGGATATTAGGAAATACTATTTCACTAGGAGGACGGTGAAGCACTGGAATGGGTTCCCTAGGGAGGTGGTGGAATCTCTTCCTTAGAGGTTTTTACGGTCAGGCTTGACAAAGCCCTGGCTGGGATGATTTAGTTGATGTTGGTCCTGTTTTGAGCAGGGGGTTGGACTAGATGTCCTCCTGAGGTCTCTTTCAACACTAATATTCTATTATTCTAACCTGAACTATAATCGTAACAGTGCTGCTGCACCACTATAATAACTGAGACAGTCCCTGCCCCAGGGAACTCACAGTCAAAGGACATATCTACACTTAAAATACTGCATCGGCACAGCTGCGATGCTGTAGCACTTAGTGAAGATGCTCCTATGTGAGAGGCAGTAGCTATGATGACGGGAGAAGCTCTCCCACCATCCTAGTGCTATCTACACTGGGGGTTAGGTCGATATAACTACATTGCTCAGAGGTGTGGATTTTTCACACCCCTGAGTGATATAGTATCAGAGGGGTAGCCCTGTTAGTCTAGATCTGTAAAAGCAGCAAAGAATCCTGTGGCACCTTATAGACTAACAGACGTTTTAGAGCATGAGCTTTCGTGGGTGAATACCCACTTCTTCAGATGCATGTGGTGGAAATATCCAGGGGCTGGTATATATATGCTAGCAAGCAAGCTAGAGATAACAAGGTCAGTTCAATCAGGGAGGATGAGGCCCTGTTCTAGCAGTTGAGGTGTGAAAACCAAGAGAGGAGAAACTGGTTCTGTAGTTGGCAAGCCATTCACAGTCTTTGTTCAATCCTGAGCTGATGGTGTCAAATTTGCAGATGAACTGAAGCTCAGCAGTTTCTCTGAGAAGTCTGGTCCTGAAGTTTTTTTGCTGCAGGATGGCCACCTTAAGGTCTGCTATAGTGTGGCCAGGGAGGTTGAAGTGCTCTCCTACAGGTTTTTGTATATTGCCATTCCTAATGTCTGATTTGTGTCCATTTATCCTTTTCCATAGAGACTGTCCAGTTTGGCCGATGTACATAGCAGAGGGGCATTGCTGGCATATGATGGTATATATTACATTGGTGGATGTGCAGGTGAATGAACCAGTGATGGTGTGGCTGATCTGGTTAGGTCCTGTGATGGTGTCGCTGGTGTAGATATGTGGGCAGAGTTGGCATTGAGGTTTGTTGCATGGATTGGTTCCTGAGCTAGAGTTATTATGGTGAGGTGTGCAGTTACTGGTGAGAATATGTTTCAGGTTGGCAGGTTGTCTGTGGGCAAGGACTGGCCTGCCACCCAAGGCCTGTGAAAGTGTGGGATCATTGTCCAGGATGGGTTGTAGATCCTTGATGATCTACATGCATCTGAAGAAGTGGGTATTCACCCACGAAAGCTCATGCTCCAAAACGTCTGTTAGTCTATAAGGTGCCACAGGATTCTTTGCTGCTTTTACAGATTTAGACTAACACGGCTACCCCTCTGATACTTGACACCATGCAAGGCACTGCATTTAGCCATATGGAGAGAAAATCCATCAACCTCATGAAGAAACTTGCACAAATACAGACAGATATCATCTTCTTTTCCAAATGCAAACGGATGGACATCATACCAAATGGACTAAAGGTAAAAAATCCACTGCTATCTACATACTACACAGACCACAGTAAGAGATTATGCCACACTCTATCAAAAAAACTGAGGAACCACCTGATCAGCATCCTATACAGCAAACAGGAAAACATCAAAAAAGAGCTCTCCAACCTGGAGACTCTCATTAATAACCAATACAAACAGACTTCACCCCATGAGGGCGGGGGACTGGACTCGATGACCTCTCGAGGTCCCTTCCAGTCCTAGAGTCTATGAGAATAAGACAGGAGATCTACATTACTCACTTCACCTCTCTACAAAGGAAAAAGGACTGTAAGCTGTCTAAACTCCTACCTGCCACATGGGGCCACAACCATGGTACCCCTAACCCACCCAGCAATATCGTCAATTTATCCAACTACACACTCAGCCCAGAAGAAAAGTCTGTCCTATCTCGGGGACTCTCTTTCTGCCCTGCCACCCCCACCAGCATGATACAGTTCTGTGGCGATCTGGAAGCCTACTTTCGCCGTCTCCAACTCAAAGAATACTTCCAGGACAACACTGAACAGTGCACTGATACACAGGTGCCCTCCCACCAACAGCACAAGAAGAAGAACTCCACATGGACTCCTCCTGAGGGTCGAAATGACAGTCTGGACCTATACATTGAATGCTTCCGCCGGCGTGCACAGGCAGAAATCGTGGAACAACAACATCGCTTGCCTCACAACCTAAGTCGTGCAGAACGCAATGCCATCCACAGCCTCAGAAACCACCCTGACATTATCATCAAAGAGGCTGATAAAGGAGGTGCCGTTGTCATCATGAACAGGTCTGACTACCAAAAGGAGGCCGTCAGACAACTCTCCAATACCAAATTCTACAGGCCACTTGCCTCAGATCCCACTGAGGAATACACTAAGAAACTACAGCATCTACTCAGGACACTCCCTACACTAACACCAGAAGAAATCAACATACCCCTAGAGCCCCGACCAGGGTTATTCTATCTACTACCCAAGATCCACAAACCCGGAAATCCTGGACGCCCCATCATCTCGGGCATTGGCACTCTCACTGAAGGACTGTCTGGATATATGGACTCTCTACTCAGACCCTATGCCACCAGCACTCCCAGCTATCTCCGTGACACCACTGATTTCCAGAGGAAACTACAATGCATTGGTCACCTCCCAGAAAATACCATCCTAGCCACCATGGATGTAGAGGCTCTCTACACAAACATCCCACACACAGATGGAATACAAGCTGTCAGGAACACTATCCCTGATGATGCCACAGCACAACTGGCTGCTGAGCTCTGTGCCTTTATACTTACACACAACTATTTCAAATTTGATGACAATATATATCTCCAGATCAGTGGCACTGCTATGGGCACCCGCATGGCCCCACAATATGCCAATATCTTTATGGCCGACCTGGAACAACGCTTCCTCAGCTCTTGTCCACTCATGCCCCTTCTCTACCTATGCTACATTGATGACATCTTCATCATCTGGACCCATGGGAAGGAGACTCTGGAAAAATTCCACCATGATTTCAACAGCTTCCACCCCACCATCAACCTCAGCCTGGACCAATCTACACGGGAGGTCCACTTTCTTGACACCACGGTGCAAATAAGTGATGGTCACATTAACACCACCCTATATCGAAAACCTACCGACCGCTATGCCTACCTTCATGCCTCCAGCTTCCATCCCGGACACATCACACGATCCATTGTCTACAGCCAAGCACTGAGGTACAACCGCATCTGCTCTAACCCCTCAGACAGAGACCAACACCTACAAAATCTCCACCAAGCATTCTCAAAACTACAATACCTGCACGAGGAAATAAGGAAACAGATCAACAGAGCCAGACGTGTACCCAGAAGCCTCCTACTGCAAGACAATCCCAAGAAAGAAACCAACCGGACTCCACTGGCCATCACATACAGTCCCCAGCTAAAACCCCTCCAACGCATCATCAAGGATCTACAACCCATCCTGGACAATGATCCCACACTTTCACAGGCCTTGGGTGGCAGGCCAGTCCTTGCCCACAGACAACCTGCCAACCTGAAACATATTCTCACCAGTAACTGCACACCACACCATAATAACTCTAGCTCAGGAACCAATCCATGCAACAAACCTCGATGCCAACTCTGCCCACATATCTACACCAGCAACACCATCACAGGACCTAACCAGATCAGCCACACCATCACTGGTTCATTCACCTGCACATCCACCAATGTAATATATACCATCATATGCCAGCAATGCCCCTCTGCTATGTTCATCGGCCAAACTGGACAGTCTCTATGGAAAAGGATAAATGGACACAAATCAGACATTAGGAATGGCAATATACAAAAACCTGTAGGAGAGCACTTCAACCTCCCTGGCCACACTATAGCAAACCTTAAGGTGGCCATCCTGCAGCAAAAAAACTTCAGGACCAGACTTCAAAGAGAAACTGCTGAGCTTCAGTTCATCTGCAAATTTGACACCATCAGCTCAGGATTGAACAAAGACTGTGAATGGCTTGCCAACTACAGAACCAGTTTCTCCTCTCTTGGTTTTCACACCTCAACTGCTAGAACAGGGCCTCATCCTCCCTGATTGAACTGACCTTGTTATCTCTAGCTTGCTTGCTAGCATATATATACCTGCCCCTGGATATTTCCACCACATGCATCTGAAGAAGTGGGTATTCACCCACGAAAGCTCATGCTCCAAAACGTCTGTTAGTCTGTAAGGTGCCACAGGATTCTTTACTGCTTTTACTGAGTGATATAGTTATCCCAATATAGGTCTGTAGTGTAGACCTGATTTAAGAGAACTGGTGGATGTGTGCAAGGGTTGTGCAGCTATCGGGGTGCATTCTCAGAGCTGGAAGCATGGGGAGGGCTGAGTGAAGAGGTAATGCTGGGGTGTAGCAGAGTTGGGTGGCACTGGCAGATCTGAGGGGTGCAAGGGACTGGGGTATATTGGTAGAGCTGTAGGGTGCAGGGAGTTGGGAGTGCACTGGCAGAGCTGGGGGTGCAGGGGTTGGGTACACTGACTGAGTTGGAGGTGCAGGGGTTGGGATGCACTGCCAAAGCAAAGGGGTGCTGTGCTTCCCTCATTTAAGCCCCCACCTTCCACCACCTACCAACCTTTCCCATTTATCCCCCTACCAATAACACCTTCCCCTTGTAAAAGCAGCAAAGGGTCCTGTGGCACCTTATAAACTAACAGACGTATTGGAGCATGAGCTTTTGTGGGTGAATATCCACTTCGTCGGATCTGACGAAGTGGGTATTCACCCACGAAAGCTCATGCTCCAATACGTCTGTTAGTCTATAAGGTGCCACAGGACTCTTTGCTGCTTTTACAGATCCAGATGAACACGGCTACCCCTCTGATACCCTCCCCTTGCTGCAGTCCCGAACCCCTCTTCCCCTGTTCCCTCACTCCTCTGCCTCCAATTACCCTTCCCTTCTCAGGAAACATTCACATGTCTAATTTGTCACCCAGAAGCTTTGGTTACATTCTCCCCCACAAAAAAAAATTGCCACCCAGGACTCAAACTATAACAACTTCCTGCCATTCAGCCCAAAACTTCTATTGTCTTAGTTGAGGGCTTTTGGTTAACTCATTGTTAGTTATGCTAATTGAAGGGTGAGTTTACAGCCATCAATCACAGTGAGGTCTGTGGTTGATCCAGTCATTAGTACCACGCAGTTTAACAGTCCAAGGCAGCAGAAGGAAAATGGGAATTATGGAGGGGCTTATAACTCTGGAAATGCTTGGTCAAATGACAACAAATTTGGAACTCTAATGACACCCCATGCCCACATGAGGCACACCAAATTTCAAAGCAATCTGAGTAACCATTCAGCTTTTAGTGATCATACAAAAATGAGCTTCAATGAGCTACAAAATGGCAGGAAAAGAAACCCTCTAGCTCTTCTTCTGTATTGGCACAAGTGCACAGTAAAATGTACACATTTTCTTAAATTTAATTCTCAATTTGAGTCCCTCAAAGATTTAATGGGGGCCATGTACTACATTGGGTAAAACTCAACAGCTTGCGACCATTTTGACCAGCATCACATGAATAGTTTGCTCTAGCTATGAGCAAAATAAACAAACCTAAAAACTTTTAACTGGGCTCATATCTCCACAACCCTTAGCTCAAATGACCCCAAATTTAGGTCACTAACCCTACCCTGCACCCTCCTAAGGCACATTAAATGTCAATGAAATTTGACTAAGCGTATCATTTTCTTTAAAGAGAGTTGGAACTTTAAACAGAAGTCATGATGCAACCTTCACTATCAGGGTGTTGCTGTGTAGTTATAGTATTCATCAGTTCATTTACTGTTTGGGTACCCATCTCATAGGTTTCTATTAACCATGTTATTGAAATATTCCATGAGCATTGAGATGGGATTGTGATGTCCAGCAATGAGAATCTCAGATACAGGAACAAACAAAAAACTAGCCATCACGGCACAGATATTCAGCTCATGTCACCTGGCCGGGTTCCATAGCACTATGCTAATTTACAACCGCTGAGGAACTGGTCTAATCGACTTCAGTGGGGCTGGGGCTGATTTACACAACGGCTGTTTGGGGATCTGGACCCTTGACTCCAAAGCAGCTAGAGGTGGTTTACGAAAACTGGGGCTCTGACCCATTCACTCCAGTGGAGCTACCCTGATTTGGACTAGCTGAGGATCTGAACCACTGATTCCAATAGATCTAGGGCTGATTTATACCTCCTGGGGATCTGGCCCTTTGTCTTTCATTCTCTGACATGAAAGTCTAGTGTGAATGTAACACTTTTAAACAGTGCATCTGCAGCCAAAGGAGACTTTTATTTTAGTGTTGTCTGCAGAAAGGAAAATGTAACTACTGAAAGAAAGAAAGAAAGAAAGAAAGAAAGAAAGAAAGAAAGAAAGAAAGAAAGAAAGAAAGAAAGAAAGAAAGAAAGAAAGAAAGAAAGAAAGAAAGAAAAGCTGGGTCATTCATCCCAATAGAAGCTGAAGATCAGATACCGAAAATCTCCACAACATGGAATTCCTCCAAAGTTCTGTCCCCAATGGAAATGAATCACTATCACCTTAACAAGTTACACTTACAATTAATCCTAATGGACAAAGCACTAGGAAAGAGCAGACTGCTTACAAACTTTTGACTCTTCTTTGGTTCAGTTTCACAGGCAAAGAATATGGATTGGAAACTGCATCATGGGCCAGATCCCCATATGGTGTAAATGGATATAGCTCCATGGAAGTCAGTGAGCCAGATCCCCACTGGTGTAAACAGCCCGTGATACTCTGAAGTCAATGGAATTTTACACCATCATTTTACACCAGCTCAGGACCTGGTCCTTAGTTTTTAGTGTTTGCCTCCGGGTACCTCTTAGTAACCAACTTCAAGCAGCCAGGACAGCCTGAGCTGAGGGTTCCTCTGGTGACTGCATCCCAAGAGCTGCTGGTGCAATGCAGGAGAAAAGCATCTCTGCTCACTCAGAGGTAATTATGTGAAGTTGATGAAGGAACAGGCTATTCCAGTCCAACTGAGGCTCTGGTGCCACTAGGCTCTTAGCTATTGTAGGTCACATGTCTGTTCTACTAATTTATATTTTATTTTGCCTCCCTGTGGGAACCGCCTTTGTGACTCAGCCCTGCCTTGTTTTTAGCCAAGGGTCTTTCCAGGGATGCTGCCATCATGCGAGATTCAGGGCAGGTGATGTTCCCCCTCTGGAGGCTTAGGACCAGCTAGTGCAGGTTGTCAAGGTGATTTGCTCCAGAGGTGAGATCAGAGCTGGGCTCACAGCCCAGGAGACTGGATTCAGCTATTTAACCCCAGAACATGAACATCCTGGGCTGCAACCATGTCTGAAGTATACGCAAGCCAGCATCAGCTCTAGAGCTGGGAGGGGCTTTCATTCCCTGATCCCATTTAGTCCATCACCTCTTACCCAAGCCTGCCCTAGGAGGGAAGAAGGGAGCACCCGTCTGTGGTAGGAACTCCAGAGAGACGCTGCAACTCAGGACATCCAGTGAAGGGGCACGACAACAGTGCGAATACAGTGATGGGGGCATGAGAGAGAGAGAGAGAGAGAGAACCAAACAATCCTGGTAGTGGGTGGATGGATAGATAGAAAGATAGATAATGACCAATGATTCTTAACACTGCAAGATCAAGTGCACTGCAAATTGGGATAAAGAAGAAGGGCAAGAGCATATTTGGCTACATACTGGCTAACCTAGTGAGGAGGGCTTTAAACTAGGTTCAACAAGGGCAGGTGACCAAAGCCCACAGGTAAGTCAAAAACATGGAGACCTGGGAGAAGGGTCGGAATCTGGGGGGAGCATGGGCTGCTATAACAGAAATAAGGGAGAGACGAGACAGAACTGGGGATGGGGAATCAAATCAGTATCTTAGATGTCTGTATACTAATACGAGACGTATGGAGAATAAGCAGGAAGAACTCAAAATGCTAGTAAATAAACACAACTATGACATAGTTGGCATCATGAAGACTTGGTGGGATAATACGCATGACTGGAATATTGGTATAGAACGGTACAGTTTGGTCAGGCAAGACAGACAGGGAGAAAATGGAGGAGGTGTTGCCTTATGTATGAAAAATGTATACACTTGGACTGAGGTTCAGATGGAAATAGGAGACAGACCTGTTGAAAGTCTCTGGGTAAGGATAAAAGGGGTAAAAAACAAGAGTGATGTCATGGTAGGGATCTACTACAGACCACTTAACCATGAAGAAGAAGAGGTGGATGAGACTTTTTTTAAACAGCTAACAAAATCATCCAAACCACAGGACTTGGTGGTGATGGGGGACTTCAACTGCCCAGACAACTGTTAGAAAAATAAAACAGCAGAGCACAGATTAACAAATTCTTGGAATACATTGCAGACATTTTTTTATTTCAGAAGGTGGAGACAGCTACTAGGGGAGAGACTGTTCTAGATTTGATTTTAACAAACAGGGAGGAACTGGTTGAGAATTTGAAAGTGGAAGGTGGCTTGGGTGAAGGGGATCATGAAATGGTAGAGTTCATGATTCTAAGCAATAGTAGGAGGGAAAACAGCACAATAAAGACAATGGATTTCAGGAAGGCAGACTTTGAAGCAAACTCATGCAGTTGGTAGGTCAAATCCCATGGGAGGCAAGTCGAAGGGGAAAACCAATTGAAGACAGTTGGCAGTTTTTCAAAGAGACATTATTAAAGGCACAAGAGCAAAGTATCCCACTGCGTAAAAAAGTTAGGAAGTATGGCAAGAGACCACCCTGGCTTAAAATCAAAAAAGAGTCCTACAAAAGGTGGAAACTAGGTCAAATTACAAAGGATGAATATGAAGAAATATCACAAGTGTGTGGGGACAAAATTAGAAAGCTCAAGGCATAAAACAAGGTCAAACTAGCTGGGGACATAAAGAGTAACAAAAGAACATTCTACAAATACATCAGAAGCAAGAGGAAGACTAAGGACAGGGCAGGCCGATTACTCAATGAGGGTGGAAAACAATAACAGAAAATGTGGAAATGGAAGAGATGCTTAATAACTTCTTTGTTTTAGTTTTCACCAAGAAGGTAGGTGGCGACTGAAAGTCTAACATAGTGAATGCCAGTAAAAGTGAGGTAGGATCAGAGGCTATGATAGGGAAAGAATTATTTAAGCATGTTACATGTCTTCAAATGACCAGGGCCTGATGAAATGCATTCTAGAATACTCAAGGAGCTGACTGAGGAGATATCTGAGCCATTAGCGATTATCTTTGAAAAGTCATGGAAGATGGGAGAGATTCCAGAGGAAGGGCAAATATAGTGCCAATCTTTAAAAAGGGAAATAAGGATGACTTAGGGAATTACAGACCAGTCAGTTTAACTTCTGTACCCAGAAAGATAATGGAGCAAATAATTAAACAATCGATTTGCAAACATCTAGAAGATAATGAGGTGATAAGTGACAGTCAGCATGGATTTGTCAAGAACAAATCATGTCAAACCAACCTGATATTTTTTTGACAGGGTAAAAAGCCCTTTGGACAGGAAAGAAGCAGCAGATGTGGAATATCTTGACTTTAGTAAGGCTTTTGATACTGTCTGGCATGACCTTCTCATAAACAAACTAGGGAAATACAACCTAGATGGGGCTACGATAAGGTGGATGCATAATTGGTTGGAAAACTGTTCCCAGAGAGTAGTTATCAGTGGTTCACAGTCATGCTGGAGGGCTGTAATGAGTGGGGTCCCACAGGCATCGGTTCTGGGTCTGGTTCTGTTCAATATCTTCTTCAGTGATCTAGATAATGGCATAGAGGGTACACTTATAAAGTTTGCAGATGATACCAAGCTGGGAGGGGTTGCAAGTGCTTTGAAGGATAGGATTATAATTCAAAATGATCTGGACAGATTGGAGAAATAGTCAGATTTAAATAGGATGAAATTCAATGAGGAGAAAAGCAAAGTACTCCACTTAGGAAGGAAGAATCAGTTGCATATATACAAAATGGGAAATTACTGTCTAAAAAGGTGTACTGTGGAAAGGGATCTGGGGGTCAAAGTGGATCACAAGCTAAATATGAGTCAACATTGTAAAACTGTTGCCAAAAAAGCAAACATCATTCTGCAATGTATTATCAGGAGTGTTGTAAGCAAGATTTGAGAAGTAGTTCTCCTGCTCTACTTTGTGCTGATTAGGCCTCAACTGGAGCACTGTGTCCAGTTCTGCGTGGCACAATTCAAGAAAGATGTGGACAAATTGGGGAAAGTCCAGAGAAAAGCAACAAAAATGAATAAATGTTGAGAAAACATGTCCTATGAGGGAAGATTGAAAAAAAATAGTTTGTTTAGTCTAGAGAAGAGAATACTGAGAGGGGACATGATAAACAGTTTTCAAGTACATAAAAGGTTGTTACAAGGAGGAGGGAGAAAAATTGTTCATCTTAACTCTGAGGATAGGACAAGAAGCAATGGGTTTAATTTGCATCAAGGGAGCTTTAAGTTGGACCTTAGGAAAAACTTTCTGACTGTCAGAGTGGTTAAGCACTGGAATAAATTGCCTAGAGAGGCTGTGGAATCTCCTTCACTGGAGATTTTTAAGAGCAGGTTAGACAAACACCTGTCAGGGATAGTCTAGATAATACTTGGTTCTGCCATGAGTGCAAGGGACTGGACTAGATGACCTCTTGAGGTCCCTTCAATTTCTATGATTCTATGAAGGTATGTTTTCTATTTCAATTAAATATGTTAGATTATTAATATACAGGGAAAATTTAATATCAGAATTATGAATTGCCATTAGAACTCTTTAAGATTTTAACTATCAAATTATGCAGACATCTAGAGATGATCAAATTTTAAAAAAAAAGTTCATCAGAAAAAATTAACTTTTCATTGAGGTTGTGAGAACCAAACAGTTTCATCCTAAAACTGTTGGAAACTCAAAAATTATTAGTCATAATAAAAAAAGTTTTCATTTTTAGCTAGCAGAGTCTTTCCATGAAAATGTATTCAATTTTCCTTTGAAATAAAGCAGAAATTGTGTGACTACTCCTAACTGGAAACTTAGCTTTGAGCCAGGGTGGGAAACATGAGTATTTTCAAATAACACCACAATTTCCAACCTATTCCCTCAACTACAATTTTTTTAATGTCTTTCAAAGCTTCAGGATGGTAAAACTAAGTAAGTAGTGAAGTTGGAAGCCCACACAATATGTTTTAAACATCCTAACCTCTCTAAACTGAAGCACAGGGAGTTGAAGCCCCCAGACAAAGCTTGTCTATCTTAATCCTACCCAAGGAAATACAGGAGGTTGATGGAACTAAAACCCAGCTCTCCTCTTCTACCATCATAGCCTCTGTCCCACACTGCGGCCTGTTAAACTAAAATACTGTCCACACGTGCACAGAACATACACCTAGGAAGAAACAGTCCATCCCCAAAAGAGTTTACATTCAAAGGAGACAAGACAGACAAATGGAGGGAGGGGAAAGAGAGGCAGAAGTGACTGCCCCAAGGTCACAGTGAAGGTCAGTGGCAGAGCCAAGAGTAGAACCCAAGTCTCATGACTGCCACTGACCCGCACAGTACAGACATAAAGTCACAGAGGGAAACAATACAACCTAGCAGTAACTGAGCAATGCTACCAGCCCATCATCACCCAGAGATGGAAATGCAACTACGATTTGGTGCCATAAATCAATGTGTAAACAGGCAGCTGGCCGTCTGTGTGGTGTTGGGATGGAATCATCACAGAGGAGCTGCCATATGGGACTCCGGATAAGTCTACACTGCATTTCCCAGGAAAGTGAGAATCAGGCTGTGTGGGCATTTTAGTTTCATGGCCAAGTTATCAGCCTGGTGTCTGTAGCACTAGGGACAAAACGTTGGCTAACATTGTTGGATTTGGGTTGTACTTTGTTCCATCCTCCATACTACATTTGATCAAACCACATATTGGGCCAGATCCTCAGATGGTGTATACTGATCGAGCTACATTGACTTTAAGGGAGTGATGCTAATTTATACTCCTGTGATAACACAGCAAAGTAGTGCTCTGTTTGTGAGCATTGAGGAACACTAGCTACGCCAGTCAATAGAAGTGATGAATGCTGTGCACCTTTGACATTCACATCATGAGAGATTATGGAGAGGGGAATCAGGGTCACTCCGTCTCTCACTATAATCCTGACCATTGCCCTTGTCTTTCCCTCTACCAGCAAGACACTATGAACTAAGAAAGAAAATGTCCAACCAAACCAACATAACTGAGTTCCTTCTCCTGGGTTTCTCTGACATTCGGGAGTTGCAGATTTTGCACTTTGTGATGTTTCTAGTGATTTATCTGGCAGCCATGATCGGGAATCTTCTCATCATCATGGTTGTAGCCCTAGACCACCACCTTCACAGCCCCATGTACTTCTTCCTGATGAATTTGTCCATCCTAGACCTTGGCACAATCTCTGTCACCATCCCCAAATCCATGGCTAATTCCCTCATGAACACCAGGTCCATTTCCTATTGTGGATGTGTCGCCCAAGTCTTTTTCCTCATCTTCCTTGCTGTATCTGACTTCGCCTTACTCACTGTCATGGCGTACGATCGATATGTTGCCATCTGCAAACCACTGCACTATGAGACTATAATGAACAGGAGAGCTTGTGTCCAAATGGCAGCCAGTGCCTGGATCAGTATAATTGTCTATTCTTCATTGCACACCAGGAACACATTTGCAATCTCCTTCTGTGGTGGCAATGAGGTGGATCAGTTCTTCTGTGAAATTCCCCAGCTACTCAAGCTCGCCTGCTCTGACATGTATCTTGGTGAAGTTGAGGTACTCATCTTGAGTGCATGCTTAGGCTTAAGCTGTTTTGTTCTTATAATTCTGTCATACACTCAAATCTTCAAAACAGTGCTGAGAATCCCCACTGAGCAGGGTCGGCATAAAGCCCTATCCACTTGCCTCCCTCACCTCATTGTGGTCTCCTTGTTTGTTTCCACTGGCATCTTTGCATACTTGAAACCCACCTCCAGCTCTCCATCAGGTCTGGATCTCATGGTGGCTGTTCTTTATTCTGTGCTGCCACCAGTGATGAATCCGATCATCTACAGCATGAGGAACAAGGAAATCAAAGCTTCCCTGAGGAAATTCATTGGATGGAGGTTATTCAGCAAGAATAAAGAGTCTATATTTCTTTTATGAACATTGATTTTATCTGTGTTTCTTTACAAACACAATCCACTGATGACACTTTGTTTTGTCCCCATAAGAATATGCTGTGTGATTTTTTTCTTTTTTAATCCAAAATGCTGTATTTATAGTGGTAAATCCAGACTCGCTCCACTAAGTCAATGGAGTTATTCTAGGTTTATACCAATGTAAGTAAGATGTCTATTAACACGTCTCCAGTCATAGGGAAGGAGGCAGGGGATGGGGTGGTTAATGGATTACAGATTGTTGTAATAAGCCATAAATCCAGTGTCTTTATTCAGTCCATGATTTTTGGCATCTAGCAACGTTATGAATTTAAGATCCCAGGCCCATCCCTTGAAGGTGTTGTACAAGTTTCCTTTGGGAGTAGGACTGAGAGATCAGATATAGAATATTTTTGCAGATGTAGAATGATCACTTTATGAAAAGTATTCACCCACAGGCAATAGGGTGTTTTTGTCTTTTATTATTTTCCTGTGTGAGTTCATTCAAGAGTATAGTGATTGTTTGGTTTCACCCACATAATTGTTATTGGGGCATTTAGTGCACTGGATGAGGCATGCCCCATGTTGTAATAGGTATGTGTAGGACCCATGAATCTTGACAGATATTTTGTGGGGGGTGCTGATCATCATAGCAGTGGAGATATGTCTGCAGGTTTTATATCTGTTGTTCTGGCTGCATTGGTGTGTCCTGTTCTGTGGGGAGCTTGGTTCAGAGGATGAGCTTGAAGCAGTTGGAAGGTTGTCTGAGGGCCAGAAAAGGGAGTTCTGGAAAGATTTCTTTCAACATGTGGTCCCCATTGAGGATGGATTGTAATTGTTTGAGGATACCCTGTGTAGTCAACAGGCCAATTCACCTTAAGTGGTCCCTTGAAATATATGTTTACTATTTACACTAAACAATCTGTTCCAGTTTGTATTTAGCTGTAACACTCTGAGTACATTTCCTAGACCTGAAGAAGAGCTCTGTGTAAGCTCAAAAACTTCTCTCTCTCACCAACAGAGTTTAAGGAATAAAAGATCTCACCTCATTCACCTTGTCTCTCTAATATCCTGGGATCAACATGGCAACACCACCACTGCATAAATTAGTGTTGTGTTATTCTTGATGTTGTTGAAAGGCTTATTTAAGAGGAAGGTTTTGCAATGTTTCCTAAAGAGAATCAGACTCTGGATAATGAGGCCAAATTTTGATCCCATTGAAGTAACTGGAATTTAGCCACTCACTTCAAAGGAATCATGATTTGGTCAGTGGCCAATGCACATAAGGATCCAAGTGTGGGTAAAGGCAGCCTGGAGAAAATGAATGCAACAGAGTTATAAGGGTGAGATTCCCATCTCAGCTAAACCAGAGCAGATGCAGAGTAGCTCCATTGACACCACCAGTTTAATACTGACAAGGTCTTGGACCAAAGACACGGGACTAAGTTCAGTAGTAACATAAACTCTGGTGCAAATTATTTGTCAGGGGTTATTTTGCTATAATATTGGTGTGAATGGAAAAATGCCATCACATGCATCGATCTGGTATTCCATATGCCATCCAGTGTAAATTTAGTCACATCCAAACTGAGAAAGGATCTAAGAAGTTGGCCTGTTATTAGTATTAGAATACTATCTTTTTGTATGGTTGTGTGCACTGCATATATGACAGGCAAAGGCAGAGTCTGAAATTAGATAGACAGAAAGAGAGAGGACCATTCTTTGTCCTAACACATAACCTAATTGTGTCATAATGATAGATTTATCTTTGATTGTGAATTGTTAGCTAGATAGATAGATAATGAATAGTTTATGCAAATTATTGAGACTCATTTCCTATTCAAGACTATGTTCAGATCATGATTTTATTATAAAAAATAATTATTAAACAATATTTACCAAAGAATTTCTCTCACAATATCTTACTCCACAGCTCAGCTACAAACAGTTCATCCTAAATACTTGGTGTTTGAACTTTAAGCTGTTTCAACTGGATACATTTTTAACATGCTCTGTTTCCCTTCCCTGAGTGGATCAGTTCACAGAAGCATAGAAAATCAGGGTTGGAAGGGACCTCAGGAGGTCATCTAGTCCAATTAAATGTTCAAAACAGGACCAATCCCCAACTAAATCATCCCAGTCAGGGCTTCGTCAAGCCCTACCTTAAAAACCTCTAAGGAGGGAGATTCCACCACCTCCCTAGATAACCCATTCCAGTGCTTCACCACCCTTCTAGTGAAAAAGTTTTCCCTAATATCCAACCTGAATCTCTCCCACTGCAACTTGAGATCATTACTCCTTGTTCTGTCATCTGGTTCCACTGAGAACAATGTAGATCCATTCTCTATGGAACCTCCTTTCAGGTAGTTGAAAATAGCTATCAAATCCCCCCTCATTCTTCTCTTCTGCAGCCTAAATAATCCCAGTTCCTTCAGCCTCTCCTCATAAGTCATGTGCTCCAGCCCTCTGCCAATGTGATGTATACCATCATGTGCCAGCAGTGCCCATCTGCCATGTACATTGGCCAAACCCAACAGCCTCTACGCAAAAGAATAAATGGACACAAATCTGACATCAGGAATCATAACATTCAAAAATCAGAAGGAAAACCCTTCAGCCTCTCTGGTCACTCACTAACAGACTTAAAGGTGGCAATTTTGCAAAAGAAAAGCTTCAAAAATGGACCCCAGTGAGAAACTGCTGAACTTGAATTAATATTCAAACTAGATACCATCAGGTTAGGTTTAAATAGAGACTGGGAATGGCTGAGCCATTACACACATTGAATCTATTTCCCTATGTTAAGTATCCTCACACCTTCTTGTCAAACTCTCTCAAATGGGCTCTTGATTATCACTACAAAAGTTTTTTTTTCTCCTGCTAATAATAGCTTATGTTAATTAATTAGCCTTTTAGAGTGGGTAGGGCAACTGCCACCTTTTCATGTTCTCTCTATGTATATATATCTCCTCACTATATATTCCATTCTATACATCCGATGAAGTGGGCTGTAGCCCATGAAAGGTTATGCTCAAATAGGGTGACCAGACAGCAAATGTGAAAAATTGGGACAGGGGTTGGGGGATAATAGGATCCTATATAACAAAAATACCCCAAAATCTGGACTGTCTCTATAAAATCGGTCACCCTATGCTCAAATAAATTTCTTAGTCTCTAAGACCTGGGCTACACTAGCGGGGGATGGGGGTTAAACTAAGATACACAATTTCAGCTATGCTATTCACATAGCTGAAATAAGAGTAACTTAGTTCGACTTACCTGGCTGTTCCCACAGTGGTGAGTTGACTCCCTCAGCTCTCCCATCGACTCCGCTTACTCCTCCTGCCGAGGTGGAGTATGGGCATTGATTAAGGGATCAATTTATCACATCCAGATGAGATGCAATAAATTGATCCCTGATACATCAAACACTACCCACCAATCCAGCAGGTAGTATAGACGTACCCTAAGGTGCCACATGTACTCCTGTTCTTTTTGCAGATACAGACTAACAAAGCTGTTACTCTGAAACTAATCATTTGTGTTGCCCACTGCTGGACTCTTTCCAAATCCTTCATATAGTGTGGGGCCCAAAACTGGGCACAGTACTCCAGATGAGGCCTCACCAATGCGGAATAGATGGGAAGGATCACATCCCTTGACCTGCTGGCAATGCTCCTACTTATACAAAAAGATGTGTCGGGGTGGGATTTGAACTCATATCTCCATAGATAAACCAGACCACCTAATTGAGGGGAAGACACAGTCTTAGACCACTCAGCCATCCTGACATTCATTGGCCCCTTCAGGTTCCTTAAAAAGGAAGGGACAACTCCTCAGCTGGTGTAAATTGTTATATCTCCATTGAAGTTAACAGACCTCTGAGAATTTACACAACCAGAGGATCTATTCAGAACACTCATGGTTGTGAATTCGAAACTCCCCTCCATTTAATATTTTGCACTAAGGCCCTAATCCAGCAAACCACTTCAGGACATGCTTAACTTTAAATACATGTGTAGTCCCATTGAAAACTGGAAGTTAATCTCCTGCTTAACTGTTTTGTTGAATTAGGAATAGGGCCAACTGGTGTCAGACTTGTCACTGCCTTAGTTTCTCCTCTTTCCCATTTAAATAAACTGCTACAATTAGTGCATGTAAATTCATCTCTGCTTCTGGGATCTGTTTATTGACATAAAATAAAATGTTATCTCAAAGCCAGTCTCTCCGGGCTGCCTTCCCTAGACTTACCAGGCCATTACACTGCTCCTGGGCTCCTAATTCCCTCTGCGGTTTCTGTTCCTGCCCTGCAGTACAGGTCGCTCCAGCCAATCCTCCCCTCTGGATGCTATGGAGAGCTTCTTCTCAAGTCCTTTCTGACCATGAGTCCCCTCTGGGTCCCCTTCAGGAGACTCCCTGTGCCCTGAAATTCTTCTAGTCCTTACCCTTGGATCAGAGCATCAGGTCCAGCTCTTTCTGCTCCTCAGGCCCATTCAAAACTATGGGCTTCTCCAGAGAGACCTCCACTGGGTCTGTCCTACCCACTGGTCCCCTTTGCTCTGATAGATCAGGCTCCCTCTTGTGATTCCTGGTCACCTGACCCAGCCACAGCCCCAAACTCAAACATGTCACCTGGGATTGAATAACTGGGCAAAAGTGTGGATGAACAGAGAAAGACAAACACTGACAGGGGCTTGCTCTGAGAAAGGATGTAGTGCCACTGTCCACATCATCAGTGCTATGGGGTATTATCAGGAGGGGCTCCCTGTCAATAACTACAGAGTCGTCGGAGCAGGGGACTGGACCCTCAGTCTGCCACCTCCCAGGGGATTGCGCTAACCACCAGGCTAGACAGTCACTCTGGTACTTCTTTTCTCTCTGTCCCAATGATGTCTTTATCCAAGATAGAACTGGTCAAACTGAGGGCACTCATCTCAGAATATCCTACAGCCCAGTGGTTAGAGAACTCACTTGGGAGATGGCAGATCCCTCTTCATATCACCAAGTCCCTTTTCCGCATCAGGCAGAGGAGGGATTTGAACCAGTGCTAGGAGAGCATTGGATTTGCAACCCCATCATATAATCTCCATCATAAACTGACCCATCCCCATTTTAATCTAGTTGGGTTGTTTGCTCTAAGGGCTGTTCCTGGCCCTCCCTCCTCTGACGGAGACAAACCTTCTCTGCATTTCCAGTCTAAATTTACTCATGACCAGTTTATCGTCCTTTGTTCTTAAGCCAACATTATCCTTTGGCATCAACAGCTCTTCTCAATCCCTGGTGTTTACCACCCTGATCTATTTACAGAGAGTGATCGTATCCCCTCTCAGCTGGTGTTTTGCTAGGCTACACAAGCCAAACTCACCCAGGCTATGTCTAAACTAAGGGCTAGCGGTGCAATTTTCCTCTTACATATATGCACTAGCTTGATGAGCGCTACTGTGAGTACAAATAGCAGTGTATCTGTGGGGCCGTGGGCACAGCTACAAATCCACCTGTGCCCTGCGGGAACGTACTCATCAGGGCTCAGCTGTGCCTCCACTGCCACTGCCCATGCTATGGTGGCTACACTGCAGTTTATACTCACACTAGCTCTCATTGAGCTACTGCGAGTGTGTGTATGCAAGCTGGGAATCACATCCTTAGCTCAGAGTGCAGGCAGTGCCTCATTCTCCTCTCCTAAAATAGCTGTCCATTGTCACAATAGCAGGACTATCATTCCTAAAATTGTTCGATTTGTGTTGTGACTTGTTCCATATTTACACAGTTTTTTATTGAGCCGCATCTTGGATGGATAGTCAGATGGTGGAAATGGAGCCATCTTTTGACTGTAGGTGTGCCATACCGATTTACACTGGTGTGATGATAATGCACCTGACTTGTGGTGTGATTGTCAGAGGTGAGGAGGTAGAAGTGCTCTATCCTGACATTGCCCTTGCCCATCCCTCCACAGTCAGCACATGATGTCCTGAGAAGGAAAATGTCCAACCAAACCACTTTACCGAATTCTTTCTCCTGAGCTTCTCTGAGGCTCGAGAGCTGCAGATTTTACACTTTGTGGTGTTTCTTGGGATTTTCCTGGCAGCCCTGATGGGGAGCCTCCTGATTATTACAGCTGTAGCCCTGGACCGCCATCTTCACATCCCTATGTAATTCTTCTTGATTAATTTGTCCATGATAGACCTCGGATTCATCTTCTTCACTGTCCCCAAGTCCATGGTCAATTCCCTGTTGAACACTAGGTCGATTTCTTATTCTGGGTGCATTGCTCAGGTCTTTCTCTTCATTTTCTTCACTGCGGTTGACTTTGGTTTTCTCACCATCATGGCATACGACCGCTACATCGTCATCTGCAAATCACTACACTATGAGTCTCGAATGAACAGGAGAGCTTGTATTGAAATGGCAGCCAGTGCTTGGATCAGTGGTATTTTCTGCTCTGCACTGCACATTGGGAAAATATTTGTATTAATCTTCTGTGGAGGCAACATAGTGGATCAATTCTTTTGTGAAATCCCACAGCTACTCAAACTCACTTGTTCTGACTCATATCTCAATGAAGTTGGGGTTATTGCCTTTTTTGCATGTTTATCTATAAGCTGCTTTGTTTTAATAATTGTGTCATATGGTCAGATCTTCACCACAATGCTGAGAATCCCCTCTGAGCGGGGCCAGCATAAAGCCATCTCCACCTGCCTCCCTCACCTCATTGTGGTCTCCTTGTTTGTTTGCACTGGGACCTTTACCTATGTGAAACCACCCTCCATCTATCTATCAGGTGTGGATCTTGTGGTGGGTGCGCTCTATTCCGTGGTGCCACCAATCATGAATTGAATCATCTAAAGCATGAGGAACAAAGAAATTAAAGGTACTCTGAGGAAACGGACTCAGTGAACATTATTAACCAAGAATAAAATTTCCAGATTTTTCCCATGACCATGACTTTATTCTGTCTGTCTTTACAGATAGAATTATTGTCTCCACAAGAATGTGATGTGCAATCTCTTTATGTGAAATGATGTATTCAGAGTAGTAATCATCCAAACTCAGTTAACTAAAGTGAATAAAGTTACTTTAGGCTTACACCAGCGTAAATTAGATAAGATCTATCTATCTATCTATCTATCTATCTATCTATCTATCTATCTATCTATCTATCTATCTATCTATCTATTGCAACAAAACAAAACAAAACTGTAGTTAACATAAAGTTAAGGTTGTCCCCCGGAGCTGGCAATAACTAATGGTAATGATCTGCTTGCACACTAGCAGCATTGAATGTGTCCGCTGCTGCTGTATTGAATGGTAAAGGCAGATATTGGCACACACAGGAGTAAAATAGGAGCTGTCAGCCATACCTGTTCTGCCTCTGCACCTATTTCCCCCCAGTCCACTGTCATTCACTATCACATCCCCCTTCACAGTGGCCCACCCTTCTCTGCCATTCCACCTAGCTCCCATTCCTCTCCAAGTGACCCACCACCTCATTTATACCCCACTTTAATCACCCCTCTGTTGCTGCCCCCAAAACCCCTCCTTGGGGAGCTTTTGACAACTAGCAAAATGCCTAGGCCACTGCCAGTAGCTAGAATCCTGATTATCTTGCTCATTGCTAAAGGCAGCTCGGGGTTGAGTGACCACAAGACGTGAGCATGAGCCTGCATCCTTCCTGGTAAGCTCTCTTTTGAAATTGCTGAAGTCTGCATCTTAGAAAAACAGGAAGTCTGGCTATAGTTTTGACTGCTATTATTTGGAAATACAGCTGCAAGCCTAACAGCTGAAAATTGCTTGCTAATGTTTTTTTTTAAGTGACATGTTTTTTAACACCTGCTTCTTGCTTAATGGTTGGTTTTGACTGGTAGGCTATGTAACACTTGTAAGGATAAGAAGGGGACAAGATCTGGGTTAAGTGAACTCTGCTGTGAACTCATCTTGAGTTCCCCAGCAGCAGACGGAAGGCTGATCACTGGAAATCTGCCACTGGACACTCGAGGACCACTCCAGACCTAGGGGTAACTACAATTTGCGGTACTCCAACGTAACCTGTTGCTTGTGTTTGTACGTGCTGGAGACTAAATAAAGTAAAAGCTTTAAGTGCCCTGTTTATATCAACCACTTATCAGATGGGTGTGCTGTGTCCCCAGTGATTTATTTCCTGGCACTGCCTCATAAGGAGTAAAGTTACTGAGAGCTTTGGGTTCAGAAAGGCCCTGGTAACATCCGCTCCCACTGTTCCCCCACTCATCCTCTCTGCCCAGCAGAAATGTGCATGTGTAACCTATTTTCATTCCAAAAATAGTTTCAGCATCTTCCAAATTTTCTGCTGTGCTTGGGTGACATTTCCAAAAATTAAGAACCCTTGGACAGAGGCAGATTCCACCTTCTTTTACCTTCAGACTTTGGCCCACTATTAGAGTCAAACTCAGTGCCCAAGTGGGGCTCAGGTTTGATAGCCAGATCATTTTTGGGGGAAGAGGAGGGGTGGGGCTAAGGAGGGGGGTGGGCTCGTGCATGTGTCCCTGTCATGGTACAATTCCCCACTCTGAACCTTAGCGTCCAAAAGATGGGGTACCAGCATGAATTCCTCTAAACTCAATTACCAGCTCAGTACTTGTAGCGCTGCCACCAAGCAGGAATTCCAGTGCCTGGTACACTCTGGTCCCCCCAAAACCTTGCCCGGGGACCCCCAAGACCCAGACCCTCTGGATCTTAACACAAGGAAAGTAAACCCTTTCCCTCACCGTTACCTCTCCCAGGCTTCCCCTCCCTGGGTTACCCTGGAAGATCACTGTGATTCAAACTCCTTGAATCTTAAACAGAGAGGAAAATGCACCTTCCCCCCTCCTCCTCTCTACCACTCCCAGACTCTCCCTGAGAGAGACAGTAATCCTAACACAGAGAGAAATTAACCTTTCTCTCCCCCTTCCCTCCTTTCTCCCCACCAATTCCCTGGTGAATCCAGACCCCGTTCCCTAGGGTCTTACACCAGAATAAAAAAAACAAACAATCAGGTTCTTAAACAAGAAACTTTTATTTAAAGAAAAAAAAACAGTAAAAATTATCTTTGTAAATTTAAGGTGGAATATGTTACAGGGTCTTTCAGCTATAGACACTGGGAATACCCTCCCAGCCTAAGTATACAAGTACAAATTAAAATCATTTCAGCAAAATACAAATTTGAACTCCTTCCAGCCAAATACACATTTGAACTCCTCCCAGCCAAATACACATTTGCAAATAAAGAAAACAAACATAAGCCTAGCTCACTTTATCTACCTAGTACTCACTATTCTGAACTTCTAAGAGCCTGTATCGGAGAGATTGGAGAGATGCCTGGTTGCACGTCTGGTCCCTCTGAGCCCCCAGAGTGAACAACAACCAAACACTAACAGCACACACAAAAACTTCCCTCCCTCCATATTTGAAAGTATCCTGTCTGCTGATTGGTCCTCTGGTCAGATAACAGCCAGGCTCACTGATTTTGTTAACCCTTTACAGGCAAAAGAGATATAAAGTACTTCTGTTCTATTAAGTCCTACTATCTGTTTATGACAGTCCCACTTTTGCCTTTTGAGAAGGTGGTCACTCTGCTACTGCCTGTGGCAAATAGTGCCAATAATCAGCGCCATTGCCTTAGAATCATATCCCTGGAATGGGGCCTGAAATATTGTAGCTTTAGGCAATGGAAAATCCTCCCTCCCACCACCCTGGTAGGCCATACTCCTCCGCATGGCTGGAGCTGGAGAGCGGTGTGGTACTAAGGTGCTCCAAAGCTGCCAGTGTCATGAAGCAGGTCATCTTAAAAGTGTTGATGGGAATAAGGGAAGGTAGTTTTGAAAGTTTCCTTTCCCTTTCCACAATGACCGTAAATGATACATCTGTCTCTTTTATCAGCAGCTTCCAGCATGGGGCCTTGGAGGTGTGCTCCCTCTGCACCCACATAAGGCCTGACCCTGATGAGGAGGTGAAAGAAGAGGACAAGGGGGGACATGTTCAGTGAGATCCTGCAAGCCAGTGCTGCACTGGAGCACAAACAGAGGGCCTGGAGTGGCAACATGGCAGATGGCATGGAAACAGGCGGAGTGAACATGAGAATGGCCTAGGAATCCCAGCAGGAAAAGAAGAGGAAGATGCCCCAGGACACAATGGGCCTTGTCAGGCCAGGGACGGCTCCAGGCCCCAGCTGAACAAGCAGGTGCTTGGGGTGGCCAAGGGGAAGGGGCGGCACATTAGGCTCTTCAGCAGCAATTCGGCGGTGGGTCCCTCGGTCCCTCTCAGAGAAAAGGACCAGCCACCAAATTGCCACCGAAGAAGAAAGCAGCACAGTGGAGCTTCCGCCGATTGCAATATCAGATTTTTGTATTTTTTTTTTTTTGACACTTGGGGCTGCAAAAGCCACAGAGCCGGCCCTGTCTCGAGCATCAAACCCAAACGCTGCAGACCCTGGCTGACCTAATGATCTTCTGGGAGGGAGCAGGGGGTCCCATGCCACTGTCTCAGCCTCTCTTTGAGGGGCCCCCACCACTGCCACTCCATGTGGGGTACAGGGTCGAGGGGGCAGAGCCCCATGGATTGCCCTGAAGTGTATGAATCCAGCCCTGAGAGTCAGCAGAGCTTTATGGGACTAAAAGTGCCTCTTTCCACATTCTCCTGGGAACAGCCCCACTCAGAGCAGTGACTCCTGGAGAGACCAGCAGCAGCTGCTGTAGAGGGAGGGGCAATGCCCCCAATGAACAATTCTTCACTGACCTCTGTGTCAGGGAGGTTCCCTGTGAGTTAGTGGCTGGCTGGAGACCTGCATCATAGCCGTTTAATTCATTCTCTGATCTGATGTAAATGTGAAGGCTCTTGTGATCCCTGTCAATGATTCACCTTGCTGGGTTCTTTGTCTAAGCGATACCTTGTTCCCCAGCTTAACTGTGTATTGGGCAGGGTTGGGCGGAGCTCACCCTGAAGTCACTGTTCAGAAAAGCGGAGCTGGTCCAGGCAGAGGAAGGAGGAGAGTGGGGAAGGAAGAAAGTGGTTACCTGGGTTTGCCAATGGGGAGATGGAGAAGAGAATCGGCTGGTGTTTGGAGGGAGGTAGAAGGAAGCAGGGGTGGGGGACTGTCATAAACAGATAGTAGGAGTTAATGGAACAGAAGTACTTTATATCTCTTTTGCCTGTAAAGGGTTAACAAAATCAGTGAGCCTGGCTGTCACCTGACCAGAGGACCAATCAGGGGACAGGATACTTTCAGATCTTGAGGGAGGGAAGTTTTTGTGTGTGCTGTTAGTGTTCGGTTGTTGTTCACTCTGGGGGCTCAGAGGGACAAGACGTGCAACCAGGTTTCTCTCCAATCTCTCTGATACAGTCTCTTATAGATTCAAAATAGTAAGTACTAGGTAGATAAAGCGAGTTAGGCTTAAGGTTGTTTTCTCTATTTGCAAATGTGTATTTGGCTGGAAGGAGTTCAAATTTGTATTTTGCTGAAATGATTTTAATTTGTACTTGTATACGTAGGCTGGGAGGGTATTCCCAGTGTCTATAGCTGAAAGACCCTGTACCTATTCCATCTTAAATTTACAAAGATAATTTTCACTGTTTTTTTTCTTTCTTTAATTAAAAGCTTTTCTTGTTTAAGTACCTGATTTTTGTTTTGTTTCTGGTGAGATCCCAGGGGACTGAGTCTGGATCCACCAGGGAATTGGTGGGGAGAAAGGAGGGAAGGGGGAGAGAAAGGTTATTTTCTCTCTGTGTTAGGATTACTTTCTCTCTCAGGGAGAGTCTGGGAGTGGGGGAGAGAAGGAGGGGGGGAAGGTGAATTTTCCTCTCTGTTTTATGATTCAAGGAGTTTCTATCACAGTAATCTTCCAGGGTAACCCAGGGAGGGGAAGCCTGGGAGAGGCAATGGTGAGGGAAAGGGTTTACTTTCCTTGTGTTAAGATCCAGAGGGTCTGGGTCTTGGGGGTCCCGGGCAAGGTTTTGGGGGGACCAGAGTGTACCAGGCACTGGAATTCCACGTTGGTGGCAGTGCTACAAGTACTGAGCTGGTAATTGAGTTTAGAGGAATTCATGCTGGTACCCCATCTTTTGGACGCTAAGGTTCAGAGTGGGGAATTATACCATGACAGGGGCTGTTCCTTGGGACTGGGGCCACGTCAGGGGAAATGGGCTGAGCAGAGGAAGGGACTGATGGGCAGAAGGGTTAAGTAGGGATCTCTGAGGAAGCTGAGTCACAAACTCTGGGTGGGGAAATTGACTGTGGCCCGTGGGAGGGGCAAATCTCAACAGACAAGAGCTGGAAGTGTCTGTGGGGTGGAAGGTTATGAGTGGGGAATGAGGGTGTTAGAGGCTGTGGGTGTTTGTTTGCGGGGTCTAGGCTGTGTGAGACAGAGGGAGGGAGATACTCAGGGACTAGGATAAGAAGGGTTCAGTGGGTGGAGGACATGGTGGGGGCTGGAATCAAAAAGCCTGAATCTCCTCTTCCTTAGACCAGCTGTACTGCATCATTACGCCACTAAGTCACCCTGGGGTGAGAGGAGAGTCAGCCCCATTGAATTACTCCTGACTAACTGTTGGTCATGTCAGCCCAATTGACTGCAGTGGAGTTACTTCTAAC
The DNA here is from genome assembly GCF_007399415.2 of Gopherus evgoodei. Lineage (NCBI taxonomy): Eukaryota > Metazoa > Chordata > Testudines > Testudinidae > Gopherus > Gopherus evgoodei. The sequence continues at coordinate 1,750,210 of NW_022060005.1, read as the reverse complement.
TTTTCTTAAAGTTAGGGTATTTTGGTGCTGATTTTTTTTTCACACACAGAGAGATCAAACTGGGGCTCAGATCCTCATAGAAGCAGGTTTTCCAGTGCTTGATGGTTATTGCACCATAGTGCAGGCCAGATACCAGCCCTTTGGGGGAAATCCAGTTACAGTGCTATTAGCCATAGTGTGTAGCTCTCCAGTTAGGCACTTCAGCCTTTGAAGTGGTTGGTGTGGCACTAAACAGATTACACAATGCATATGCATGGAGAGAGCATGAGCTGGTTGAACGCTACCTCTGGATCACAGACCTAAGCTTCTGAAGGAGGCATGATCTGGCTATCAAACCTGAGCCCCACTTGGGCACTGAGTTTGACTCTAATAGTGGGCCAAAGTCTGAAGGTAAAAGAAGGTGGAATCTGCCTCTGTCCAAGGGTTCTTAATTTTTCGATATGTCATCCAAGCACAGCAGAAAATTTGGAAGATGCTGAAACTATTTTTGGAATGAAAATAGGTTACACATGCACATTCCTGCTGGGTAGAGAGGATGGGGGGGAACAAAGGGAGAGGGTGTTACCAGCTGGCTTTCTAAACCCAAAGCTCTCAGTAACTTTACTCCTTATGAGGTGGTGTCTGGAAATAAATCAATGGGGACACACCAAACCCATCTGATAAGTGGTTGATATAAACAGTGCAAACAAGAGTGCTTTCACTTAAAGCTTTTACTTTATTTAGCCTCCAGCACGTACACACACAAGCAACAGATTATGTTGGAGCACCCCAAACTGTAGTTACCCCAAGGTCTGGAGTGGTCCTCGAGTGTCCAATGACAGATTTCCAGTGACCAGCCTTCCGTCTGCTGCTGGGAAACTCAAGATGGGTTCACAGCAGAGTTCACTTAACCCAGATCTTGTCCCCTTCTTATCCTTACAAGTGTTACATAGCTAACCATTCAAAACCGGCCATTAAGCAAGAAGCAGGTGTTAAAAAACATGTCACTTAAAAAAAACATTAGCAAGCAATTTTCAGCTGTTAGCCTTGCAACTGTATTTCCACATCACAGCACTCAAAACTGTGTAACCAGACTTCCTGTGTTTCTAAGATGCAAACTTCAGCAATTTCAAAAAAGAGCTTACCAGGAAGGATGCAGGCTCATGCTCACGTCTTGTGGTCGCTCACCCCCTGAGCTGTTTTTAGCAATGAGCAAGATAATCAGGATTCCATCTACTGGCAGTGGCCTAGGCATTTTGCTAGTTGTCAAAAGCTCCCCAAGGAGGGGTTTTGGGGGTAGCAACAGAGGGGTGATTAAATTGGGGGATAAATGGGGTGGTGGGTCAGTTGGAGAGGAATGGGAGCTAGGTGGAGTGAAGGGTAAGGGTGGGGCACTGTGAAGGGGGATGTGATCGTGAGTGACAGGGGACTGGGGGGAAACAGAGGTAGAACAGGTATGGCCGACAGCCCCTATTTCCCTCCTATCTGAGTGCCAATATCTGCCTTTACCATTCAATAGAGCTGCAGCGGACATAGTCAGTGCTGCTAGTGTGCAAGCAGATGATTACCACTAGCTATTACCAGCTTCGGGGGACAACCGTAACTAAACTACAGTGTTAACTAAAGTTTTGGTTTGGTTTGTTGCAATAGATAGATAGACAGATCTTATCTATTTACACTGGTGTAAGCCTAAAGTAACTCTATACACTTTAGTTAACTGAGTTTTGATCATTACCACTCATTTTACGTAAAGAGATTGCACATCACATTCCTGTGGAGACAATAATTCTATCTCTAAAGACAGACAGAATGAAGTCATGTTCGTGGGAGAAATCTGGAAATATTATTCTTGTTTAATAATGTTCACTGAGTCAGTTTCCTCAGAGTACCTTTAATTTCCTTATTCCTCATGCTGTAGATGATTGGATTCATGATCGGTGGCACCACAGAATAGAGCTCACCCACCGCAAGATCCAGACCTGATAGACAGATGGAGGGCGGTTTCACATAGGCAAAGTTCCCAGTGCAAACAAAAAAGGAGACTATAATGAGGTGAGAGAGGCAGGTGGAGATGGCTTTATGCTGGCCCCGCTCAGAGGGGTTTCTCAGCACCGTGGTGAAGATCTGACCATATGACACAATTATTAAAACAAATAGTTTCTCTCTCCCTTTCCCTCCTTGTCCAGGGCTGCTGAGAGCGGGTTTAGGACCCGGAGAAAAAAAAATTTTGGGCCCCTCCCAGCAAGGGTGGACTGGCTAAAAATCTTTACTCGGGATTTGTATTGATGTTCAGAAAAAATAAATGCCCTGCCTGGTATACAAATGAAACATGGAATAGGAAAAGAAAACATTTATTCTTAAGGAACATATAAAAAAAATTAAAAAAAACCCTTAAATTAAAATCACATATGCAACATAGTCGGGCCCCCTTCCGGACCACTGGGTCCCAGTAATTTGTACCGGCGTCCCCTCCTCTCGTCAGCCCTGGCCTTGTCTAGTTGAACTGTGAGCTCCTGTGGGGAGTGTTTGTGTCTTACTATGTCTGTCTTCTATACCCTTGTCAAGAGCACTGGTGTTTAGCTGGCATCAGTGTGGGGCAGAGGCTCTGATGCTAGAATAGGAAAGCTGGGTTCTCTTCCTGTTGACCTCCTTTCTCTTCTTGGGTTGTGTCAGGATAGCCAGACCTTAGCTAGCCAGTTCAACTCCTACTCTAAGTTGAAAGGTACTAGTGTCTGTGGCTAACAGCTTTGCTTGTTACTCGATTTTTATCATCTACTCACTATTCCTTTGAAACAGAAATAAACACAGTTGCAACAGCACAAATGGGTTGGAAATCATGGTATTATTCAAAACTATTCATGTTTCCCACTTTTGCTAACAATGCCATTTCCAACAAGGGGCAGTCAGAAATTTTCGTTCGAATTTTTGTTTTCAAAAACAGGATTTTAAATTAAACAAAAATGGTCAGGCAAAGTGTCTGAGATATTATTTTTTTAAAAAATTGGAAACCCCAGTTTTCTTTTGTTTTCAAATTAAAATTTTTAGTTTTCAACAGTTTTCAGCTGAAAAAAATAGTTTTTGGCTGCCAAGTCTCCAAAAGTTTTCTGATTTTGGGTTTCTGGTGCAAAGTCAAAATTTTCCACTGATTTTTTTTTTCTGACTGGATCTAGATGTATGACTAAATAGATAGCAAAAGCCTTACAGAGTTCAAAATGTAATTTACATGTAGGGTCTTACGTATGCTTTGTATATTAATCCCCAAATAAATTAAACAGTAAATTAAATTAATTAAACAGTAATAAGTCACCAGGACCAGACGGTATTCACCCAAGAGTTCTGAATGAACTCAAATATAAATTGCAGAATTATTAACTGAGGTATGTAACCTATCGCTTAAATCAGTCTCTGGATCAGATGACTAGAAGATAGTTAATGTAACACTGATTTTTTTTAAAAGTCTCCAGAGGCAATCATGGCAATTACAGGCCAGTAAGCATAACTTCAATACCAAGAAATTAGTTGAAACTACAGTAAAGAACAGAATTATCAGGCACATAGATGAACACAATATGTTGGAGGAAGAGTCAACATGGCTTTTGTAAAGAGTAATCATGCCTCACCAATCTATTACAATTTTTTGATGGTGTCAATAAACCTGAGGACAAGGGTGATACTCTCAACACTGTGTACTTGGACTTTCAGAAAGCCTTGACAAGGTCCCTCACCAAAGGCTGTTAAGCAAAATAAGCAGTCATGGGATAAGAGGGAAAGTCGTCTCATGGATCAGTAACTGGTTGGAAGATAATAAACAAAGAGTAGGAATAAATGGTCAGTTTTCCACTGGAAAGTGATAAATAGTGGAGTCCCCCAAGGATCTGTTCTGGGACCAGTGCTGTTCAACATATTCATAAATGACTTGGAAAAAGGGGTAAACACTGGCATGGCAAAGTTTGCAAATGATACGTATTTATTCAAGATAGTTAAGTCCAAAGCTAACTGCAAGGAGTTACAAAGGGATCTCACAAAATTGGGCGTCTCGGCAACAAAACAGCAGATGAAATTTAGTGTTGATGAATGCAAAGTAATGCACACTGGAAAACATAATCCCAACTATACATACAATATTATGGGGTCTAAATTAGCTGTTACCACTCAAGAAAGTGGAGTCATTGTAGATATTGTTCTGAAAACATCTGCTCAATGTTCAGCGGCAGTCAAAAAAGCTAACAGAATGTTAGGAACGATTAGAAAAGGGATAGATAATAAGATAGAAAATATCATAATGCTTCTATATAAATCCATGGTACGCTTGCACCTTGAATACTACGTGCAGTTCTGGTCACCCCATCTCAAAAAAGATATATTAGAGTTAGAAAAAGTACAGAGAAAGGCAACAAAAATGATTAGGGGTATGGAAAAGCTTCCATATGAGGAGAGATTTAAAAGACTATTTTAAAAGGGCCTATTCAACTTTGAAAGGAGACGACAAAGGGAAGATATGATAGAGGTCTATAAAATCATGTATGGTGTGAAGAAAGTGAGTAGGGAAGTGTTATTTACTCCTTCACATAACTGAAGGACCAGGGGGGTCACCCAATGAAATTAATAGGCAGCAGGTTTAACACAAACAAAAGATACTGGGCAAGATGGACCATTGATCTGACGCAGTATGACCATTGGGGAATACATCACGTCTCTATGTGAGACAGATGCATGTATATCTATCATTCTCCATAGAGATAGAAAGATAGTCATGTACCTTTATTTTCTATTTTTTCTCAATGTCTCTGATACTAAGGGATAGTATTAAAATGGAAAAAAGTCAATGATGGTTATGAAGGAGATTAGAGAGATACAATGTCAGATAGTAAACAGTCAGTAGGAAAGTTTTAGAATTTACTTAAATAGCTGAAAGCTAAGAAATAAAAATGATGACACAAGATGACAAAGCGCCAGGTATAATTTTACTTAACATTTTCTACTGATGCCCAGACAAATTTCCATCTATGCAGAGCCCTTCCCTTCTGTGGTGACAATGAATACACAATGTCAAGTAACACACAAACCAGAGGCGACTACACATTTTGTCACCCCAAGCACAGCGATATGCCCACTCCACTTAAGCTGTGCCTGCGGGAGGTCCACTGGAGCTGCGGGACCATCAGACCCTCGCAGGCAAGCCACTGCAGGCAGCCTGCCTGCCATCCTCCCAGCAACCGGCAGAGCGCCCCCCACGGCTTGCTGCCCGAAGCAGGGGCTTGGCTTGCTGGGGCTGGGAGCCGCCCCTGACAAAGACTGAAACAATGTTAATGTCAGCTTTTGGCCCTGCTCCCTCAGCCAGAGTCCAGCAGAGGTCAACAAAAAGTCCACTAGTGGCAATGTTGGCACAAGCATCCAAGCTGTATGAACTGGATTGGGGATCTGTGTACAGTCCATAAGAACGGTCAGGGCTGGTTTTAGCCAGTGCGGGGCCCAATCCTTGGGGCATGTACTCTCCCTGCGGCACTTCAGATTTCCAGCGGTGGAAGCGGGGCCGCAGGGCTCCGGCCGCGAGAGCGGGACAGCCGCACTTGCCACTCTCGGGCCGGTGAACCAGGGCCGCGGGCTTGCGGAGCTCCGGCCGGGGTAGCGGGCTGCGGGGAAGCTGGGCTCCTGCTGGGAGAGTGGGGTTGCGAGGCTCTGGCCGGGGGAGGGGGACCGCTGGGTTGTGGGGATCCAGCTGGGAGAGCAGGGCTTTCCTTATAAGTAGGAGCATAGTCAGCAGATTGAGAGAGGTGATTGTTCCCCTCTATTCAGCATTGCTGAGGCCTCATATGGAGTATTGTGTCCAGTTTTGGGCCCTACACTACAAGAAGGATTTGGAAAGAGTCCAGCAGAGGTCAACAAAAATGATTAGTTTCAGAGTAGCAGCTGTGTTAGCCTGTATCTGCAAAAAGAACAGGAGTACATGTGGCACCTTAGGGTATGTCTATACTACCTTCCAGATTGGTGGGGAGTGTTTGATGTATTGGGGATCGATTTACCACATCTAGTCTGGACATGATAAATGGATCCCTGAATCAACGCCTGTACTCCACCTTGGCGGGAGGAGTAAGCGGAGTCAGTGGGGGAGCTGCGGAAGTCCACTTACTGGTGTGAGAACGGCCAGGTAAGTAAAACTAAGATACTTTGACTTCAGCTACATGAATAGTGTAGCTGAAGTTGTGTATCTTAGTTCAAACCTCCCTGCTAGTGCAGCCCAGGCCTTAGAGACTAACTAGATATATACAAAGAACATGAAAAGGTGGCAGTTGCCCTACCCACTCTAAAAGGCTTGTTAATTAAGAGGGGTTTTATCAACAGGAGAAAAAAAATTGTAGTGATAATCAAGAGCCCATTTGAGAGAGTTTGACAAGAAGGTGTGAGGATACTTAACATAGGGAAATAGATTGAATGTGTGTAATGGCTCAGTCATTCCCACTCTCTATTTAAATATAGTTGATGGTATCTAGTTTGAATATTAATTCAAGTTCAGCAGTTTCTTGTCGGAGTCTGTTTTTGAAGTTTTCTGTTGCAAAATTGCCACCTCTAAGTCTGTTACTGAGTGATCAGAGAGGTTGAAGTGTTCTCCTACTGGTTTTTGGATGTTATGATTCCTGATGTCAGATTTGTGTCCATTTATTCTTTGCGTAGACTGTCAGGTTTGGCCAGTGTACATGGCAGAGGGGCATTGCTGGCAATGATGGCATCTATCACATTGGTAGATGGCTGGAGCACATGACTTATGAGGAGAGGCTAAAGGAACTAGGATTGTTTAGTCTGCAGAAGAGAAGAATGAGGGGGGATTTGATAGCTGCTTTCAATTACCTGAAAGGGGATTCCATAGAGAATGGACTGTTCTCAGTGATACCAGATGACAGAACAAGGAGTAATGGTCTCAAATTGCAGTGGGGGAGGTTTAGGTTGGATATTAGGAAAATCTTTTTCACTAGAAGGGTGGTGAAGAACTGGAATGGGTTACCTAGGGAGGTGGTGGAATCTCCTTCCTTAGAGGTTATTAAGGTAAGGCTTGACAAAGCCCTGGCTGGGACGATTTAGTTGGGGATTGGTCCTGTTTTGAACATTTAATTGGACTAGATGACCTCCTGAGGTCCCTTCCAACCCTGATTTTCTATGCTTCTGTGAACTGATCCACTCAGGGAAGGGAAACAGAGCATGTTAAAAATGTATCCAGTTGAAACAGCTTAAAGTTCAAACACCAAGTATTTAGGATGAACTGTTTGTAGCTGAGCTGTGGAGTAAGATATTGTGAGAGAAATTCTTTGGTAAATATTGTTTAATAATTATTTTTTATAATAAAATCATGATCTGAACATAGTCTTGAATAGGAAATGAGTCTCAATAATTTGCATAAACTATTCATTATCTATCTATCTAGCTAACAATTCACAATCAAAGATAAATCTATCATTATGACACAATTAGGTTATGTGTTAGGACAAAGAATGGTCCTCTCTCTTTCTGTCTATCTAATTTCAGACTCTGCCTTTGCCTGTCATATATGCAGTGCACACAACCATACAAAAAGATAGTATTCTAATACTAATAACAGGCCAACTTCTTAGATCCTTTCTCAGTTTGGATGTGACTAAATTTACACTGGATGGCATATGGAATACCAGATCGGTGCATGTGATGGCATTTTTCCATTCACACCAATATTATAGCAAAATAACCCCTGACAAATAATTTGCACCAGAGTTTATGTTACTACTGAACTTAGTCCCGTGTCTTTGGTCCAAGACCTTGTCAGTATTAAACTGGTGGTGTCAATGGAGCTACTCTGCATCTGCTCTGGTTTAGCTGAGATGGGAATCTCACCCTTATAACTCTGTTGCATTCATTTTCTCCAGGCTGCCTTTACCCACACTTGGATCCTTATGTGCATTGGCCACTGACCAAATCATGATTCCTTTGAAGTGAGTGGCTAAATTCCAGTTACTTCAATGGGATCAAAATTTGGCCTCATTATCCAGAGTCTGATTGTCTTTAGGAAACATTGCAAAACCTTCCTCTTAAATAAGCCTTTCAACAACATCAAGAATAACACAACACTGATTTATGCAGTGGTGTTGTTGCCATGTTGATCCCAGCATATTAGAGAGACAAGGTGAATGAGATAAGATCTTTTATTCCTCAACTTCTGTTGGTGAGAGACACAAGCTTTTGAGCTTACACAGAGCTCTTCTTCAGGTCTAGGAAATGTACTCAGAGTGTTACAGCTAAATACAAATTGGAACAGATTGTTTAGTGTAAATAGTTAACAAATATTTCAAGGGACCATTCAAGGTGAATTAGCCTGTTGATGACACATGGTATCATCAAACAATTACAATCTATACTCAATGGGGACCACGTCCTGAAAGAAATCTTTCCATCACTCCTTCTTCTGGCCCTCAGACAACCTTCCAACTGCTCCAAGCTCATCCTCTGAAGCAAGCTCCCCACAGAACAGGACACACCAACACAGCCAGAACAACATATATAAAACCTGCAGACATATCTCCACTGCTATGATGATTAGCACCCCCACAAAACATCTGTCAAATCCATGGGTCCTACACATGCCTATCGCAACATGGGGCATGCCTCATTATATGCTCCAATAACAATTATGTGGGTGAAACCAAACAATCACTACACTCTTGAATGAACTCACACAGGAAAATGATAAAAGACAAAAACACCCTACTGCCTATGGGTGAACACTTTTCATAAAGTGATCATTCTATTTCTGCACAAAAAATCTATATCTGATCACTCAGGCCTTCTCTCAAAGGAAACTTGCACAACACCTTCAAGGGATGGGTCTGGGAGCTTAAATTCATAATGTTGCTAGATGCCAAAAATCATGGACTGAATAGAGACACTGGATTTATGGCTTAATACGACAATCCATAATTGAGTAACCACCCCACCCCCCACCTCCTTCCCTATGACTGGAGACGTGTTAAAGGAAATATTACTTACACTGATATTAACCTAGAATAACTCCATTGACTTAGTGGAGCGAGTCTGGATTTACCACTATAAATACAGCATTTTGAATAAAAAATAATACAGCATGTTCTTATAGGGACAATAACAAAGTGTCATCAATGGATTGTATTTGTAAATAAACACAGATAAAATCCATGTTCATAAGAGAAATATAGACACTTTATTCTTGCTGAATAACCTCCACCCAGTGAGTTTCCTCAGGGAAGCTTTGATTTCCTTGTTCCTCATGCTATAGATGATTGGATTCATCACTGGTGGCAGCACGGAATAAAGAACAGCCACCAGGAAATCCAGACCTGATGGAGAGCTGGAGGTGGGTTTCAGGTATGCAAAGATGCCAGTGGAAACAAACAAGGAGACCACAATGAGGTGAGGGAGGCAGGTGGATAGGGCTTTATGCCGACCCTGCTCAGTAGGGATTCTCAGCACTGTTTGGAAGATCTGAGTGTATGATAGAATTATAAGAACAAAACAGCTTAAGAATAAGCATGCACTCAAGATGATTACCTCAACTTCACCAAAGTACATGTCAGAGCAGGCAAGCTTGAGTAGCTGGGGAATTTCACAGAAGAACTGATCCACCTCGTTACCACCACAGAAGGAGATTGCAAATGTGTTCCTGGTGTGCAATGAAGAATAGACAATTCCACTGATCCAGGCACTGGCTGCCATTTGGACACAAGCTCTCCTGTTCATTATAGTCTCATAGTGCAGTGGTTTGCAGATGGCAACATATCGATCGTACGCCATGACAGTGAGTAAGGCGAAGTCAGATACAGCAAAGAAGAGGAGGAAAAAAACTTGGGTGACACATCCAGAATAGGAAATGGACCTGGTGTTCATGAGGGAATTGGCCATGGATTTGGGGATGGTGACAGAGATGGTACCGAGATCTAGAATGGACAAATTGATCAGGAAGAAGAACATGGGGCTGTGAAGGTGGTGATCAAGAGCTATGCATGTGATTATAAGAAGATTCCCTGTCAGGGCTGCCAGGTAAAGCACCAGAAACACCAAGAAGTGCAAAATCTGCAGCTCCCAAACATCAGAGAATCCCAGGAGAAGGAACTCAATTATGTTGGTTTGGTTGGACATTTTCTTTCTTAGTTTATCGTGTCCTGCCTGTGGAGGGAAAGACAAGGGCAATGGTCAGGATTATACTGAGAGAGAGAGTGACCCTGATTTCCCTCTCCATAATCTCTCATGATGTGAATATCAAAGGTGGACAGCATTGGTCACGACTATTGACTGGAGTAGCTAGTGTTCTTCACTGCTCACAAGCAGAGCACTACTCTGCTGTTTTATCACATGAGTGTAAATTGGCATCGCTCCCTTAAAGTCAATGTAGCTTGGTCAGTTTACACCATCTGAGGATCTGGCCCAATATGTGGCTTGATCAAATGCAGTATGGAGGATGGAACAAAGTACAACCCAAATCCAACAATGTTAGCCAATATTTTGCCCCTATTTCTACAGACACCAGGCTCATAACTTGTCCTGAAACTAAAATGCCCACACAGCCTGATTCCCACTAGGGTGACCAGACAGCAAATGTGAAAAATCGAGATGGGGGTAGGGGGTAATAGGAGCCTATATAAGAAAAAGACTCAAAAATTGGGACATCTGCTGACCCTAATTCCCAATTTCCTGGGAAAAGCAGTGTAAACTTATCAGGAGTCCCACATGGCAGCTCCTCTGTGATGATTCCATCCCAACACCACACAGGCGGCCTGCTTCCTGTTTACACATTGATTTATGGCACCAAATCGTAGCTGCATTTCCATCTCTGGGAGATGATGGGCTAGTAGCATTGCTCAGTTACTGCTAGGTTATATTGTTTCCCTCTGTGACTCTATGTCTGTATAGTGTGGGTCAGTGGCAGTCAGGAAACTTGGGTTCTACTCTTGGCTTTGCCATTGACCTTCACTGTGACCTTGGGGCTGTCGCTTCTGCCTCTCTTTCCCCTCCCTCCATTTGTCTGTCTTTTCTCCTTTGAATATAAACTCTTTTGGGGATGGATTGTTTCTTCCTAGGGGTATGTTCTGTGTATGTATGGACAGTATTTTTGTATAGCAGGCAGCAGTGTGGGACGGAGGCTACGATGGTAGAAGAGGAGAGCTGAGATCTAGTTCCATCAACCTCCTCCATTTCCTTGGGTAAGATCAAGATAGACAGGCTTTGTCTGGAGACTTCAACTCCCTGGGCTTCAGTTTAGAGAGGTTAGTATGTTTAAGACATATTGTGTGGGCTACCAACTTTGCTACTTTTTACAGTTTCACCATCCTGCAGCTACCTCTTTGAAAGACATAAACACGGTTTCAATACAGGGAATGGGTTGGAAACTGTGGTGTCATTGGACAATGTTCAGGTTCCCTAAACCCTGGCTGAAAGCTAAGTTTCCAGTAGTCAGATAATTTCTGCTTTATTTCAAAGGAAAATTGAGTTTTCAGTTGAATACATTTTCATGGAAAGACTGCTAGCCATAAAAATGAAAACTTTTTTATTATGACTATAATTTTTCAGTTTCCAAAAGATTCAGGTTGAAATTGTTTGGTTCTCACAATCTCAATGAAAAGTAATTTTTTTCTGATGATTTTTTTTTTAAATCTGATCTCTAGATGTCTGCATAATTTGATAGTTAAAATCTTAAAGAGCTCTAATGGCAATTCATATTTCTGATATTAAATTTTCCCTGTACAGTAATACCCTAACATATTTAATTGAAATAGAAAACTTACTTTCATAGACTCATAGAATCATAGAACTGGAAAGGGCCTTGAGAGGTCATCTAATCCAGTTCCCTGCAATCCTGGCAGGACTAAGTATTATCTAGACCAGGCCTGTACAACTCATAAAGAGGCAAGGGCCATGTTACTCCAAAGAAAATAGCTGAAGAACAAATCCCCCTGGCCCTGCCGAACCCCCTCCAGGTCCTGCAAGCGCCCCAAAATACTCCCCCACTCAGCACCGCCCACCCCATGAAAACAAACCCACTTCCCCAGCACTGCCCCACCAAAACTACGGTATTGAATCTTGGTAATATGTTACAGGGGGCCCTAAGGTAGTATAATTAAGGTAAAAGAAAAATGTCTTTTTGCTAGAAATAGAATAAGATCTTTCCCCAACTTTGTAATCAGTTGTCCTGCTGAATGAATGAGGTGTGAATGAGGAAGGTGTGGAAGGCAGCACCTCCAGAGAGCTGCAACCCTTGGAGAGGGGATGAAAGCCAGACCAGTTCAGAAGAACAGGTCAGACACTGACTCCTCGCTCGCCTCCTCAGCCCCCCACCCACCCCAGCTCACCTACTCACTCCCTGCCACTGCCCGTCCGCTCGCCTCCTCAGCCCCCCACCCCCTCCAGCTCCCCTCCTCACCCCCTGCCACTGCCCACCTGCCTCCTGAACCTCTTTCCCTCACCCGCTGCTCACATATTCACCCCCCGGGGGCTGCACAGTGAACCCACCTTCCCCCCCCCACGGGGCACACAGTGAGCCCACATGGACCGCATGCAGCCCCCAGGCTGCATGTTGTGCGGGCTTGATCTAGACCATCCCTGACAGGTGTTTGTCTAACCTGCTCTTAAAAATCTCCAATGAAGGAGATTTCACAACCTCCTTAGGCAATTTATTCCAGTGCTTAACCACCCTGACAGTTAGGAAGTTTTTCCTAATGTCCAACCTAAACATTCCTTTTTGCAATTTAAACCCGTTGCCTCTTGTCCTATCCTCAAAGGTTAACAGTTTTCTCCCTCCTCTTTTTAACAACCTTTTATGTACTTGAAAACCGTTATCATATCCCCTCTCAGTCTTCTCTTATCCAGACTAAACAAACCCATTTTTTAAATCTTCCCTCCTAGGTCATGTTTTCTCAACATTTAATCATTTTTGCTGCTTTTCTCTGGACTTTCTCCAATTTGTCCACGTCTTTCCTGAAATTTGATGCCCAGAACTGAACACAACACTCCAGTTGAGGCCTAATCAGCGCAGAGTAGAGTGGAAGAATTACTTCTCATTTCTTGCTTACAATACTCCTACTAACATATCCCACAATGAGGTTTGCTTTTTTTGCAGCAGTGTTGCACTGTTGACTAATATTTAGCTTGTGATTCATTATGAACCCCAGATTCCTTTCCGCAGTAAACTTTCCTAGGCTGTCATTTCCCATTTTGTATGTGTGCAGCTGATTGTTCCTTCCTAAGTGGAGTACTTTGCTTTTATCCTCATTGAATTTCATCCTATTTACATCTGACTATTTCTCCAGTTTGTCCCGATCATTTTGAATTATAATCCTATCCTCCAAAGCACTTACAACCCCTCTCAGCTTGGCATCATCTGCAAACTTTATAAGTGTACTCTCTATGCCATTATGTAGATCATTGATGAAGATATTGAACAGAACAAGACCCAAAACCGATCCCTGTGGAACCCCACTCGATACACCCCTTCAGCATGAATGTGAACCACTCATAACTACTCTCTGGGAACAGTTTTCTAACCAGTTATGCACCCACCTTATAGTAGCCCCATCTAGGTTGCATTTCCCTAGATTGTTTATGAGAAGGTCATGCCAGAAAGTATCAAAAGCCTTACTAAAGTAAAGATATACCACATCTATCGCTTCTTTCCTGTCCGCATAGCTTTTTACCCTGTCAAATATATATATATCATCAGGTTGGTTTGACATGATTTGTACTTGACAAATCCACACTGACTGTTACTTATCACCTCATTATCTTCTAGATGTTTGCAAATTGATTGCTTAAGTATTTGCTCCATTATCTTTCTGGGTACAGAAGTTAAGCTGACTGCTCTGTATTTCCCTAGGTTGTCCTTGTTTCCCTTTTTATAGATGGGCACTATATTTTCCCTTTTCCGGTTTTCTGGAATTGCTAATGGCTCAGATATCAACTTCTTCATATTCATCCTTTGTAATTTGACCTAGTTTCCACTTTTTGTAGGAGTCTTTTTTGAGTTTTAGGTCATTGAAGATCTGGTTGAACCAGGGCGGTCTCTTGTCATACTTCCTATCTTTCTTACTCAGTGGGATAGTTTGCTTTTGTGCCCTTAGTAATGTCTCTTTGCAAAACTGCCAACTGTTTTCAATTGTTTTTCCCCTTCTACTTGCTTCTCATCGGATTTTGCCTACCAACTCACTGAATTTGCTGAAAAGTCTGCCTTCCTGAAGTCCATTGTCTTTATTGTGCTGTTTTCCCTCTGACCATTTCTTAGAATCACGAACTCTTATAATTTTGTGATCGCTTTCACCCAAGCCACCTTCCACTTTCAAATTCTCAACCAGTTCTTCCCTATTTGTCACAATCAAATCTAGAACAGCCTAGTAGCTTTCTCCACCTTCTGAAATTTTAAAAAAAAATGTTTCCAATGCATTTCAAGAACTTGTTGGATAATCTGTGCTCTGCTGTGTTATTTTCCCAACAGATGTCTGGGTAGCTGAAGTCCATCACGATCAAGTCCCGTGCTTTGGATGAATTTGTTAGTTGTTTAAAAAAAGCCTCATCCACCTCTTCTACCTGGTTAGGTGGTCTGCAGTAAACCCCTACCATGACATCACCCTTGTTTTTTTACCCCTTTTATCCTTACCCAGAGACTTTCACCAAGTCTGTCTCCTATTTCTATGTCAACCTAAGTCCAAGTGTATACATTTTTTATATATAAGGCAACACCTTCTCCATTTTTAACCTACCTTTCCTTCCTGACAAAATTGTACTCTTCTATACCAATATTCCAGTCATGTGTATTATCCCACCAAGTCTCCATGATGCCAACTATATCACAGTTGTGTTTATATACTAGCATTTCAAGTTCTTCCTGATTATTCCCTATACTTCTCACATCAGTATACAGACATCTAAGATACTGATTTGATCCCCTTCTCACTCCCGCAGTTTTGTCTTGTCTCTCCCTTATTTCTGTTATAGAAGCCCATGCTCCCCCCAGATTCCAACCCTTCTCCCAGATCTCCGTGTTTATGACTTACCTGTGGGCTTTGGTCACCTGCCCTCGTTGAACCTAGTTTCAAGCCCTCCTCACTAGGTTAGCAAGTCTGGATCCAGATATGCTCTTGCCCTTCTTCGTTAACCCAATTTTCAGTGCATTTGATCTTGCAGTGTTAAGAATCATAGGTCATTATCTATCTATCTATCTATCTATCTATCTATCTATCTATCTATCTATCTATCTATCTATCTATCTATCTATGTGCCCACTGCCAGGATTGATTGGTTCTCTCGCTCTCTCCCATGCCCCCATCACTGTCTACACTGACGTTATGTTGCAAAAAGCTCTACGACTCTTTCCAAGGTGGTTTTATTATGTCGGAGTAGCAGGAGAGTTAAATTTGTGGGAGGAGCATTGCAGTGTTTACACTGTCACTGCTTTGTCAATAGAAGCTGCCTTTTGTCGACAGAACTGTGTAGTGTAGACAAGGCCATAGTGTCACAGCTAAATATGAGGTAGAAAACATAGTTTAGCATAAGTAGTTGACACATATTCCAAGAGACCATTCAAGATGAAGTGGCCTGTTAACACTCCTCCAGTCATAGAACAAACAGAGCACACAGAAGCCAAAGTGGCAGCTGTGGAATCTTCCCCCACTCAACAGTCTCTGGAAATGTGCCTCTACCCTGCCCTGGAAGGACCCTTTCTGTACATAAAAGGAGATTCCTTTCTCCATATCCCTGCATGCTTCCTTAGTAATGGACCAGAAGAATTATTGTGGCAAATTATTGCCAGTAATGTTGATATTAATGTGATGGGGAGACATCCTCTGGGAACTGGACAAAGATACCCAGTGCATTTCATATAGGCTACCATAAGGAAATCAGAAGAAAAACTAACAATTATTTATCCAGAGTGGAACAGCTTCAAATGGAGTGATTGTGGGAACCTCACATCAGAATACCCCTAACTCTGATGACATGGATGGAGCACTGGATGCTTTTTCTATGCAAGCCCTTGTCAATTATGATCTCTCTCTCTACTCCATTCAACAGTGTGGTGTCTAAAGTCACTGACACACCAGGTCCCAGAATCCTAATTATTGAAAGAAGCCAGCAAGAGTGGCAGAATGGTGTCAGAGGGCACAGCATTAATGTAGATAACATTGCCCTGACAGTTTACATAAGAGCTGAATTTGTGTTGTTCCTTATGAGACTCACAGCTCCAAGTCTGGAGACTCCTTGCAAGTTCTCAGATGTGAAATGTTTTAAAATCAAGTGACAGCAATATTTGTATTATTTGTTCATTTGGCCTGGTAAGAAAGCCCAAATGCTAGACCTCTGCTCTGTATTGTAAGAATATTTGCAAAATACACTGACTTGGTCCACCAAATCCTGGGTAACATTCTCCTTCCTTCAGCATTAAACTCTCCCATTAACCGACCGTAATTTTTCGCCATTTACCAATGGCAAAATTTCCCCCATAAGTCAACTAGAATATTCTCCTCCTTCAACCACCCATAGACTCTTCTGCTCTCCACTAGCCAGACAAATCTGTCCTTCACCACCCGTAGACTTGTCTGCTCTCTACTAATGATAAGATTATCCTCCATTCACCCACCAAAACATTCTTCAGCAGAACCAGCCATAGACCTCTTTGCCCTTCACCACACAGAGTTTTCTGCACTTGACAACAATCACAGACCTTCCCTCCTCCTTATTCCCTATTCACAATCCATACAATTTGCCTTAACCAAACTAGACTTCTTCCCTTTTCACTGACCAGGAGATCATTCCCCATTCATTGACTTTAATATTCTCCCTCCTCAACCAATGAAACTTCCATATAATTTCCCCATCAACCCAACCAAGTCCTCAAGGAAAGCTAGGGAGAACAGGTAAGTTAGCAGCCCATACTGAAGGTTAACAGACTTCGTTTGCAGCTTCAGAAGACTATTCCACTGTCAGTGAAGCACCATTGGTTTGTTCAAGTGCCTCAGCAGATTACTGTTGCCCTGGTGTCTACCTTAGGATGAAAGGAGGGACACTGTTCCTTGATGTTTTCCAATGAGGCCATAACAACAAAGCTTGAAAGCAGAGCTGGCCAAAACATGGGCTTTCCGCTTTGTGGGAAATGTTGCTATTTCAAAATTTCCCTCTAACTGAAAACTCGGGGGGAGGGAATGTTTTAGAAACACCAACACATGGTGCTTCAGAAACGAAATTTTCTCCACAGGACCCTGGCATCTACTGAGTGAAATGGACATTCTTGTCAGTTTCATGGCTGCTAATAGGAGCAGAATGTGAGTTTCACTCAACAGCTAATTCCAGTGTCCCAGGCCAGCTGGTTGCCCATATTATGTGACTCAGTGGCCATTTTGGGAAGCCAGCTGGCCTGGAAGTCTGGAAGCCTTCGTGTTCCTGGGCCAGGGCCGTCTGCATGCTGAGATTGCCCTAGAGACATGACCCCTGGGAGCCCATACCAAGGTCTTCAAACTTCTTGCTCCTTAGCAGCTCAGCTTGGCAGGCTGACAATCCATTGCCAATCTGACATTTCTTCCCTGAAAGTTCATCAAACCTGAGATGTTTCTGTGAATCATTTTGGGTTCTATGAATCAGCATTTTTGGACAAAACTCTGTTTCAATCAGAAGTTTTCCATCCAGCTCTACTTGTGAGCTACCCTGTGATTTATCTCTTCCAGAAGCTGGAGTGAGCTTCTACTCTGTATCACTGGAAAAACGGAATGAATACAGCTAAATCTTTTTGTATGAATAATAACTTTTCTTTTTCAGGGAATGTGATTCAGCTGAGTTGATGGCCCCTGTGTGAACATTCCAGCCATACAGACAGGAACGTTTATGGAAACAGTGACATTTAGGCAAATGGGATGGGGTTTTGGTCAGTGCGTGCAATGGCACTTACATGGAAGCTAAGGAAGAAACTGGTCTTCCAACTGCACACCATGTTGGTCAACATCTTGGTGATGAGCATGCTGGTGAGCAGGATTTCCAGGAGGGAGATGTTGATGATGAAGAGCCATAATGGACTGTTAAGTCTAGAGAAGCAGGCCCAGTGATTCTAGCTTTGAGATAAAAAAATTATTTTATGTTAATAATTAAAACTCAAGAAGGGGAGAGTAATTCCAATGCACCAATTGTAAGGCTTTATTTGACTGGGAAAGGAGAGAAATGGAGACAGTGTCAGGGTCTGACACCAGTTTGGTGTTAGCCTTGAGCCCTATCCATATCCTTAATCCATATCCAACAGATAATTAATCATGAGTTTCCCTTTAAACCTTCCCTTTAAACCTACAATTAAAGTAAAGAATGTGCTGAAGTGGCTGTGGAATCAGGGCCTTTGTACAGAGTATTCAAAGGGAGTGAGTTTGAAATTCATAATCATGAGTGTTTGGAGCAGATCCTCAGATGATGAAAAGTCTCTGAGATCTATTGACTTCAATGGAGCTGTGACAATTTAAACCAGCTCAGGGCTGCCTCCTTGATGTTTAAGGATCCCGAGTGTGATACTTCCATTTGTTCAGAGAAATGAAAGAGAGCATGTTAAAAATGTATCCTATCAAAACAGCTCAAAGTTCAAACACCAAGTATTTTAGGATGAACTTTTTGTAAATGACAGAGAGAGTAAGATATAGCCATAAAAATCTCTGTTAAATAATGTTTAATAAGGAGTATTTATAAGAAAATCATGATCTGAACATAGACAATCATTAACAGGAAAAGAAGCACAATAATTTGCATAATAATCTCCCTAGATTATTCATTATCTAGCTAGCTAGCTAACATAATTCACAATCGAATAGAAATCAATCATTATGATTAATGAGGTTGTCATTGTGGGGACAAACCTTCATGTCGCTCAGAAAATCCCATCAAAGAGATGACATATGAGCACTTCCAAGAGAGGGCAAACATCGAAAATCCTGTCTAACCAAATACTCACCACCTCCCCAGGCTTTCTCACCTCCAAAGAAACAAACCAAACCAGCAAACAAGTTAAGCAAAAAAAAAAAAAAAAGGTAAAAATCTGACAAACAAGTAAACAAAAAACACAAAGAACAATTACATTGACACCTCAATCAGAGATTATCCCACCCCCAAAAGAAGAGCCTGAGACCTCACTAGGGTCTTTACTATGGGTATTGATTTTATGGGCAATGGTGCTCAGATAGTATGGTGGTGGATAGCAGCACATGAAGATAGGTTCCGATCTTATTTACATTGGTGTAAACCTATAATAACTCCTTTTTTCTTGAGTCATGTTTGTCAGGATTTTTCCTAGTGTAAATATCAGTTCTGCATAAACAGATTGAACAGTATTTTCTCAGGGAGGCAACAATGTCATCATCTGATTATATAAAGAAACACAGAATGAAATTGTTACTGATGGAGATATACGGACATTTTATTCTTAGAGAATAACCTCCAACCTATCAGTTTACACAGTGCACCTTTGAGCTCTTTGTTTCTCATGCTGTAGATGATCGGATTCATCATTGGTGGCAACACAGAATAGAGAACAGCCACCATGAGATCCAGACCTGAGGTTGAGCTGGAGGTGGGTTTCAAGTAGGCAAAGGTCGCAGTGCAAATAAACAAGGAGACCACAATGAAGTAAGGGAGGCAGGAGGAGAAGGCTTTATGCCGGCGCTGTTCAGAGGGGATTCTCAACACTGTGGTGAAGATCTGAACATATGACACAATTATGAAAACAAAGCAGCTTGAGGCTAAGCACACGCTAAAGATGAGAAACCCAACTTCACTGAGGTCTGAGTTAGAACAAGCGAGCTTGAGGAGCTGGGGGACTTCACAGAAGACCTGATCCACCATGTTGCCTCCACAGAAGGATATTGCAAACATGTTTCCAGTGTGCACTGCAGAATAGAGAATAACACTGATCCAGGCACTGGCTGCCATTTGGACACAAGCTCTTCTGTTCATCACTCTCTCATAGTGCAGTGGTTGGCAGATGGCGACATATCGGTCGTACGCCATGATGGTCAGTATGGCAAAATCTGCTGAAGCAAAGAAGAAGACAAGAAAGACTTGGGCGACACATCCAGAATAAGAAATCAATCTTGTGTTCATGAGGGAGTTGGCCATAGATTTGGGGATGGTGACAGAGATGAAGCCGAGGTCTAGGATGGACGGATTCATCAGGAAGAAGTACATGGGGGTGTGAAGTTGGTGGTTGAGGGATATGGCTGTGATGATGAGAAGGTTCCCCAGTAGGGATGCCAAGTAAAGCACTAGAAACACCACAAAGTGTAAAATCTGCAGTTCTGGAACATCAGAGAACCCCAAGAGAAGGAATTCGGTCATGGTAGTTTGGTTGGACGTTTTCTTCCTCAGTACACTGTGTGATGGCTGTAAGGGGGAATGAGAAGGACAATGATCAGATTTAGAGCAACAGTGGGAATGGCCCTAATTCCCTTTTATGTAATATCTCATTATATGAATGTCAAAGGTGCACAGCACTCATCACTTGCAATGATGAGGTATTGTTAGTGTTCCTCACCTCTGACGATCAATCAGTCACGTTATCACATTAGTGTAAATTGGGTCGGCTCATTTAAAGTCAATGGAGCTTCGTTACTGTTATCCCTTTTGAGGATTTAGCCCAAGATGTGGCCCGTAAAATGCTTTATGAAAGATGAAACAAAGTACAATTCAAACCCAACAATGCTTCCAAAGAATGTCCCTCTGCTGCGACCATCACCAAGCTCACAGGTTGGCCATGAAGTGGATAAACTAAAATGCCAACACAGCCTGAATCTTATGTGGACTCATCCAGCATCATAAGTAGCAGCTCATCTGTGATTTTTCTACCCCAAGCTCTATGTCTAGATGGCCTACTGCCTGCTTCCAAACTGATTTATGACACTAACTCCCAGCTGCACTTCAGCCTGCGTGTAACAATGGACTAGCAGCATCCCTCTGTCACCACTATGTTGTATCATTTACTCTGCATTGTGCTGTTCAGGGGTTGTCAGGACACTTGGGCTCTACTCTTGTCTCTGCCAGTGACCTGCTGTGTGACCTTAGGCCAGCCATTTCCCCTCTTTTTGCCTCTGTTTCCCCTCCCTTCCTCCCTTTCTCTGCTCTGTCTACTAGGACAACTATCTCTTTGGAAGAGAAATCACATAGATGCAGTAGAATAAATGGTTTGAAATTAAGGTCTTATTAGGCAATATTAATGTTCTCCAATTTATTTGAAGTTTAAGGCAGGTTGGAAATTTTCATCTGTGTTCTTTTTAAAAGAAAGCGGGTTTTCAGCTAAATAACAACAAATCTCAGTATCTGTCAGCTTTTCTCCAAAGATTTTGCGATTGGTTAGTAAAGAAATTGAAAATTCAAAACTGAAACATTTTTGGTTTTGTGATAAAAATAATCCAGTTTTCAGCAAGAAGTTTTCATTTGGCAAAAACTGAAAAAAATATGAATTTGATGTTTTCAGTTAAAAGTCAAAATTTTCCAGAAGGATGGAAAAATTCCAATCAGTGGTAGGTATTTGATTAAATTGAAAGTAAAAGTCTTAACAAGTTGATATTGTAATTCATATTTATCATCTTCATTTTCCCCTGTATGTTGATTCCCCAACATATTGAAATAGAAAACTTACTGTGCTGAACTTTGTGGATTTTTTTTCCCAAAGTATGATCCATTCAACTATCCAGCACCAGGATTCTTTGGTCAATATCTACCAGAATCTAGAAGCTAAAGGCACAGGCAATCTGAGAATCCTTTCCCACTTCATTTTGAGACTGCTCAGCCAGAACTTGACTCAGACCTGTTGGCTTTTCAGATGACCTATGTGTAGCTGGTGTTGATCATCACTGACATTAAAGGACCCGATGCTGCAGAAAGGTGATTTATTCATTTCTATTTCCTAAGGGCTAGGTGAGACTCACTCCCTGGAGCCCTGCACAGCTCAGCAGTACAGGCCCACAGGACAAGTGCATAGATGAGTAGGTGATAAAGCCAAAAGAGCCATTCTGATCCTCTAGTCTGCACCTAACATAGCACAGGCCTATGATCTCCCCCGGCATTCCCTGATTCCAGCCCAGCTTCTGTGTTATCTATGGGCCAGGATCACAAAGATGACGATAGGCACCTACAGGGATTTATCAATGCTCCTAAATGAGTTAGGTGGCCAAGTCCCATGGTCATTCAGTGGGAGTGACGATCTTAACCTGCTTAGATGCTATTGTAAATCCCAATAGGCAGCTATCTCCTTCTTTAGGTCCCTAAAGCCCTTTGTAATCTTGGCCCGGTGTCTCCCGTTAACTTCCAAAGCCTGGGCTTCCCCTGAATTGCTGAAAATGGTGCCTGGGATTTGCAAAGGAGTCTATGGCAGTAAGACATGTACGTCTTGGGCTCCTAAATCCCTTAGACACCCTTGAGAATCCCAGCCTGAAATGATAACTAGGACAGCCTGGTGTCTAGAGAAAGGACGGTCGAGATGCTAAGAACTCCTGTGATGGAAGCCCAGTTATGCAGCTATGTTACCTCAACTCTCTGTGCCTCACTGTATCAAAATCTGGGGAATAATAATTGAGACTGGATGAAAATTTTATAAAGAAACATTTATTTAGAGATGATTCATGATTCACCCACTGAACCCATCTTATCTTAGACCCTGAGTGTTTCCCTCCCTCTCCCTCACCGTACCCAGACCCCCCAAGCAAACACCCACAGCCCTTAATCTTCTCCCACCCTTCTCACAACCCCCACCCCATGGACTCTGTCAGCCCCTGTTCTTTGAGATTCCCCCACCCATGGCCAAGTCAATTCTCACCCAGAGCTCCTGACTCAGCTTTCTCAGAGATCCCTGCTTAACCCATCTGCCCACCAGTCCCCTCCTCTGCCCACCTGTTCTCTCCTCTCTCAGCCCCACTCCCCTGACATGGCCCCAGCTCCAGGGAACAGCCACTCACCCCTGGTTCCAACACCTGCCCATTCTCTCCTCCTCCTCCCCATTGGCAAGCCCGGGCCACCACTTCCTTCCTTTCCCAGTCTCCTCCTTCCTCTTCCTGGCCAAGCCCCTTCTCTGAACAGTATTTCCAGGGTGGCCTCTGCCCACTGCCAACCATGAACTCACTTCCACAAGGTATTGCTGAGACAAAAAGGTCAGCGGGGTTAGACATTGGCATGGATCACGAGAGCCTTATTGGTTACATTAGATCAGAGAATGAATTAAACTGCCATGGTGCAGGTCTACCAACCAGCCATTAACTCACAGGGAACCTCCCTGAAATGGAGATCAGTGCAGAATTGTCCACTGGGGGGTGGTCCTGTCCCTGTCCCTCTATTTTCAGCAGCTGGTGGTGGTCCCTCTAAGAGTTACAGCTCTGAGCTGGGCTGTTCCAGGAGCCTGTGGAAAGAGGCACATTTACTCCCTTAAAGCTCTGCTGACTCCCAGGGCTGGATTCAGACACTCCAGGGCCATGCATGGAGGTGGAGAGGGCTTCAAAGAAAGGCTGGGACAATGGCATGGGACCCTGCTCTGTCTCAGAAGAGTAGCAGGTGATTGTCCCCCAAACCCCTTGGGATCAGCTAGGTGCCCATAGATAGGCAGAGGGCAGTCATGCTCCCCATAATCCTTACCTCCCCAGCCAGGATCTGTCTGCTAGGGTGAGGCGGTCAGGACTGCTGTGCTCTTCCCCTCCCCTGCACAGAGATCCCCCTGCATTGGTGGGGTTGTTGAGGTGCTCCAGAGCACTGGTTCTGGGAATTCAAATGCCATGGAGATGCCTGGGGCAGTTCCCTTCTCCCAGAGCCATTGTCTCAGACCCGCTTCAGACTCAGGCAGACAATGCGGCAGCTGCTGCACTGGGGGCAGATCTCCCCATTCTACCCCTATTGTTCCAGGCTGTGGGTAGTGCAGCATCTGTTGCTGGCCCCAGTCAGACCAAGGGCACTGGACACCCCCACCCATCGTACCCCAGCATGTCCCATTCCTGGTATTTAGTCATGCTGTCCTTGATGCAGTACAGCAGGCACTCTGATATCAGTGGGTGCTCCATGAGATTCATCAGATGAGGAGTTTACAGAGGGGGGGCAGAGGGATAGTGAAATAAAGTAGGAGACGCTGTGATTAGTGGGGGGCTGAAGGGCAGAGCACTTCATAGAGAACGGCCACGCCCCAGGGGATTCTGGGTTTGAAGGGCCCAGGACCACACAGAAGGGCTAACCTCAGCAGGGGCTGGAGTCAAAGGACATGCATCTCCTCTTCCTTAGACCGGACATACTCCATTGTAACACCCTGGGGTGAGTGAGGGGGAAATCAGCCCCATTCAGTACAAAGGAGTTACTCCTGATTTACACCAGAGTGAGTGAGAAGGAATCAGCCCTATCCACTCCAAAGGAGTCACTTCTAACTTTTCTTAATGTTGGTGTGTTTTGGTGCTGATTTATTGTGCACAGACAGAGATCAAACCAGAGCTCAGATCCTCACAGCAGGGAGCATTTCCAGTGCTCAAGGGCCACTCACCAACTCTTTGGAGGAAATAAAGTGACAGCATTATTAGCCAAAGGGTTTAGCTCTCAGTTAGGCCCATCAGCCTTCGAAGGACTTGGAGTCGCAGCTAACGGATTACGCTGAGTATGTGCATGGAGAGAGGATGAACAGGTTCAAAGCTACCTCTGGCTCACAGGCTGCGAATGCTTGAAGGGGGAATGTCCAGTAGTAGCTGACAAACCCGCATGCCATCTTGGCACTTTGAGTTCAGATCAAACCCTGATCCGAAATCTGAACCTAAGAATAAGGAGGCACCTGGCTTTGTCTGAGGGTTTATAACTGTAGGGAAAAGTCACCTGGGCACCACAGATATTTAGATGGTAATGAAACAATTTTTGAAATACACTTACCTACTGGGAGATGAGGATGATGAGGGTGGAAGAGCTGGTGGGAATTGCGGGAGTAGGGTTTGCAGGGCAGCGAGGGGAGGGAAGTTATGGGGAAAGGGAGGAATAGAGTGGGTGAGTAGGAGATGAGTTGGGGGTCAGGAGATGAGGGGTGGGATACTGTGAAGAGGTGACATGAGGGTGAGTAATAGGGGACTGGGAGAATAGAGGGGTGTAATGTCCTAACTCTTTCAATCTTCAGAGGGCTCTATGTTCTCTCCCCTCCCCAATGCAAAGCCTCACTTTCCTGTTAGGTCCAGTTTTGCAGCGTGAACAATAAAGCGAGCACAACACCGAGCTGTTTTTCCATCAGCGCTGTCATAAACAGATGGTTAAGGGTTAATGCCTCTTTTACCTGTACAGGGTTAAAAAGTTCACATAGCCTAGCTAACACCTGACCAGAGGAACCAATGGAGGAACAGGATGTTTCAAAAGGAAGGAGGGAAGTTTTTCCTTTGTTTAGAGTTTGTTTTCAGCCGGAGTGAAAAGATCAAGGAACCAGCCTCTTTCAGAGTAGTAAGTTTTAGAAAGGGATAAATAGGTTTATGTTTATTTTCTTTGTAGCTTGTCTTGGTACCATTAAGGGAATTATCAAAAATTGGGTACGTGGGTATTTTTTCTTTGTGTAACTAAATTTGTGCCCAGGGGAACATCCTCTGTGTTTTGAATCTGTTGTCTGTGAGAGTAGCTGGTATGCTAATATCTCCCAGAGGGTTTTCTTTTATCTTTCTTTTCTTTAATTAAAAGCCTTTTTTCTTAATACCTGATTGATTTTTCCCTGTTTTTTTTTTTAGATCCAAAGGGATTGGATCTGGACTCACCAGGGATTGGTGTGGGGAAAGGAGGGGGGATGTTTAATTTCTCCTTGTTTTAAGATCCAAGGGGTTTGGATCTGTGTTCACCAGGGAATTGGTGAAGTCCCTCAAGGCTACCCGAGGGAGGGGAAAGTTTTAGGGGATCGGGAGTGCTCCAGACTCTGAAATTCTGGATGGTGGCAGTGATACCAGATCCAAGCTAGTAATTAAGCTTAGAAGTGTCCATGCAGGTCCCCACATCTGTATCCTAAAGTTCAGAGTGGGGAAGGAACCCTGACAAGTGCTCTCTGCACCTGTGTGCCTATCTCCTACCCTGCTGGATCCAGAACTAGAACCAGGGGACAGGGAGCCTGACAGCCCCACATTCACCTCCCTTGTGTGTGCCAGTAGCAGGGGGCTCATGATGCATCTATGGTGTCAGATATCCCTTCCCTCTCCCTCTTTTGTGATCTTGGGGGCTTTCTCCTTCCCTTTTGACAGGAGGGGGAACTGATCCTCTCCCTAATCACCCCTCCTGATGTGTGCCAGGGTCTGGGGAAGCGTCGCCGCTCAGGGTGTGAAGCTGAGAGGAACCCAGAATGACCAAGTAGTGCACAGATTACAGCTCCTTTCTAGAAAAATGTGATGATTCTTAAAAGATCCTTTTACTTCACTCATCATCCATATCCACGGCCACCTGCAGCTGCCACAGTGACCACTAACTCCAATCAACAAGCTTCCTTTTTGTTGAAAAACTAGGAAATAAAATGGCAAAAAACATTATTAACACAGAGTTAACGTTTCCCAGTGACAGCTCGTGCTTGTCCAGAAGGTTGAGTTCAGCTAACTTACCATTCTAACAAGGAAATGTAGAAATTAATTAAATGCCCTCATAATTTAGATAGATAGATAGATAGAGTCTTATCTAATTCACAGTAGAGTAACTCCACTGACTTCAGTGAACTTAGTCTGCATTATTACTACCGTGAACACAACATTTTTGCATAAAAAGCCTGAACATCACATTCCCATGGAGACAATAATGTCATCAGCTGATTATATCTTTAAAGAAGCACAGAATGAAAACATAGGTCATAGGCGAAATCTGGAAATTTTATTCTTTTTGGATAACTTCCCCTCAGTTAGTTTCCTCAGGGCACATTTTATCTCCTTGTTCCTCATGCTGTAGATGGCTGGATTCATCACTGGAGGCATCACAGAATAAATAACAGCCACTATGACATCCAGACCTGATGATGAGCTGGAGGCTGGATTTCAGGTAGGCAAAGGTGGCAGTGCAAACTAACAAGGAGACCACAGTGAGGTGAGGGATGCAGGTAGGAGAAGGCTTTATTCCGGCCCTGCTCAGAGGGGATTCTCAGCACGGTTTTGAAGATCTGAACATATGACACAATTATAAAAGCAAAGCAACATAAGCCTAAGAAAAAGAAAAAAGAAGTAATAACAACTTCACTGAGGTATGTCTCATTGCAAGTGATCTTGAGCAGTTGGGGGATTTCACAGAAGAACTGATCCACCTTGTTTCCACCACAGAAAGGGAATGCAAATATGTTCCCAGTCTGCATAGTAGAAATGGGAATTCCACTGATCCAGGCACTGGCTGCCATTTGGACACAAGCTCCCCTGTTCATTATAGTTTCATAGTGCAGTGGGTTGCAGATGGCAACTTACCGGTCGTACGCCATGATGGTGAGAAAAGCAAAGTCAGCCGCAGCGAAGAAACTGAAGAGAAAGACTTGGGCAATGCACCCAGAATAAGAAAGCGACCTGGTGTTCAACAGGGAGTTGGCCATGGACTTGGGGACTGTGACGGAGATGGAGCCGAGGTCTAGTATGGACAAATTCATCAGGAAGAAGTACATGGGGGTGTGAAGGTGGTGGTCGACCACTACAAGGATGATAACAAGGAGATTTCCCACCTAGGGCTGCCAGGTAAATCCCTAAAAACACCACAGAGTGTAAAATCTGCAGCTTCCAAACCTCAGAGAACCCCCAGGAAAACGAACTCGGTCACGGTGGTTCAGTTGGACATTTTTTTTCTCAGTACATCATGGACTGTCTGTGGAAAGAAGGGCAAGGGCAGTGGTCAGGCTAATGTCCTCTCATCTCCTCATCTCTGACAATCACACCACTAGTGAGGAGCATTGTCACACCAGTGTAAATTGCCACAGCTCCCTTACAGTCAACGGGTGGCGTCCGTTGCCTCCATTTGAGGATCTGATCCAAGATGTAGCTTGATAAAACGCAATGTAAATATGGATCAAGTTAGAACCCAAACCCAACAGTCTTAGGAATGATGGTCATCCTATTGCGACAATAGAGAGCTAGTTTAGGAAAGAAGAATAAGGCTACATCTAAACTACGAGCTAGGGAAGGGATTCCCAGATCACATATACTACTTGCAATATCTCGAGGATGAGTAGCACAAGTCTGAAAATAGTATAGCCATGGCAGAAGGGGAAACTGTGCTGAATACAGTATATAGCACCAGAATTTAGGTGGCTTTGTATTCTGCATGGCTACCGCAGGTACACTGCTATTTATGCTTACAAAGCTAGCACACGAGTACGTCCATGCAAGCTGGTGAATCACAGCCCTAGCTTGCTGAGTAGATGTAGCCTAAAAGAGTTTGGCTGATTAACTGAGCAAAATGCCGGCTGAAAGGGGTTATGATCACTCTCTATAAACACATCGAGGGAGTAAATACGAGGAAGGGAGCAGAGCTATTGACGCTAAAGGAGAATGTTGGCAGAAGAAGGAATGGGGATAAATTGTCCAGGAGTAAATTTAGCTTGGAAACGAGAAGAAAGTTTGTCCCCATCAGAACAGGGACGATATAGAGCGGCCTCCCAATAGGAGCCGTTGTGGACAAACAACCTAACTGGTGTTAACACTGAGCTGTGTCAGTTTAGGGTGGAGATTATATGACTGGGTTGCCAATGAGAGCAGGGGATTGGACTCAGTGACCCAGGTACCCTCTAGTCATATCTTCCTTGCAGGGGCAGCTCTAGATATTTAGCCGCCCCAAGCACGGTAGGCAGGCTGTCTTTGGTGGCTTGCCTGCGGGAGGTCTGAGGAAGACGCGGGAACAGCGGACCTTCCGCAGGCATGCCTCCGAAGGCAACCTGCCTGCGGCCCTTGCGGGGACCAGCAGAGGGCCCCCCATGGTTGCCTGCCCCAGGCATGAGCTTGGCGTGCTGGTGCCTGAAGCCACCCCTGCTTCTTAGGACAAACAGCAGGCTAACAACTTGGACAGGAAACTAAACTTCTAAACCAGCAGCACAACCTGATCCCCTCTTCCCAGGGAAACACGACACAGACATACCCAATGGCCTGAGCCCCAGCTCATCTGTGATGATTCCACACTGAGTTCTGTGCAGAGACGTCCTGCTACCTGCTTACAGATTGATTCGTGGCCCCTGATATCTGCTGCACTTGTGTCTCTGTGTAATGATGGGACAGGAGCATCCCTTTGTTACTGCTATGGTTTATCATTTCCCTCTCTACCTTCATGTCTGCGCTGTGCAGGTCAGTGGCAATTAGGAGACTTGGGTTATGTTCTTGTCTTTGCCACTGACCTTCTGGGTGACTTTGGGCAAGTCGCTTCCCCTTTCTGTGCCTCTGTTTCCTCTTCCCCACTTTCTCTGCCTTGTCTACTAGGACTATGATCTTGGTTAGGGAGGGGCTGTGTTTTATTATGTATATGTTCTGTGCACCTGTTTATAGCTTTGGTGTTCAGATGGCAGCAGTATGGGACAGAGGATATGGGGCTAGAGCAGGAGGTCTTGATGCTCTCCCCTTCATTTCCTCTGTGTCTTTGGGCAGGGTTGAGATAGACAGGCTTCAGGTGGCTGGTACAAAGCTGACTCTGAGTTTACAGTTTACAGGTGCTAGAGTGTACAAAACACAATCTGCAGGCTTTGCTGCTATCCTGTTTTTGCTGCTGTGCTGATTTTTTACCTTTCCATAACTATTTCTTTGAAACAGAAATAAACACAGTTGCAACAGAAGAAACAGGTTTGAAATGGCTGTATTATTAAATATAAGAATAATGGTTCCCAACTTTGTTTAAAGCTCAATTTCCAGTTAGGGGTGGTCGGAGATTTCCTGCCCATTTTTCTTTTTAAAAATGTCCAGGTAAAATTTCTGCTATATTTGAAACAAATTTTTTAAACTGAAAACCACAATTTTCTTTTGTTAGCAACTAACATTTTCACTTTACACTAGTATTTTGCTAAAAACAAATACGTTTGGTTGCCAAATCCTGATTTTTTACTGATTTTGGGTATCTGATGCAAAGTCAAAGTTTTGCACTGATTTTTTCTCTGACTGGCTCTAGCTCTCTGACTTAACTGATAGCTAAAGCCTTAAAGGGTCCAAATGCTAATTTATGTTTAGTGTCTTACATTTGATCTGTATCTTAAACCACAACTATATTTAATTGAAATAGTGAATTAACTGTGCTGCTCACTGTGGATTTTTCCCCAACTTGAGATGTATTTGATTTTCCAGCACCAAGATTCTTTGATCATTATTTTTCTATCTCCATTTCCCTACCACTGTAGTATCTAGAAGCCAAAGACACAGCTATGTAAGAGCCCTTTCACCCCTCACTCTGCATCGATGTACTGGGTCTGGTGAAGACACACTACATCAATGGGAGACCGTTTTTCCGTCGACGTCGGTAATCCACCTCAATGAGAGGTGGAAGATATGTCGAGGGGAGAATGTCTCCCTTTGACATAGCATAGTGTGGACTCCGTGGTAAGTGGATCTAAGCTACGTTGACTGAAGTTGCATTGTTTATGTAACATAAGTAGAGTATCTTGGATTGAGTTAGCATGGTAGTGTAGACCAGACTTAACAGTTCAGATTGTAATTTCACACTTATGTTCTTAAATATTAATAGCCCAAAATATGTAATTGAAATACCAAACTTACTGTGGTGGTCTTTCTGGAATTTGTCTCAGCTTGTGATGCGGTCGATTCACAGGCATCAGAATTGTTTGGACATTATCTATCTATCTATCTATCTATCTATCTATCTATCTATCTATCTATCTATCTATCTATCTATCTATCTATCTATCTGTGTTATCCAGCAGCCCTTTGCTGTCCCCTTGCTGTATGTCCTGAGTTGCTGGCTCTCTCTGCAGTTTTTAGCAGATCAGGATCTATTCCACAGATGGGGCTCCCTGCTTCCCTCCCAGGTAGGCTTGGCTGAGAGGCGATGGACTAAATGGGACCAGGAACTGAAAGCCCCTTCCAGCTCTAGAGATGATTCCACCTAGTGCAGGCTTCAGATATGGTCACAGCCCAGAATGTCCCTGCTCTGGGGTTTAACAGCTGAATCCAGTCTCCAGGGCTATGAGCCCAGCTCTGATCTCACCTCTGGAGCAAATCACCCTGACAACCTGCACTAGCTGATCGTAACCCCACAGATGTGAAAGCAGCATTCCACCCTGGATCTCTCATGATGGCAGCAACCCTAGAAGAACCCTTGGCTAAAAACAAGCAGGACAGAGTCTGAAAGGGTACCCCCAAGGTGTTTTCAGAAATAAAATATATAGTACAGACATGTAACTTGCAAGAGCTAAGAGCCCAGTGGCACCAGAGCCTCAGTTGGCCTAAAATACCCTCTTCCTTCATTAATCCCACATAATTACCTCTGGGAGAACAGAGATATTTTTGTCTCTTGCATTGCATCAGCATCTCCTGGGATGCAGCCCAGATGTACCTGCTGCTCAGGACTGACCCAGTTGCTTCAAGCAGATTACTAGAAGGTACTCAGAGGCAAAGACTAAAAACTAAGGGCCAGGTACAAACCCAGTGGAAAATTATACAGTTCAATTGACTTCAGAGTAGTTGGGACTATTTACTCCAGCTGGGAATCTGGTCCTGTGATTTGAATGGAGATATGCTGGTTTACACCAGCTGGGGATCTGGCCCACCACAGAAATTCAAATCTATATTCTTTTCATGTGAACCTGATCTGAAACTGATTCAAAGTTCCTAACCTGTCTGCACTTTCTTAGCTCTTTGCCCCTTGGGATTAATTACAAGTGAAACTTGTAATGGCGATGGAGAGCATTCATTTCTACTCAGGATAGAACTTTGGAGGAATTCAGTGTTGCTAAGATTTTCTGTACCTGATCTTCAGCTTCTGTTGGGATGAATGGCCCAGAATCTTTTTCTTTCTTTCTTTCTTTCTTTCTTTCTTTCTTTCTTTCTTTCTTTCTTTCTTTCTTTCTTTCTTTCTTTCTTTCTTTCTTTCTCAACATTTACGTTGTTTTTTCTCTTACTGCAAACAGCACTAAACTAAAAGGCTCATTGGGCTGCAGATGCAACTCTGCATGACATTTTGAAAATCTGTAATTCATATTAGTTGCCCAGCATGTGTAAATTGGCTGTAGCTCCTTTGGAGTCCGCATCCATGATGCCTACTCTGCAGTGTTAATCACCTACTTCATGTTAATTATCCACTTCATTTTAAGTGGTCTCCTACAACATGTGTGATCTCATTAGTGTAACAATATATCCTCTCTTGTGTTTAGCTTGGACACTCTGGTTCTCTTCTCTAAGACCCCAGGAAGAGAGGTCTGAGAAGTGTGAAAGCTTATGCCTTCCACCAGCAGAAATTGCTCCAATAAAAGATGTTACCTCACCTACCTTGTCTCTCTCAAAATCTTGACAAGTCTTGCCCTACAGGAAACCCATTTCCCACCCAACTTTACTCTTCAAGTATTCTTCTGTGCTCTCTGTCTGGTCCCAATGTACATGTAGACAACAGTAAAATTTAGATGTCTGTCTCAAAGTGATTTGTCAAGCAGGGTCAGTATCATCAGTCACATTTTCCAGATTGCACAAAGAGGGGAAATGACTGGTCTGAGGTCACACAGCTGCTCAGAAGAACAGAGCTCAGGTGTACTGACCCAGTCCTTTAGTCATGTTGCAATGACTGAGGAAGGATAGTCCATTCATTCAGATGCTAACCTGGAATCTCGGAGACCCAGCTCATTTCCCTGCTTTGCCACAAATTTCCTGTGTTATCTTGGGCACATCACTCTCTGGACCTCAGTTCCCATCTATAACATGGGTATAACAGCACGGCCCTGCCTTATAGGGGTGGGTGGAGGATAAATATAGTAAAGAGGTAGGGGTTAAAACCGAGGTGGTTGAAAATATTTGTTCTTTTTGAAAATTTTGACTTTTTCTAAAACTGAACATTTTAGTCTGAAAATTGCCAAAAACTATTAAATTAAATTTTCAGGCAAAATGTTTCTTTTTTCATATTTCATTTTTTTTAAAGAAAAACTGAAAAATTACAAGCATAGAAGAGGTATCATTTAAAAACTCATAGTTTGTTGACCAGTAATATCATGGCAAAATGGATGTAGCAGCGTTATATGTGAAGTTATAAACAAAAGATGAGCTCATGACTTAAAGTATGTTTTCTATATAAGCCTCAGGAGTGGACAAACCAGTTCCTCAAAGACAAAGAATAAGCCGAGGCCTCAGCCAGGTGTCAACAAGGTTGATGGGCCATTATCTGCTAAGTGGCCATGCTTTGGCAGAAAAGGGGACAGGGGCAAAATTCTACATTTTAGCAAAGAAACAACATGGAGTTCCCTTCCACAAAGACTGCCTGTTGCCTTGTTCTTGGATGGAAATGCTTCTCAAAAAGGGAACAGAACTATTAAAAAAAGGGTCAGACACCCCAAGACACTGCTCTCTCTCTCTCTCTCTCTCCCTGTCCATAGCATTCACTGCATCTAAGGAAATAAAGGAAGCTGTTGTTGGACTCTGGAGGACGGACCCTGACTTAAGGGGTTTGGTCAGTCAAACTGCTGGAAGCATGTGAGGAGAAAACTTTGCTTTGAATGTAATAAAGTTTGTTAAGTTAGGCAGCATATTATCTTTATTTTTCTTGTATCCATTTCTTTTATACTTCATTACTGGTACTCACTTCAAATCTATCTCTTTGTAGTTAATAAATTTATTTTATTGTTTTATCTAATCCAGTTTGTTTAAATTGAAGTGTCTGCATAACTATTTAAAATAATAAGCTAATATATTATTCCCTTCAAGGAATAACTGACTTAATGTATTTGGACTGTCCGGGAGAGGGCTGTGTTTAAGCAGGAGAGCTTGAGAGTGGCACCAGGTAGCAGAAAAAAATGGTCAGTGAGATTGAGACCACAATATGGAAGTCAAGCCACCCAGAGAGTGGGCAGAATCAAGGCCCGGAACCCCCATGTCCATTAAGACAGCCACCAGCAAGAGGGAGACATGAGTGATTCTCAATGGTGGCATATTGCAAGTGGGTATCTGATAATCGCAGAGTGGTCAAAGGACATGACAGCAAGGATGAAAAACTCCATGGAGCCCACACGAAGAGGAAGTAGGCCTGAGCATGGCAGCTAGAGAAGGAAATTCACCATATTGGTCAATATCTTGGGGATGAGCATGCTGGTGAGCAGGCTCGTCCAGGAGGAGAAGTTGGTGATGAACGGACATTATGGACTAGTGAGTCTGGAGAAGAAGGTCCAGAGATTCTGGCTTTGAGATTAACTTGTTATTTTACATTAATACTCCAGACTCCAGAAGGGGAGAATAATTTCAATGCATCAATTGTAGGCCTTTGTTTGACTGAGAAAGGAGAGAAACTGCGGAAATGTCAGAGTCTGACACCTGTTTGGTATTAGCCTTAAGTTCTATCCATAATCCTAACCCATATACAACAGGGATTTAAACATGGCTTTATCTTTAAATCTTCAGTGGGCCTACTCATGTGTTTAATGTTAAGAATGTGCTGAGGCGGTTTGTGGAATCAGGACCTTTGTACAGAATATTCAAAGGAAGTGAGTTTTGTTCAGTGCAGATCCTCAGCTGATGTAAAAGCAGCAAAGAATCCTGTGGCACCTTATAGACTAACAGACGTTTTGGAGCATGAGCTTTCGTGGGTGAATACCCACTTCGTCAGATGCATTTAGTGGAAATGTCCAGGGGCAGGTGTATATATGCAGGCAGGCTAGAGATAATGAGGTTAGTTCGATCAGGGAGGATGAGGCCCTGTTCTAGCAGTTGAGGTGTGAAAACCAAGGGAGGAGAAACTGGTTTTGTAGTTGGCAAGCCATTCACAGTCTTTGTTTAATCCTGAGCTGATAGTGTCAAATTTGCAGGTGAACTGAAGCTCAGCAGTTTCTCTTTGAAGTCTGGTCCTGAAGTTTTTTTGCTGCAGGATGGCTACCTTAAGGTCTGCTATAGTGTGGCCAGGGAGGTTGAAGTGTTCTCCTACAGGTTTTTGTATATTGCCATTCCTAATATCTGATTTGTGTCCGTTTATCCTTTTCCTTAGCGACTGTCCAGTTTGGCCGATGTACATAGCAGAGGGGCATTGCTGGCATATGATGGCATAGATTACATTGGTGTACGTGCTGGTGAATGAACCGGTTATGATATGGCTGATCTGGTTAGGTCCTGTGATGGTGTCGCTGGTGTAGATATGTTGGCAGAGTTGGCATCAAGGTTTGTTGCATGGATTGGTTCCTGAGCTAGAGATACTATGGTGCGGTGTGCAGTTACTGGTGAGAATATGTTTCAGGTTGGCAGGTTGCCTGTGGGGGAGGACTGGCCTGCCACCCAAGGCCTGTGAAAGTGTGGGACCATTGTCCAGGATGGGTTGTAGATCCCTGATGATGCGTTGGAGGGGTTTTAGCTGGGGACTGTATGTGATGGCCAGTGGACTCCTGTTGGTTTCTTCCTTGGGTTTGTCTTGCAGTAGGAGGCTTCTGGGTACACATCTGGCTCTGTTGATCTGTTTCTTTATTTCCTCATGCTGGTATTGTAGTTTTGAGAATGCTTGGAGGAGATTTTGTAGGTATTGGTCTCTGTCTGAGGGGTTAGAGCAAATGCGATTGTACCTCAGTGCTTGGCTGTAGACAATGGATCATGTGATGTGCCTGGGATGGAAGCTGGAGGCATGAAGGTAGGCATAGCGGTGGGTAGGTTTTCGATATACGGTGGTGTTAATGTGACCATCACTTATTTGCACCGTGGTGTCCAGGAAATGATGTAAATTCTCAGATTTCTATTGACTTCAGTGGAGCTAGAACCATGTATACCTGCTGAGGACTGACTCCTTGATTTTTAAGGATCCCAAGTGTGATACTTTCATTTATTCAGAGAAGCGAAAGAGATCATATTAAAAATGTATCCAGTCAAAACTGCTAAAAGTTCAGACAACGAGTACTTTTGATAAGTTGTTTGAACATGAGCGATGGTGTAAGATATAGTCATAAAAATCTTTACTAATTAACATTTAATAAGGACTACTTATAGGACAATCATGCTCTGGACATAGACAATCATTAACAGGAAAAGATACACATTAATGTTCATAAATTATCTATCTACGTATCTATCTAGCTAGTTAGCTAACATAATTCACAATCAAATAAAAATCCATCTTTATGACAAAGGAGGTTGTGTGTTAGGACAGGGAAAGGTCCTAGGGAATGTGAGGGAGATTCCCAAACCTGAGCCTTTCTTTTTGGGTGACAGATCTGAGGAACTGTCCCAAATTGAGGTGTCATTAGAGGAGGTTTTGGAACAAATTGATAAACTAAACAGTAATGTATCTGCAGGACCTGATGGTATTCACCCAAGAGTTCTGAAGGAACTCAAATGTGAAATTGCAGGACTTCTAACTCTCGTTTGTAACCTATCATTTAAATCAGCTTCTGTACCAAATGACTGGAGGATAGCTAATGTAGCACCAATTTTTAAAAAGGGTTCCAGAGATGACCCTGACAACTACAGGCAGGTAACCCTCACTTCATTACTGGGCAAATTGGTTGAAACTATCATAAAGAACAAAATTGTTGAACACATAGATGAACAAAATTTGTTGGGAAACAGTCAATATGTTTTGTAAAGGGAAATCATGCCTCACCAATCTACTAGAATTCTTTGAAGGGGTCAACAAGCATGCAGACAAAGGAGATCCAGTGGATATAGTGTATTTGGATTTTCAGAAAGCCTTTGACAAGGTCCCTCACCAAAGGCTCTTAAGCAAAATAAGCAGTCATAAGTTAAGAGGGAAAGTTCTCTCATGGATTGGTAACTGGTTAAAAGATAGGAAACAAAGGGTAGAAATTAACGATCAGTTTTCAGAATGGAGAGAGGTAAATAGTGGTGTCCCCCAGGGATCTGTACTGGGCCCAGTCCTATATAACATATTCATAAACGATTTGGAAAAAGGGGTAAACAGTGAGCTGGCAAAATTTACAGATGATACAAAACTACTCAAGATAGTTAAGTCTCTGGCAGACTGTGAAGAGCTACAAAAGGATTTCACAAAACTGAGTGACTAGGCAACAAAATGGCAGATGAAATTTCATGTTGATAAATGCAAACGAATTCTTTGGAAAACATAATCCTAAGTATATACATACAACGATTGGGTCTAAATTAGTTTTAACCACTCAAGAAAGAGATCTTGGAGTCATTGTGAATAGTTCTCTGAAATCATCCACTCAATGTGCAGCAGCAGTCAAAAAAGCCAAGAGAATGTTGGGAATCATCAAGAAAGGGATAGATAAAAAGATAGAAAATATCATATTGCCTCTATATAATTCCATGGTACACCCACACCTTGAATTCTGCATGCAGATGTGGTCACCCAATCTCAAAAAAGATATATTGGAATTGGAAAAGGTTCAGAAAAGGGCAACAAAAATGATTAAAGGTATAGAACAGCTTCCGTTTGAGTAGAGATTAATAAGACTGGGACTTTTCAGCTTGGAAAAGAGATGACTGAGGAGAGATATGATAGAGGTCTATAAAATCATGAGTGGTATAGAGAAAGTAAATAAGAAAGTGTTATTTACTCCTTCTCATAATACAAGAACAAGGGGCCACCAAATGAAATTAATAGGTAGCAGGTTTAAAACAAACACAAGAAAGTATTTTTTCATGCAATGCACTGTCAATCTCTGGAACTCCTTGCCAGACAGTGTTGTGAAGGCCAATTCTATAACAGGGTTCAAAAGGGAGCTAGATAGGTTAATGGAAGGTAGGTCCATCAATTGCTATTAGGCAGGATGGGCAGGAATGGTGTCCCTAGCCTCTGTTTGCCAGAAACTGGGATTGGGTGACAGGGCGTGGATGACTTGATGATAACCTGTCTGTTCATTCCCTTTGGGGCACCTGCCATTGGCCAATGTCAGAGGACAGGATACTGGGCTTGATGGACCTTTGGTCTGACCCAGTATGGCTGTTCTTATGGGCCTGTCTGGTCTGTCTGTCTATCTAATCACATGCTATTACATATATACTGGATGGCATATGGAACACCAAATCAGTGCATGTGATGGCACTTTTCCACTTACACCAAGGTTAGAACAAAATGACCCCAGACAAGTTACTTACCCCAGTGTTTATATTACTACTGAGTGTAGCCCAGAGACTTGGGCCAGAATATCATCAGTATTATAGTGGTGATGTCGGTGGATCTACTCTGCATTGGTGCTGGTCTAGCTGAGTTGGAAAATGTGACCCTTACATCTCTGTCACCCCCACTTTTTCCAGGGTGCTGTCACTCAAATCTGGATCCTTGTGTGTACTGGCTATTGGCCAAAACCTGATTTCTTTGAAGTCATGGCTAGACCTCAGTAACTTGAATGGGATGCAGTTTTGGCCTCATTATCCCTAGCCATATTTCTTTAGGAAACACTGGAAAACTTTTCTTTTCAGAACAGCCTTTCCACCACAGCACCAATGACACAGCTTTAAAATAATTGTTTAAGTTAAAGCGATAAAAACATGCCTCTCTGAGGTTCTTTGTTCTCCAACACATCATTAATAATACAATAATACCCCAACAATATAAACATAAAAATTTAAGCAGGAATTCAACCATGCAGAAATCTCTTTTGCACCCTTGTATCATTGTGGGGAGCGAGCCTTCAGTGCGCTCAGAAAAAAACCATCAACAAGATGATATATGGGCACTCCTGTGGAACCAAATACTCACTGTGTCCCTGGGCCATTCCACCTCCAAAACCACCTGGAAAAAAGAAACAAATCAAACCACCAACCAACCAGCTAAAGAAAAATAAATTAAAAAATAGAGAAACAAAGAACATGTGCATTGATACCTCAGTCTGACTTCTTATCTCTCAAAGTAAGAAGAGCAAGAGACCCCACTAAGGACTTTTGCTATGGCTACTGATATTATGTGCAAGGTGCTCATATAGCATGGTGATGGGTAACAGTATATAAACACTAGATAGATAGATAGATAGATAGATAGATAGATAGATAGATAGATAGATAGATAATGTTCTCATTTACTTTTATGTAAATGTATAATAACTCTTTTTTTCTCTTCGCTCAAGTTTGTCTGGATTTTTACTAGGATAAATACCCAATTCTGCATGAAGAGATAGCATGTTATGTTCTCATGGAGACAATAATATTGTCAGATAATTATATTTCTAAAGAAACACAGAATGAAATCATGATCAAAAGATAAATATGGACATTTAATTCCCAGTAAATAATCTCCAACCTATCAGTTTATTCAGTGCACCTTTTAGCTCCTTGTTCCTCATGCTGTAGATGATCGGATTAATCATTGGTGGCAACACAGAATAGAGAACAGCCACCAAGAGATTCTGAACTGATGGAGAGCTGGAGATCAGTTTCAGGTATGCAAAAATGGCAGTACAAAGGAACAAGGAGACCACAATGAGGTGAGGAAAGCAGGTGGAGAAGGCTTTATGTCAGCCCTGCTCAGAGGGGATTCTCACCACTGTGGTGAAGATCTGAACATATGACACAATTATGAAAACAAAGCAGCTTAACCATAAGAATAAACTAAAAATGAGAAACCCAAGTTCACTGAGGTCTGAACCAGAGCAGGCAAGTTTGAGGAGCTGGGGGATTTCACAGAAGAACTGATCCACCATCTTGCCGCCACAAAAGGATATTGCAAATGTGTTTCCAGTGTGCATTGCAGAGTAAAGAATAACACTGATCCAGGCACTGACTGCCATTTGGACACAAGCTCTCCTGTTCATCACAGTCTCATAGTACAGTGGTTGGCAGATGGCGATGTATCGATCATACGTCATAACGGTCAGTATGGCATAATCTGCTGAAGCAAAGAAGGCAAAGAGAAAGACTTGGGCAACACATCCAAAATAAGAAATCCATTTGGTGTTCATGAGGGAATTGGCCATGGATTTGGGGATGGTGACAGAGATGGAACCAAGATCCAGGATGGACAGATTCATGAGGAAGAAGTACATGGGGGTGTGAAGGTTGCGGTGGAGGGCTATGGCTGTGATAATGAGAAGGTTCCCCAGCAGGGATATCAGGTAAAGCACTAGAAACACCACAAAGTGTAAAATCTGAAGTTCCTGATTGTCAGAGAATCTCAGGAGAAGGAACTCGGTTACAGCGGTTTGGTTGGACATTTTCTTCCTCAGTACATCGTATGATGGCTGTGGAGGCAATGAGAAGGACAATGATCAGCATTAGGGTGATAGAGAGAATGACCCTGTTTCTTCTTACCCTAATACCTCATTATATGAATGTCAAAGGTACACAGAACTCGTCACTTGCAATGATTAGGTATTGTTAGTGCTCCTTGCCCCTGACAATTAATCAGTCTATTATCGCACGAATGTAAATTGGATCAGCTCCTTTAAAGTTAATGGATCTTTGTCGCTTTACTCCATCTGAGGATTTGGCCCAAGGTGTGGTTTGATAAAATACAGTGTGAAGAATGGAACAAGGCACACTCCAAACCCAACAGTTTTTTCAAAGATGGTACCTCTATTGTGACCATCACCAAGCTCACAGTTTGGTCAAGAAATTAATAGATTGAAATGCCAACACAGCCTGATTCCCACTTTGCAGGGCAATTGACATAGACTCCTCCAGCATCGTAAGTAGCAGCTCATCTGTAATGCTTCTACCTCAAGCTCTGTGCTTAGACGGCCGGCTGCCTGCTTCCAAACTGATTTATGGCAACAACTCCCAGCTGCACTTCTGCCTGCATCCCTCCATCATTGCTATGTTGTATCATTTACTCTGTGCAGTGCGGTGCAGTGGCTGTCAGGACACCGGGGCTCTGTTCTTGTCTCTGCCAGTGACCTGCTGTGTGACCTTGGACAAGTCATTTCCCCTCTTTCTGCCTCTGTTCCCCACCTCCTTCTCTGCTGTGTCTGCTAGGACAGTAAGGGCTTTTGGAAAGGGGCTGAGGGCAGATTTTCAAAGGCATTGAGGCACCGAGTGGGATTCTCAAAACATCTAGGCCCTCGACACCCTTTGAAATTAACGAGTTGTGAGCTCCTAGGTGCTTCTGAAAATCCCACTAGGTGCCGAAATACCTTTGGAAACATGGCCCCGTGTCTTGTTACGTATAAGTTCTGCACACTCATTTACACCATATATACTCAGCCAGCAGCAGTGTGAAGCTAGGCCAGGAGTTCAGGGTTCTACTTCCAGTGAGCTCCCGTATGTCCTTGAACGGGGTCAGGATAGACAGGGTTTGGTTGCTTGGTTCAGCTCCAGCTCAGGGTTAAAAGGGGCTAGTCTGTATAAAACACAGTCTCTGCACTATCAACTTTACCAGTTATTCAGTTGTTACCTTCTTGCAACTATCCCTTTGAAAGAGAAATCACACAGATGCAATAGAATAAATGGACTTGAAATTAATACTTTATCAGAGAATATTAATGTTCCCCAATTTATTTAAAGTTTAAGTAGGCTTGGAAATTTTTAGCTGTCTTTTATAATGGAGATTGTTTTTTCCAAACAACAACAAATCTCAGACTCTTTCTGCTTTTCTCAAACATTTTGGGTTTATTGTGTAAAAAATGTGAAAACCAAAAAAACCAAACATTTTTGGTTTGATTAAAAAAAATCCAGTTTTCACTAGAAAGTTTTCATTTGGCAAAAATTAAAAAAAAAATAGATTTTGCGTTTTTAGTGAAAAGTCAACCTTTTCCTGAGAGGCGGAAAAATTCCTATCAGCAGTAGATAATTGATTAAACTGAGAGTAAAGTCTTAACGAGTTCATATTGTAATTCATATTTACCATCTTAATTTTCCCCTGTATGTTGATCCCCAAACATATTTAATTGAAATAACAAACTTACTGTGCTGATCTTTGTGGATTTTTTCCCCAACATATGACGCATTCTGTCATCCAGCACCAGGACTCTTTGGTCAATATCTATCTATATACCACCTAGACGCTAAAGGCCAAGGTATCTGAGCATCCTTTCATCCCTCACTCTGTGACTAAACTAGACTCTCATCTGTTGCTTTCTGCAGGCGAGATGTGTGTACCTGGCTTTGATTTGTACTGGTATTAAAGGACTGAGACTGCAGGAAGGTGATTTATTCACTTCTATTTTCTAAAGGCTAGCAGGACTCACTCCCTGGAGCCCCGCACAGCTCAGCAGCAAAGGCCCAGCGGCAAGTGCATAGATGCCTTGGTGATAAAGCCAAAAGGGTACTTGTTATACTCTAATCTGATCCCCTGCCTATCACAGGGCCTACGATCTTCTCCAGGGTTCCTTGATTCCAGCCCAGCTTCTGTGTCATCTGTAGATCAGAATTACAAATGGATTTAGGCATCTAATTAGATGGAGACAGGCACTGACTGGCATTTATCAATGCTCCTATGTGAGCTAAGTGCCTAAATCCCATGGGCATTCAATGGGAGTTGGGTGCCTAAACTGTTGGTGCTATTGTAAATCCCAGTAGGCACTTATCAGCTTCTTTAGGCGTCTAAGGCCCTTTGTAATCCTGGCTCTGCATCTATTTTGTTGATTTCCAAGGCCTGGGCTTCTCTGCAATTCCAGAAAATGACATCATGGAATTGCAAAAGAGCCTAATGGAGTAACATATGTACATCTTGGGCTTCTAACTCCAAGATTCCCTTAAGAATCGCAATCTCACTTGATAGCACGTACAGCAGTCAGCAGTGACTAGAGAAAGGAGGTCAACACACCGGGAGCTCATGTGATCTAAGCCTGACTATGCACTATATTACCTCAACTCTCTGTGCCTCAGTTTACCAAAACAATTAATCTGAGGGATATTAACTTATATGGGAAGAACAACTCATAGAGTCATTTATTTAGAACTGATCCATGATTCAGTTTTGTTTGAGGTTTTAATGAATTTTCACAGATCTGGATGAAATATTTGTCCAGTTATTTTTTTAAAGACTTTCCTTGTTTTCCACAGGAACATAGGAATTGCCAGAGACCCGTGACCTAGGTCTGACTGGGGCCAGCCCCAGATCATGCACCACCCACAGCCTGGAGCAAAGATTGGAGAGTGGGGAGATCTCCCCCCAGTGCAGCAGCTGCAGCATTGACT
The DNA here is from genome assembly GCF_007399415.2 of Gopherus evgoodei. Classification (NCBI taxonomy): domain Eukaryota; kingdom Metazoa; phylum Chordata; order Testudines; family Testudinidae; genus Gopherus; species Gopherus evgoodei. The sequence continues at coordinate 1,707,092 of NW_022060005.1, read as the reverse complement.
GCCTGATTCTGCAGAGAGCCTGAGACAGTGGCTCTAGTAGATGGGAACTGCCCCACACATCTCTATGGGGTTTGAACTCCCAGACCTACTTCTCTGAGGACTCCAACAACCCCACCCCATCAGGGGGCTCAGTGTGCAGGGGGAGGGGAAGAGCACAGCAGTCCTGACCCTATCACCCAAGCAGATACACTCTGGCTGGGACTTAAGGACTGGGGAGACCACAATTGCTCCCTGCTTGTCTCCGGGCACCTTGCTGATCCCAAGGGTGGGGGAGAGTTACCCACCATCTCTTCCGGGAGAGAGCAGGGGTCCCATGCCACCATCCCACCCACCACTGACACTCCACGTGGGCAAAGCGTCAAGGGGGCAGAGTCCCATGCATGGCCCTGGAGTGTCTTGACCCAGCCCTGCGAGTCAGCAGAGCTTTATGTGACTAAGTGTGCCTCTTTCCAAAGGATCATGGAACAGCCCTGCTCAGGGAAGTGAGTCTTGGAGGGATAATAAGAGAGGTTCCCTGTGAGTTAGTGGCTGGTTGGAGACCTGCACCATAGCAGTTTAATTCATTCTCTTATCTAATGTAACCTTGAAGATTCTTGCAATCCATGCCAATATCTCACCCTACTGAGCTCTTTCTCTCAGTGATACCTTGTGGCAATGAGTTCCCCAGGTCAATGGATTTATGAGCTCTTCAGGAGAACTTCTTGAACATTTTCTATCTAAAGGTTTTGTTGGTCAGAAAATGCCATTTCATCAAAACAAAAACCTTTCTCAGGAAAGGGTTGGGTTCGATGAATCTTCTGGTTTAATATTTATTTGTTAAAGGCACAAAAATGGCTGAAATATCCTGTTCTGACATTTTCCAGCTTGAAATGTTTTTTTTCATTTTGATATCTCAGTTAATTTATACTAAAGAAAGGGTGAAAATAATTAAAAAGGTCAAAATCAAAGCAAAACTTTCCTCTGGAGCATGGGGTGCATTGCCTAGTGGGACCCACTGGCCATGCCTCAGCTGATCAGTTCCCTGCCTTGGACACTGGTGGCATCTCTGTCTCTTCCAGTCTTTGCCTGTGGAGAGAGTGTAGTCTGCTGAGGACTGAAATGCTTTAGTTTAACTAAAGTCTTTGGGCCTCAAGATGCGGGTAACTGAGTGAAGTTAAATGGCCTGTGATACACACAAGGTCAGAAGAGATGATCGAATGCCCCCTTATGGCCTTAAACTCTGTGAAACTATGAAAATTATCAAACTAAAATGTTTCCATTTACCGAATGTATTTATTTATTAATTTTTAGATTATATCTTAATCACTCAATGCTTAAACATCCAGGGTAACAGTTCTCTCATCACCTAAGTTTCTGACTTTGAGCATAAGCAATACCATCTCCTTCTAGGTGTTTGGAGTGATCCACAAACCAGAGAAGATAAGTATTCACCTGCACAGTGTTCATGCGGGGCCCAGTCTGGTAGGTCTGCTTAGAGGACACCTACCAGATTTGGTCCTATTCAGACCCTGTCTACCAGAAGCAGAGGAAAGGTTGATGAACTTGAAAACTTGCCCCATCCATCAATATTATCTGGCCCAATAAAAGATATCACCTACCTTGTCTTTCTCTCATAAAATGTGTTTAGCTGGTCAAACTTTTTGAGGGATTATTTTTTCTTTGAAAAACCGCATTTTAATTAAAGTTAAAAATATGCAAAAGTATTTTCAGAAATTGTGCAATTTTTTTTCAACTGACAACAAAAAACTGGGGAAAACCACATTTTTTGTGTTTCCTCCAATGCTACCCCTGTTTCCCTATGTTCAGCTCTTTTTATAAGGAAAACAAACTAATATTAATACTACTACTAATAGTAATAATTAATAAGATTGAAATACCAAAACCTGAACATTTTCAGTTAAAATCTTCATGAAAATTTTCAAACATTGAAAAAACGGTTCTTTTTATAAACTTAAATATTAAAATGTTTTTGAAATATTTCAAAAATAATTATAATAAATGTTTTTATTCCTGAATAATTCTATATTTTTAATAGTTGAAAGCTTGGAAAAGTGATTCAGTAAAAATGGCCTCTTCTTACTCAACACACAGATCTACTAACCATGTGTAGCCGAGTCAGATTTTCAGCAACAAATATAAATAAATAAATTGTAAATACTGTTACTCCTGTCGGCCCTTCAAAGTCAACACAGATCTGGGAAACTGACTGGTGGCTATTCCTGGCTGGTATATTGGCAACAGAGTTGTGAACAGATTTTTCATCAATGATTCCTTTGCGAAATGACAGAAAGTAGCAGCAGTGCACAGGGGTACATGACAGCAGGGTGTGAAGGAGATGGGGCTGCACAGGGGTACATGTAAGCAGAGTGTGAAGGAGAGGGGGCTGCACAGCTTAAAGCTTGGTATTGCCTATAGAGCGTTTGTTGCTGGTGATGATGACAAAGAAGTTGAGACACAGCTTCACGCTCAGGTCCCAGGCTGAGCTCACAGAAACGCAGGTAGGGAATTAAAGTTTAATTTGTAAACTGATGAAGTGTCCAAATGGCCCGGATTAAGTCATTTTACAAGCACATTTCAGAACGTTGTACAATAGAACCTAGAAGCTGTCCTCAGTGAGCAGAAGGTGGGATGTCAAAGGAGTCTGATGAATCTGAATATTTTTCCTTTAATAGCCACTCATGATTTTTGTTGTTGTTTTATTGTGTTGGTGATTTAGTGCCTATGAGCCCCAGTCCTGGGCCAGGACTCCATTGTGCAAGGTGCTGCACAAACACAGAACAAAAAGACCATCTCAGGCCCAAGGAGCTTAACTCCATGCCCTTCTGGAACTAGCCTAGGACCCAGAAGGATTGACTCCTTTCCTTCTGCTCTAACCCTGGATCACATTTCTCTCCCAGTGCCAGCAATAAAACTTACTGGAATTCCCTCAGACTGAGGCACTCAAATGTCCATTTCTTTCTCTACACCCCAAATACTTCTCTTGTGTCCACCTTGCCCGGCAGGGGAACTCCAGAGCAGGCTGAGTTTGGGCGGCTAAAATAAACATGTAACCGAACCGAACCACTCCAGGGATTTCTTAAAGATTCTGCTTGTGGCAGACTCCCTAAATTTCCAAAGAGTCAGGTCCCCTAATCCTGCCAGGAAAGCAGAGGGATATTTCAGAGACTCTTTCATCCTAGAGCCAGCCTTACCTCATGTATCAGCTATTATATAAGAGGAAGATTTCTGGGGCTGTCATAAACAGATAGTTAAGGGTTAATAGAACAGGAGTGCTTCATGTCTATATTGACTGTAAAGGGTTAACAAGTTCAGTGAACCTGGCTGTCACTTGACCAAAGGACCAATCAGGGGATAGGATACTTTCAAACCTTGAGGGAGGGAAGTTTTTGTGTGTGCTGTTAGATTTTGGTGGTTGTTCTCTCTGGGTTCTGAGAGTGACCAGACGTGCAACAAGGTTTCTCTCAAATCTCCCTGATACAGGTTCTTATAGATTCAAAATAGTAAGTACTAGGTGATAAGGCGAGTTAGGCTTATGTTTGTTTTCTTTATTTGCAAATGTGTATTTGGTTGGAAGGAGTTCAAATTTGTATTTTGCTGAAAGGATTTTACTTTGTACTTGTATACTTAGGCTGGGAGGGTATTCCCAGTGTCTATAGCTGAAAGACCCTGTAACATATTCCATCTTAAATTTACAAAGATAATTTTTACTGGTTTTTTCTTTCTTTAATTAAAAGCTTTTCTTATTTAAGAACCTGATTGTTTTTTCATTCTGGTGAGACCCCAGGGGACTGGGTCTGGATCCACCAGGGAATTGGTGGGGAGAAAGGAGGGAAGAAAGAGAGAAAGGTTAATTTTCTTTCTGTGTTAGGATTACTTTCTCTCTCAGGAAGAGTCTGGGAGAGGGGGAGAGAAGGAAGGGGGAAGGTGAATTTTCCTCTCTGTTTTAAGATTCAAGGAGTTTGAATCACAGTGATCTTCCAGGGTAACCCAGGGAGGGGAAGCCTGGGAGAGGCAACGGTGAGGGAAAGGGTTTACTTTCCTTGTGTTAAGATCCAGAGGGACTGGGTCTTGGGGGTCCCCGGGCAAGGTTTTGGGGGGGACCGGAGTGTACCAGGCACTGGAATTCCAGGTTGGTGGCAGCGCTAGAAGTACTAAGCTGGTAATTGAGCTTAGAGGAATTCATGCTGGTACCCCATCTTTTGGACGCTAAGGTTCAGAGTGGGGATTATAGCATGAGGGGGGCTGTCTCATTTTTGGAACCAGGTCCACTTCCCCAGCCTCTCAGCACAGCAATGATCAACTCTGAGATGTAACTTCCCCAGCCTTTCTTGCTTATTTGGAGGCAACTGGCTATGAGACCATGCACACGGCAGGTTATGGGAGGTATTGACTCTTGATTCCTAAACTGTGCAATGTGATATTAGGGATAGGCATTGTTACTGCCAGATAGGGGGATGCTCAGAGCCCATAGTGAGAAGGAAGGAGAGCTCTGGTTGGGGCCATCACACTGAGCACTTGTACTGTTTTCTGTTTGAAAGGGTTATTACAGCTATTGGTGGGGCTGTCAGAGACAAAGAGTTTGGAGGATAATAGCCCACAGACCCATTCTTCTTCACCGAGGCCCAAACCCGCTCTCAGCAACCCTGAAATTCTTGCTATGATCCTCGGAAACCTTCCTGTGATTAGCTGTGTCCCTAGGTTCTCCCACAGCAGATAATCTGTGGAGCTCAGATCTCCAGGGCAGGTTAGAGCTGGGAAACAAACCCCAGGGAAGTGCCCAGATTGATGGATAAAACCATAGTGAGATTCCCACCATGGGTTTCGTTATTTCTTTCTCTTAGTATAGTCCAGGTTCTGTGGCTCTCCAGCAGCTGTGGACTGGAGTGGTCAAAGTAAACCCGCATCAGAACTGAAGGTGGAATTTGGCACCTAACTCTTCTGGGTTCCTTTAAGAATCTCAGCCTTGGAGCCCACGAAAACAGCCCAGATTCACACTAAGGGCTGGACTAAGAAAAAACACAGGTGCCTCACTGCTACTCTCAGAGTCTAAGTCCAACATCTCGGTGCTGCTGGCATTCACAGCCCCCCACTTAGATTCACAGTGGACCAGAGGTGCCTCATGGCTATTTTTGGTGCCAAAGTCCATCATTTTCTGCCACTCATATTCACAAACCCTGCTTATCTGCCACTTGTATTCACAAATCATGCTTAGCTGCCCCGTGGGCATCTAAACTCACTCGGCACTTAGATTTCTGCTGTAAAAGTTCCCCAGGAACCTAAGTTTACTCCACTGGGCACCTCCAGGCAGGTCAATGCCTCAACCCCAGTGTGTCTCACAAAGCAGAGGAAGATGGGTGGAGGAACGGCTCTCCTCCCAGCAGCTGAGCTCAGAGCTCAACTACTGAACAGGGGCCCATTCATAATCAAATCAGAGGAAGTGGGGTGGTGCAATATGCCAGGGGAGAAAGGACTTTAACAGGGGTCTCCCACAGCCCACGTGAGAGCCCTAAACCCTGGGCTAAATACTATAAGCTGATGGGTGCTGCTGCCTTCCCCTCTGGCATGTCTTGCCAAAAAATGTTGTAGATGCCTAGCTCCAGTGGAGAGGTCCTGGCTGTGGATTCTGTAGCCCAGAGTTAGGCTCCAAGCTCTGTGAGAAGGGTGGGGTAGAGCACTCACCCCTTTCTGTGCCATCTCCCATCGTAAACACAGGCAGTGAGCCCTTCAGCATGCTGGCTTTTGTGAATCCCTTTCTTAGACACCAACCTCTTCCCATTTGTTAGGGAGCTTGGGCACTGAACTCAGGCATTGTGAATCCCAAGGAGTTTTTTTAATTGTCTGAAAGCCAAAGTCCCATTGTGAATCCAGCCCTAAGGTCCTCAAATGGATTGTTTGGTAAACTGTGCACAAGCAAATATGCATTTTAGCACAGGCAAAATGTAAATGTATACACAAAGAATGCAGGTGGCTCTTAAAGGGTGGGGGAGTCTATCCTGGGAAGCAAGGACTCTGAAAAGGATTAGGGGATCATGGTGTATAATGAGCAGAACATAAGAGCCTAAGGTGACACTCTGGCCAAAACAAAAATGATCCTTGGATGGATAAACAGGGGAATCTAAAGCACTTATGCAACCTCTGCTGGAATAGAGAGTCCAGTTTTAGTGCCACAGTTGAGGGAAGATGTTAAAAAATGTGGAGAGGGTTCAGAGGAGAGCCACTAGAATGATTAAAGGATTGGAAAATGTATCTCTTAGTGATAAACCCAACGAGCTCAGTCCATTCAGTTTAAGAAAGAGAAGGATAAGGGGTGACTTGATTACAGGCTACGTAAGTGTCTATACAGGGAACAAATATTTAATAATGGGCTCTTCAATGTAGCTGAAAAAGGTCTTACATGATTAAGTGTCTGAAAGTTGAAGCTAGACAAATTCAGACTGAAAATAAGGTGCAAATTTGTAACTGTGAGAGTTATTGACCCTTGGCATCTTCTTGATCAGGCCCGGCTCAAGCTCAGGAGGATTTCAGAGAGTCTTTGATGTTAGTGCCAGTCTCAGTGCATGGGTCAGATATGTATAAGGGGAAGATTTCTGGGGCTTTCTCTTCTTTGGAATATGATTTCCTTCCCCTGCCTATTCGGAGAGCAATGGTCAGCTTTGAAATGTGACTTCCCCTGGTCATCCTTAAGCATTAAGAGGCAGCCGGATCTGATACCACCGGCACAGCAGATTGCACGAGGCAGTGACTGTTTTTGTAAATAACCTACAAAGTACAATTAGCCATAGGCTTTGTTACTGAAGGGGGGAAGAGGTGGGTGGGAGGCTTTTCAAATGTAGGCTTGAGTATTAGAGAAGTCTAAGTGATTTAGGAGTACATCAGCCCACTGAGCCTTTACTACCAAAACTATCTGACACCTTCGTAAGACTAACTCTGTCTGACAAGGCTTCTCCTTAGGCAACAGCTCTATGCTGCTGTGATCTGAAAGCCATTTTCTCTGGGGCTGGCTGGAGCTTGGAAGTTAAACCAGATAAAGCCAAGGGAAGTGCCCACATCTGCTTATGAAACCTAAGTGAGATTCCCTGCACCTAATTCTCTTATTCCGCTTTGATGATCCTAGACTGAGAAGTGATATGTGTTATGGAAGGCCCCAGAATGTGTCCATGGTAGGACAGAAATTGAACCCAACTCCCTAGAATTCACAGCCAGTGATTTACTCATAAAGCCTTCCTCCCTCTCTCCTCCCAGCACAGAGCACTGTCATTTAAGAATGAGATATTTATTTAGGGCTGGCTGATATTTTCAGCTCTCGGGATTTTCAAAAATACTAGTGTGAGTTGAGTGTCCATAATACCATGGCAGCTTTGAATATTTCATTGTAGATGAATACCTGAAAATCTTTAAGTGTTCATAGTTTTTCAATGGAGATGTCTGAAGCTTAGCACTAGAATGCATGTGTACCAAAATACAGAGACGTGATTTTTTCAGAAATCTTGAGCAAAAGCTATTCCTGCTAAAGCCAATCAGACTTAATTCCTTTTCTTTATGTAGCCACTCTAAGGGGTCAAAGACCATTGTTTTGTTAAGGCAGGATAGAGGAATTCAGTACCTCTGATGGGGTAGAGAACCCCAAACTATCTGCCTCTCTCTTTCTTTCACCTAAAAACGCCAACACTTTTGGGCCTCTGGGAGAGATCCTGACCACATAAGAATCAGTCGCCATCTTGCTGGAAGACAGTGTGTGAGAAAGGCCAACTTGAGCAAAGCTTTGAACCAAAATTTGCTAAATAAATCTTTAGACTTTTACCTGCATGTTCGCATTTTTATTTGCTGATCACCATTTCTAACTTTGTGTCTTATACTTGAATTCACTAAAAGTCCTGTCTTCTTTTTTTTATAAATTGGTTTCATTTTGTAATCTAAACTAATCCAATGCTATGTTTCAACTGAACTGTTTGGTAACTCCAGTTAAACTAGCAAAACTATTTTATATTGACTCTGTATAGAAGCAATGAACCTTTAATATCTGAACTGTGCAGAAGAGGGGCAGGACAGTGCAGAACACAGGTTTTTGGTAAAATTCAGGACTGGGAGAATGCTGGGGTTACCTGCAAGTAGTAATCAAGGCTGGTGGAAGCCAGGGTGTGATTGGTATGCTGTTGACAGGCTGCTGAGGTCAGAGCTGCTGGTCCAGCACTGCAGCTCTACATAGACACTGAGGAGGTGACACCGACAAGCTGGTAAGCCGGTTGTGAGAGTCCCAGGTTGGGAGCTACAACACCAAAGCATTGTAAGGCACCCAGGGTTATGGGGAGGGCTGACACAAACCTCACTGGTCTGGATGGCACCCCAGAACGTGACAGACACCCCTGATGAGAACCCCTGGTCTATGAGTATGCCCACTTTGCAAATACACCTTCTTCCCAACCCTGAGCCTCTAGGCCACATGAGGAATCTGTGGCCAATGTGAGCTGTGCACTATCAGGGCTTCAGGAAGATGAATGGAGACAGTTGTTAGCAGGGGGCATTTTGAGTGTGTAGGTTGCTCCTGTTCACTCCCAAAGACCCCACATTGGAGATGACCACTGGTGGAGCTCAGAAGTTCTGCTGATGCAGGGGTACTCACCATTGGGGCAGAGTACACAGTCTGGAATTTGGTAAACAAAGAAAATTTCCAAGTAAGTGTATCAGTTAACATGGAGTTAATATTATTTTAATAACAGTAATGTACTGGGATTGCATCATAATTATTATTATCACTGTTCCTTCTTCAGGCATATTTTGAGGTTAATAAATGGAGAAGAAGAACTTCACCACCCCAGTGACAGAATTTGTCCTCTTGGGCCTCACTCAGAGACCTGAGCTGCAGTCATTCCTTTATGTGACTTTCTTCATAGTCTACATTAACACCTGGCTGGGAAACTTCATTATCATCACCACTGTGATCTCTGACTATCAGCTCCACACCTCCATGTATATCCTGCTGCCCATCTTGGCTTTCCTAGATATCAGCAAATCATCAGTCAGTACTCCAAAATTACTCTCAGTTCTCCTCTCACAGCATAAAACCATCTCATTCAATGAATGCATCCTTCAGATGTTTTTCTTCCACTTCTTTGCTGGCACTATGAGGTTTTGCCTTGTGGGAACGGTGGTCGATCGGTACGTGGCCATCTATAAACCACTGCAGTACTTGACTATCGTGAACCGGGGTGTATGCATGACGATAGTGGCACTGGCATGGCTGGTTGGATTGGTTCACTCTGCTATTCGGACTGGACTGCTTCTCCAGTTACCGTTCTGTGGTCCAAACATCCTGGACAATTTCTACTGTGATGTCCCACAAGTTATCAAACTGGCCTGCACCAACACTCACTTGGCTGAAATGCAGATGAATTTCAACAGTGGGTTAGTGATCATTATATTATTCATCATTCTGCTTATTTCTTACACCATCATCTTAATCAAGATCAGGACACATGTCACGGAAGGGAAGCACAAGGCTCTGTCCACCTGTGGAACCCAGATCACTGTGATGTGTTTGCAATTCATACCCAGCATCTTTATCTATGCTTTGCCTGTCAAGCAGTTCGCCCTGCATAAGGTGGTCTCAGTCATTTACTTTGTAATCACCCCAATGCTGAACCCGATGGTCTACACCCTGAGAAACGCTGAGATGAAGAAGGCCATCAGGAGACTATTGAACAGAATGCTGTTCTCACGGTGGGAAAGACAGATATAATTTATCTCTCAATGTCCATTTGTGTTAAAAACTTGATCTCAGTCATATATCAGAGATCAGATATATGTGGCACATGAAATGTGTGTGTGATCAAATAAGATCAAATCCTGCACACTCATGAGAATCTCAGTTCACAAATGCATAATAAATGGAGAGCCAGAAGCTCCATATAAGGAAGAAAAGCAGTCAGTGGAAATAAGACGTAGCTCCATATCAGTAAATAGTCCAGATCCCCAGCTGGAGGAAATAGGTGCATCTCACTAAATGACTTCCACTACCTAGGGCTTTGACACTGAGAACTGCTGGTCAAAATTATTCTAAGAATGGTTTCAACTAATGAGGAATCCATGAAAATAAATATCTTCTAAAAAAATCTGTTGAATAAATTTTGTATCCTAACTAATGGACTGATTGTGATGAAGAAATTACTATCAAATGTTCCAATAATGAATAAGGTCATTTTTTACTTTATGGCTAATTCTATTATCCCTTATACATATACAGCACTTATCTGCATTTATCATGTGAAGTCTCATAAAAATCTTTTAATAGTCTTCACAACTTACTTTAAAAAATTACTTGGTTTTACTTCTCTTGCTATTTCTATTTCTAACCCTAACTTCACAGGTTAAACTGAAGTTTTCTTTGCTTCTTTTTTCTGCTAATCCTGATACAGAATGGGAGTAGAATGGGAAACATTTTTGATGGATTTTTTAATAATTCTCCTTTTCTTTCATAATATACATATTTTGATTTTTCCACATTTACTCCTTTTCCACATTTACTCCTAAGAAAGAAAGAAGTTGGGTCATTCATCCCAATATAAATTGAAGATCAGATAGACAAAATCTTAGCAACACTGAATTCCTTCAAAGTTCTATCCCTAGTGGGAATGAATCACACCTTAACCATTAAAAGTTCCACTCTTGTAATTAATCCCATGGGACAAAGAGCTAAGAACATGCAAATAGGTTCAGAGTTTTTTTCTCATCTTTGATT